>NC_133028.1:15762083-16076111 GCF_048771995.1 Taeniopygia guttata | reverse complement strand
TTTCTCAACCTATACTCATTTTAAATTTGCTGCTTCTGCTGCAGTTGTGAAGTACTTATGTACATATTTGTGGTGGTGCATTCTCCCCTCCCCCCAGGCCACACTATGATCTGAGAAATAGTCTAACAATTATTCCAACAGATATTCTTTTTCTCACTATTAATTGCCATTACATGCTTAAAAATGAAAAGAAAAAGAAAATAGAACAAAACCTGCAAAGAATTCTAAATGTTAGAAGAGAGATGAAGATGAGCAGTGTTACATCCAACCACTGTCTTCATTTTCTACTCCTAACTTCTCCCTAAATGTGGCCAGAAATAGTTTTAGACAGCTTTTACTTTGCACCTGAATTTCCTCTTTTCAGAGAAAACTGGAGATATAATTTCAGAGAGCAAAAATTGGTGTCTAACTCAGACAGCCAGAGTTAAATATTTTAACCTGCTTCTTGAAAGATGTTGCTCATATACATAAAGAGGTTTCATGTGTGACTTTTACCCTTCCTGCGTAGTATATTCAGAGACAAAATACTTGAATTGATTCATTTTATGCAGGGAACACAACTTTGCTTGAAAACAGCCTGAAGCAAAGTTTGGAATCTTTTTCTGTTTTCAAGGAAGATGAGATGTTACAAACACTCTGGAGAAGCAATTGAGGAAGATGTTGTGACTAAGTGCTTAGCCAAGCTTAAATGAATAAAAGCAACTGCAAGGTGAGCAAAACATCCAGAGCATTGCACCCTGAAGGCTGAAGTTGTTACAGTAACCAGTTTTTGATAGTTGAGGTTGTGTTCTTCATTCTCTAACCGGCTGAGAAGGTGACTTTTTTGACTGCTATTTTATTAGCAGCCATGATGTCAACTGAACCTCTACAACCTCATTAAATCATCACTAGATAACCAATGTTGCAGTTCAAACAAAGCCAAGGTGTTTCCAAATATTGTAAATAAATGAAACATGAAAAGACATCTACTTTCTACACCAGAATATTTCATGTGAGAGCCTTAGGCATCTGTATCTTGATTTTTTAGTAGGTTCAAAAAGATGCTGAGTATTTTTCTTATTTCTGTCCCACATTCTGCCAGCTCCCATCAGGCAGTGACAAGGCATAGCTCTATTTATCATGTCTGATGGCACGAAACTCCATGTGACACAATGTAACTGGACAGTGAGTTGACATTGTCAGTGGGTCTGACAATGTTGCAAATAAAATGGCAATCCATTTAAACCAATGAAAGGTCAACACTAAAATTTTAGGTGAACTTTGACTAGAGATGCTTGTCCAAAGCTACCTGAAAGTCACATAAATGTGATTTTGCTTTTGTTCTCCTTCTCACAGGCCAGCAATATTTCATTTAAATTATTCTTCAAAATAGTCAATTTCTTGACTGAAGCAATAGAAAGCACTGGTAAGTAATTTCTGTGAAATAAAAACAGATTTGAATCTCCACCTATTTCATCCTTTTACAAGCCATTTTTTCTTCCCTGAACCACAGTTTGCTGATTCAGTCCTCCTCTACTCTGTCCTCAACAGTGTAAGCCAGCTACTGTACTAATATAATTGGGGTCTGCTTAGCTCAGGGATATATTTTTCAGACAATGCTACAACAATCAACCTCTCACTGATTCAGAGACAATTCAAAATCACAACATTTTGGTGAGCCAGAAATTACCTTAGTCATTGCTAAGTTTCTGGTTTAGATTTCCATCAAATTGACCATTCTAACTTCCACCCTTTTTCTCTCTACTGCCCCAACAAACATTACCTCCTTGCAATACAGCGAAGCAGGAGCCCAACCCAGAATCCAAAATGAGTGGCATATTGTGTAAACACTAAACACAGAACTGCCTAACAATGAATCTAAATAAGTGTGTGCTTGTAAAGGGTAGCCAGATGAGTGACCCACAGAGAACACACACAATATAATTCTGGTTCTGCCTACAGCAAAATGTCAGTTGCTGTAATTGTGGCACATCCCAGTTAATATTGAAGGTGAGATGATAAATACAGATCAGCTTGACATCAGCTGTCACAAGGAAAACAAATGAACTCACAGTGATGGAAAAGCTGGAGAATACCCATAGCACAGACATATTGGAAAGAAATAACAGAGTCAGATCTTGCCTGGCTGTTTCAACTGATAATTAGATAGAAATACTGTTTTTAAAGAAGAATATATAAGACACTCAGGAGCCACCATAGCATAGAAACCTGTTTCTGAAAACAGAGTAAATATATAGTGATACCTCTCCAGCATCTGCTAACTTCCAACATATGCTTAAATTATATGTAATATAATTGAAATACATGGGGTCTATGTTTCCAGTCCCTGCTGACATTAATAAAGCACCAGTTCTTCAGGCTGTTTCAACAGAGGCTCCTCTGATGCTACCCACTCCTCTCTGTGCACCATATTAGCCTTTCAGTTCTTACAGCAAAACCACTTTTATGCCTCTGCTGAGAGCAAATCTGGGCAACTACTCTGGCTTAAAGTATGCTTGGGGGAAAGAGAAGAGGGAGAAAGAGGAAAGTGTTTCAGAGCCAAATCAGTTCACTGCAAGCTGACTGTGGGTGCACAGACCTTTGTGCCAGCACAGCTAAGAGACCCATTCATCACGGCACGATGAGCTAGCAATTGAGAATGTTTCTGCCTCTTGTGATTGTTGACAAAACCTTCACAATGGAGGGAAAGAGGCTCAAGTTTGTTATTTTTTAAATCTTTCCCTTACAGATGAGGAGATGCCAGCTAACTCACAGGACAGGGGCTGTTGCAGGAACTGGAAGTGCCAGTGAAGGAGGCAGTTTCAAAAGCCAAGTGAATTCTTAAGACAAAAGCTGCTGAAATAATTCCTTGCTGAAAATTGGAATGAGCACTTGTAACTGTGGACCCTTCTCATAGCAGCTGGTCTGGAACCACTTTTCTTACTTTTATCAAACTTTTCAAGCCATCTTTACCATGTCTTTCTCTCACAATTGCTGAATACTGCCTCAGTCATAAAACAGACACAAAGCAGGTATACTGCAGCACTCAAGCTGTGCCTGTTTTCAGTCTGTAGTTTTCAATTTTTCATACAATAAGTGAGTACCCCTTCCTACTGAGATACTTTCAGTTATAAATGCCTCCATTGTAGATGGTGCTCTGGAGGGAACTGGTTCAGATAATGCAATGCTGAAAGGCAGGGGAACATTTTTCCTAATTGGACTCTTGAGTTTGGAAAATCTTTCTTTACTGGCTGGAGGAAATACTTCAGACTCAATGTCAGGACAAGAGATGATATATAAGAAAGGGAGACAGAAGGAATCTAAGGTAGAGCCTAATTTATGACTCTTGAATAAATCTTTTTTGATTGATTGCATTCAGTCTGTTTCTGTGCTCCGTTGAAACTCCCTTAAACAGCAATCCTGTCTATTTCATTTGCAAAGAATTTAGAAACATGCCCCTCTCTCTCTCTCTTATCTTTGGTTTTCAAATGACTGTAAGCATTTTTTCAGTCTAAGAGTACTGGTCCATATTAATTCCTAGTTTAATATTGTGGCTCTGTGCCCAAGATCATTTTGACCCATTATATATAGCATAACAAAAGGAGCACTGTAGAAGTAAAAGAGATTTAAAGTGCATATTGAAGTCCTGCAGCAGTAGCAAAGGATAAAAATAGTTAGGTGAAAAACAAAAAGGGAGAAAAAAGAACTTAAGACAATGTGAAGAAAACTGCAGAGCAATAATCATTACCCCACTCCCCCACAATTAGAACAATGAACAATTATTCTAGCTTTCTTTGAAACCCTTAGCAAAAACTTCAGGGATATAAACTGACAAAGCTAAGAAAAAAAAGATGAATTTTACACAAGACAGTAGAACTAACATCAGGCATAAAATATTGGCTCCTTCTAATTGCTTTTTGTCTTAACACATGGAATGTCTATGCCAATTTCAAACTTAACTGGGTGTTCTTTAAGTCTAAGCAAATTACCTGAGAATTTCCTATTCTGTGACCACCAGTCAGGAAAATTTAGAAGTCAATTGACACCTGTCAGAAAATTCCTTAAACATCTAAATGTCATACCTGGATGTGCACATATTCCTGAGCTTTTAACATTCTGAACAAAGGAAGAAAAAGTAGTCTGGACAAGTTAACTTGGAAGAGAGAGAATGGTAAAAGTAAAGTACACTGACAGAGCTTAACTAGTGAATGATACAGTACAGAAAATAAGACATAATATTGACTCTGTGTTTCTTGCATTAAAAGAACAATGGAACATAATGTGTATGTATCAATAAAATCTAAAATTCATGTAGTACAGTTGCAGAATTAATAATTTGAATCACCCCTGTGTCACGTCGGAAGTTTTTTATCATATATCATGCATGTAGACATTAAACATAATGCATGTAATAAATTGTTTCTATTCACTAATTTTATATTAACCTCACTTTTTTTATAGCAACATTGCTGAAACTTGATTAAAATCAGCATCTTTATTTTCCAGCTAATTATTCATACACAAATTTTGTATTTGCTGCAAGAATATAGTCATTAAAAGCTACTAGCTTTACTGTGTCACACTATATTATAATTATTCAGGTTCCATTGACACACAATAGTTTACCACGCACATGGCTTTATTCTTATATTTCAGGGACCTTAAAAAGCATGTAGTTCCAGCCCCCAGCCATGAGCACAAATACCTTTAACTACCCCAGGCTGCTTAGGGCTACATTCAAACTGGCCTTGAACCCCTCCAGGGATGGGTTATCCACAACTTCTCTGGGCAATCACCACCCTCACAGTAAGGAATTCTGTCCTAATATCTGAAGTAAACCTATTTTTTTCCAGTTTAAAGCCATTCCCCCTTGTCCTGTCACTTCATGCCTCTGTACATTTTTCCCCCTTTGCCACTACGAGGACGTTGAACAGTGCCAGTCCCAGTAGTGAGCACTGAGGAGCAGCCGTGCTCGCTGGTGTCCTCTTGGAGCTGACAACCACAGCTCCTTGAGCACAGCCAAGTCCCAGCCACTGCCTGGTCCATCCACCAAACCCCTGTGTCCTCAGCTCAGACACAAGGAAGTCATGCAGGACTGTCAGATGCATAGAATGCAGTGACGTATGGGTCATGTGGATAATTACATCATCACCACTGTCAGCAACTGCAGCAAAGAAAGCTCTTGTGGCATGCACGAGCATAACCTGAAGAACGTCAAGTAGGATCAGGGGAAGTTTAACCCTGATACAGTTTAGCAAACCAGACTACCTTTGTGCTTAGTTTTGTAG
This sequence comes from Taeniopygia guttata, assembly GCF_048771995.1. Lineage (NCBI taxonomy): Eukaryota > Metazoa > Chordata > Aves > Passeriformes > Estrildidae > Taeniopygia > Taeniopygia guttata. The sequence goes on along the minus strand of NC_133028.1, from coordinate 16,070,844 downwards.
TCGACATTTGAAGAAGGATGTTGAAAACACCAGTGAAAGGTCAATGAGGAGGAGAGGCCAGGAAAACTAAGAGAAAAAAAGCACTTCATAGCAGGGTTTCCAAAAGATATTGTAAGATGATAAGAAGCAAAATGTCATTCTAGACTCATTGCTGAAAATATAAAAGGAAAATTCTGAGTATTAAATTTGCACAGTGTTAGCTAAATTAGATTGGTGCTAACTTGACCAAAGTTACAGAAGTTTTCTGAGAATTAAATTTCCCTAGTTCTTTTGACACAGACAGACATCAGACAGACATTCCACAGAGATCATTATTTCACAAATATTTAAGACTATAAAAATCTGCACATTTTGCTCTCCAAGCTGTGGGCAGTCAGCAATGTACTGTCATGATCATGGTCTAATGGACAGGAAGATGTGCTCGGGAACTAAGATTTGGAGACAAGCCATATTTAATGTGCTATACACCTACAGAGAATGACACCAGGGAAAAAAAAAAAAGATAAGGAAAAAAGAATTAAAATAGAAGCTAACTAGAAGGCAGAGAAGAAACAACTCACTGCACTGTGTCTGGTTTGCAAATTCTGTTGTGCTCCTTGTGAAATGGCAACCTTATTGACAAGAGGTCAAGAAAATTAAAATGCACATTAATCCTATTTCCTTGAAAAAATCTGTGAGTGTCTAGAATGGCAAAATAAAGATGAAATTTAGTATAAAGTGTGGTGATAATGTCTCCCACTACCTTTTTCTTGCTTCCTGCAGGAACCATGATTGCACCTAGAAATCGTGGTTCAGATTAGTGAATATTTGCAGTAAATAGACAAACATCTAGATCTGACCGGTGAAGTAGGGAAACACAATGTCAAACAGAGCACAAAAAAATTTAGCTAAATACAGGGTTGTGAATAAAAACCTAAAATTTTAGCAAAGATGAAATTGCATGGCAGTTCTATAATCCCCTATAATCACAGAAAAACAAATACAATACAGAAGGACCATTTTTACATGTGGTCTGCCTGATATTTACTTCAATAGTACAACACCTAATGCAGGTAATATTCACTAACATTCCCCCTCCCCTCAGCATTGATCTAGAGCTGTCACTTGTCAGTACTTGTACTGAATAAGACATTTTTAATGTAAATCCACCTAACAGTGTTCAGAAAATTGTTAAAAATATATTATTCCATGCAGTAGACTTGTCACATTGGAGTGCTACTCCTAGAAACTCAAACTGAAGGCATGTCTCACAACCTCTGGCTTGACTGAGCAGCAGAGCATCTTCAGCATCAATGAGAACACAGTGGAACTACAGATACTGAGAGCAAAGGATTCAAAGCTACATTTTCTTCTGTTTTAAAAACATCCGTTTTACAAATGTACATCTACCATATGTGCATTTATATATCTTAAACATGCAGCTGTGACACAAATGTACTGTTTGATCTTTCAATTTTGTGTATTTCACTGGCTTCTGATGAAATCCTCTGTACTGCCATGACCAGCAATGCAGAGCTTTGTGAGTTTACTAACTAGCAAAGGAGAAATATCAATATACCTTATCAATTTAATCTTTTAGGCCTTGCATCTTTCAAAATCAAAGCTTAGGACTCCAAAATAGGTATTGCAATCATTAGCAGTGTGCCGTACTGGCTGTTGAAATAATACACTTATACTGAGCCATAGTGCAAGTGGAATTTAATATTTTAAAATGGTTCTTCTTGACCTTTTCTTGGATCAAATGGCCTACAATAATCCACACGCATTACTTTAGATTCTTCTGGACAACATTATATTGTTGTTTAAAGGACTGTACTCTCTGATGAGACATGAACACGCTAATAAAATTGTATGCATAGCAATGCTACGACAGAAGAAGATGAATTTGGGAAGTTTTATTGTCTTAGACAATAAAGCTTTGAGATTAGATGCTATCTCAAGAGAAATTAGAATCAAAAGAATAGCAAGGAATGGAGTTAATCCAGCAAAGTCATAACCAGACAGTAGTTTGAGAGATTTCCCTATTTGCCGTAACGGGAGAACATTGATGTAGGCAAAGATTTTCGAATAAAACTCTCTGATAGTATTTAAAGACCACATCTACTCACAGAACCAGCACTTATTGGCATGATTTAACTTAAAATACAAAATTTACTCTTATCAGTCTTCTTGATTTTTCCATGAGAGCTGAGTTCAAATTACATTTGAAAATCCCCCACCGAGGCTGGAAACTTCATGTGCACTGCACCATTTTAGTAATGCAAAACAGGCCTGTAGCTGCACTGTCTTAGGCTGTGATCCTGTCAGATTTCATCAGGTGAGCAATACCAGGCATTGGAGAGGAGACCTCTTCAAAGCAAAACCAGACAGTACAGGAGGCGGTGCTGGCGACTCCGTAATTGCTTTGCTTGCCTCCAAGTCTCAGCTGGGCTGAAGATTCCATTGCCCAGCGTGGTGCAAAGGTGGTGTCAAGAATCCTGTCTTTCAGATTCAATATGAATCAGGATCTGTGGCTAGTCTCCCTCCCTAAAGGTACAGCCTTAAAATATTTGGGGTCTTCCAGTAGAGTACAGGAACTTGTTTTTAACATTTTCCACGTTAGGAAACTGATTTCATGGGTGAGTATTTTTGTATATCTGATGGGACTCCATACATAATGTGCAAGACTAAAGGCACCAGGATTTTGCAGAAAATGTAAAATGTGAGTTTCCTTAAATAAAATAATCTGGTGCTACCAGTAACCATTCTCTAGTAGAATTACTATATTTCTATTCAAGTTATTCCATCTCATTTCCAATGTCCCTTTGTCTTATATCAACCATCTTCAGTCTGAAGCCACTTTTAATGTGGTTTAAACAACTCACCATTAGGAATTCACTAGTATAGCCATATCCATTAATGGACAATGCATTCATCTCTTAAAGGCATATGTAAATACTGCAAATGTTTTCCTAAGTGATCTATCATTGTTTTGTAACTACTGCTAAAAATAGCCCTGCAAAACAATGATGAGTCTGGCTTTCAGAACATTGGTAATAAAGTCTTTCCTTTTCAGCCTCCTCAAGTGTGTTTTTCCTGAATCACAAAAAAGGAAATAGTGATGATAGATGCACTAAAATTTTCTCTGGAATTTTCAGACTTCTTTTTTTTTTCCACTATCCCTTTTTTGCATATGTGTCTCAACTGTGTATTGAGCAGAAAATTATTCCTACCTAGAGAGCTAGTCCTATTAGACTTCTAAATTGTTTGTTATAACAGTTTGTTTTCTTTCCTCAATCCTCACAAGAGCCTAACAAGCCGTGCAGTCTAATCACATGGTGATTATAATTAGTGTATGACTGGAAATGCAGTATGCGTAATGCATCATGCTCTGTGTTAAACAAATAATCTCTTGAAAACTGGAAGAAAAATATTATCCCAAATAATAAAAATAAGGAAAATCTTAGGAGATTAATTTATGGCAGTTTAAGTCTCACCTGCTGTTAGCTGATTCACTCATGGTTCTTATGAAAGGCACACACTCTTTTATTCAACAATTTTTAGTCTGACACAGTGATGTTTCTGGTTTCCATGGACTTTCATTTTATTAGAAACACAAGGAAACAAATGCTGCCTGAATGATAAAGAGGTGGAAAAAATGCCAACAAAGTATTCAATCTGAAAGCACGTTTTATAAATTTCTCCTCTGAATATCAAGATTTGGAACAGGGATGAGTTTTTATCTTTTGAATTGCTTTTTGACCATCACTGCTTTTAGACTACACATGTGTGGTACACTATGTGTCAGTGTATGTGGAATTCATGGGGTTTGCTCTTCTTACAGTAGCATGTTTACAGTCATTTCTTACTTTTCCTTTGTTCTCTCCTCTGTGGCCATTGATGGAACATTGCCTTTGTATTATACATAATTTCTTAAGCTTCAAAAGGGAGGACAGATGGAGTAGAAGTAATTTGAAATTAAATCTTTAACATCTTTAATATTTTCTACTTCTGATTTACAAGTCAAACATATTAATGCTTTCCTTGTGCTGTAACTGAGGAATTATCCTCTCATCAAAATATGTCCTGTCAATAAACTCTCCAGATACTGATAAATAAGCTTTTTCTACTCACCCCAAATAAATCCACTAATCTCCATATTTTGAGGCTTAACACTCACATTAAAAAGACAAATAGAGCCATGACAAATTTAGGTCCAGAGACATCTCCAGAGAAAGTTAGCATAACATGAATGAAAGAAAAATTAGGCCTCTCATTTTCAATTAGAAACAACAAATTCTTGAATTTCATAAAAAAATGTGCAATCTATCTGCGATTTTTATTTATTAGTTCATTTTGCTAATACATCAGAAGAGCAAAAATAGGAATTTATTTCAAATAAACCTCTCCGCTCAACAAATATTTTGTCTCACTGGTTGACTACTCAGCAGGCCTGCCTTTTGTTAACATCATTGACAAAGGAATAGACACACGTCTGGGGTACCCAACTGTGTATTATCTACACTACAAATCACCCGTCTTCACTCGTTAGCTCCTGCATTGAAACACACAAGGGAGCTCAGGTGTTCATATCACCAAGGCATGAATTCTTAAAACTGTTTTTTCTTAAACTGACTGGTGAACTATCACGGGTGAATGGGAAAGGAAAAATAAGAACTGGTGCATCTGAAACAAAATTTGACACTTTTATAAAAACAGAAACTGAAAGCCTAGTCACAGTGCTGTTGTTCTGTATCTGGAGTCATAGCAAAGGCAGAATGTAAGCTGACATCTTCACTCCATATATGCTTAAGGGCAGAGGACACCCCCCCCCCCCTTTTATTTTTTTTAATCCCATCATCTTGGGGAAGCCTTGCAGGACTTTGGATATATCTCTATCTACAAAGTGTATATGCTTTCGTTTTTAACTATGCTGCATTAAAAATCCATCCTGTAATTGCAGTAAAGGTACTGACACCACCATTCCCTCTAAACAGTTCCTCTTAACAAGGAAGACTTGAACAAAGCACTATTAATTTTCTCTTTCAATTCTAACAGTGTTCTGTGCCTTTTGTGTCTAGTGTAGGCAAATGACAAAATAAGGCTCATGATCATCTTACAAGCCTTGATTTCACGTGTGACTTATTCAAACTAGAAGGTTATGTTTACTGAATTACTCAAATTACTACTATTAGGCAATTGCCTTCCTCGCAAAACCTATATCCTATCATTTCTCAAATAATTATAAATGGTCAATAATAATATAGCTCCTATCACTCCCCATAATAGTCAATGGAGGATTGAATTAGATACAGTTGCACAACATACACCATAACTACATTTGATGTATCCTATCTGATGCGTTGTAATATTAATATTTAGAAGATTTTCTATCAAAATCAATGACAAAAGAATCATGTCCAGTATTTTTAAAAGATAACATTGTTAATATGCTGAAAAATAATAATATCAGCTCACAGCATATACCTCATTACTTGTAGATCACATATTAACTTAATGAATAAATTAATTACTCCAGTGTCTTGTATATTGGTATCTATTGTTTTAAATCTATATACACAGATGTAAAGCAATGCTATTTGTGTGTGAAATCCAAGTGACTTTTCCCTGGGCTGCAATGGAAACTGAGAAGAAGTTTATTGCATTGCACGAGCAAATTCTGTTTGGGTACTGCTTTAGTCCGTCTGTGCAGTGCAGCTCTCACAAACACCGTAAGAGGCTCTTGTCCTCCATAAAAGCCACAGACAGAAACTCACACCACTTTGTGGAATATCTTATTAACTTAAATCATTCTTTGTCTAAGCATGTGGGTTTTCCTGGATGTCATCTACAGGGCAATACTAAACCACAAAAAAATATCTTTAACCTTAAACACGCATGTGGTTCTGATTAAGCCTTCCAAATCACTCACATTTAAACTTAAGTAACTGTCTAACAGCTTCATTTGTGGGAAGCCAATATAATCCATTTTCTTTTTTATATCTGATGGTCCTCCACACAGATACAAAAGAAAACAAAACAAAAAAAATCAAAATAAAGCCAAACAAAAAAGAAATTCAGTTTGGGTTTGTTTGTTTGGCAGGGTTTTTTTAATTCACAATTAGTTACTGAAACTTTCAGTCAGTTTCTGCCTTTCTGGCTCTAAAAGTTTAGTTAAAGTTTCTGCTTCTTTGTTTGCTTGTTTTCAAAAAAATTCTTTAAACTGGTAATCCAACTATTGTGAGTTTACATTGTCACATAAACTCATCCTTAGAGATCCCAGCTTGGAAGTTACAAATCCACTGTGTTTTATATGGATTGAAATCACATACTGTAATTTTGCTCAGAAGGAGAGGGAGACAATGGTTACTTGACATGCAGTTTTTCAATACTTTCTCTGTGCTTTTGAATATGTATCTATGGGCCTTATTTATTGGACTGTATTCAAAACCTCCTTGTGGACCCAATCACTCATTTTCTCAGGGGCTCTTCAGTCAGGGTCTCTGTACTCTAGAATCTGAATACTTTCCAAACCTTAATTAATGTATTGTTGCAGAGTCCTGTGAGAAAAGAGGATTATACTGTCCAATTAACAAATAGGGAAATGAGAAAATGTAAGGTAAAAGCCTCCATTACACCAAATGCCTCTTCTAGTATAGTTATATCTGTTTTTCTCACAGTACTGACTTTAGATATAAATATATATACTTTTAAGGTAGAAGCTTCTCAAATTTAGCTGTAGTTAAAAGCACAAGATTAAATGTTTTCAAAACAAAATTATATGTTCTAGAAAAAGAAAATTAATATGGATTAATTGGCTCACTTGCCATTATAAACATTCAGAGATAGTTAGAATTAATTTTTTTCACAGCAGCATATTAATTTTCTTAAACTGTGAAGGTTTCCTTTCTGTTCCAGAAGGATTTCTCCTCCAGCCATGGCAAATCTACCCATTTCTGCAGGTAATCAGACAGACATTATACAGACAACAGCTCCTCTCTTACCAAGCTGCAGACAGTCTTTATCCAGTGAAGCAGGAGGAAAATATTAATGAAGTCAATTGATGATGAGACAAAGTGTGTAACATATATAAAAGTCTGGACAGTGAGAGGTGTTTTCTGTATGATAGGCACTGTAATGACATAGATTTTAATTTCAATTCCATCAAATGGTGTATCGTTAGCTCTAAAGATTGATTTCCAAAATAGTCAATACCAATCAGTTGTCCTGCCACAAGATTTCATCAGAGAAATGCAGTTAAATGACTTTATCAAGCACTAAGGCAATATAAGTGAAGTGTAGGGCTTGTAATTTATTAGAATTTAATTTCTTGAATTCATTGTTGTTTGACTTTGCACAGGTTACAGTGTCTACACAGATAGCAAGATAGGAGGGCAAGGGACGAGACAGTAGGTTGTGTCTGTTCATTTCCTAGATAAATTAGTTACAGAAATCACTACCAGTGAATATGCAGGCTTGCATGAGATGATTTTTCTGGGTGTCCTTTATGTGTTCTTTTTGCTGCACAGGAAGGTTTTCTCTTTGTTTGGGAGCAGTGAAGAAGACAAAAGAATTGTTCTCTCACTGAGGAGAAGAGACTCATTGATGTAGGAATGGAATAAATTGATAAACCAATACAAAATCCAGCCCAGCTGCAAACCCTGTGCTCCAGATGTGTTAGATATTAGATGCACTATTACAAACTACATCCTAGGAATATTATAATTCTTAGGTTAGCAGAAAATAAAGATATTCTAATCTCTTATACCTGGAAAATGGCCCACAAAGAAAATATTACTGCAAATCCTAGCTAACCCTTATCACTCAGACAGCCAACTGGCATCAGAACTACTCAAAACTGAGGTTTCTGTTTAATTTTTTGTTTTTTTTTTTTTTCCACTTTTTTCTAAACTTGTCAACTTTTTTGGTATATCAACAGCCACCGAAACATAGCAAAAAATGGGAAAATGATAGAATATTTCATTTCTTACTTTACTGGCAGCTTTATCAAAAATCCTGATATTTCTCAGGCTGAATCAGAAAAGAAAAAGTAATTTCTATGACCTTTACCAAAATATATCCCAAACTTAGTTCATTTGAATCATGAAAACTATTTGCATATTAAAAAAAAAAGTTTATTTTCTCTGAAGTACTTATTACTCTTTTGTAAATAAGATAATTCTTGTTATATTGACAGTGTGGGGAGGATTTGTATATTTATACTCTATGTGGTATACAAGTACTAATATTTGAAATGTGTACAGTTCACTTATCCCTGTCTATTGACCTTGTCATTCTGATTCCATCGAGAAAGAAGGAATTGTACTTTCATATCTTTTATTTATTCACAGGCTGAAATTAGTTCTATGGCCTATGGGCTCCCTGAAGCTACTTCTGTGATTCACTGAATTGCTTCTGCTGGGTTACTGCACATTAGAAATGAAATAACTGCCAGCAGCAGCTGCTTTCTGACCAATCCTGCGGGCCAAATACCCATATATTAAACCATGTTACTAGAGGTGTCTCCAGGAGAAAATGAGTATTACAATGTTTAACTAGCCATTGTGGATGAGAATAAACTACACTTGAGCTCTACCAGGAGAAGGTACCAATTTAGGTTTAGAACAGCTTTTTGTTAACTCTGTCAGCATTATTTGCCTGTATCTTGCTGGAACATTAGACCACTTTTACCTGAAGTGATCTTGAGCCATACTTAAATAAAAATTTAATTTACAGCTGCTCTTTAGAATATATTTTAAAATCAAAGTGATCAAAAATGTAGCAAATTAGAGCATGCCAATCCTACAGAATTCAATAGTGTTACTAAATTTCAGCCAAGGTGCACACTTGGCCTGTCCTGGTTTAGATGAGACCTGAGCAGGAAATCCAGAGGAGCACAGCTGAGCAGACTCCTAAGTAGGGCACCATGCCATGAGCATTGTACATAGATGTCTTTGCACAAATCTGCAGAACTCCTGCTACATAAAATCTCTCAATAGTGGTAAGTCAGAAAAATATTTAAATATTTTGTGTGCTTAGAAACAAATAAGACTGCATAAAAAGACTCTCCAAGACCAGGAATTCCATTCATATTTACTAAAATTTCTCAAATAAATCTAACTAAGAGAAGTATGTTTTGACTTCTTCATTGCCATGCACTTGGCAACGTCGTGGCATTCTCCATTTCCATGAGAATATGATGCATTTTTTTATCTTTTTTTTGTTATCAGTTTATAGTAGATATTGATTTAAGCTTTGTATGCTGCCTTGTGCAAGCGTGCCTGTAGCAAATATAATAATAATTACTAGGTTAAATTAATTAACTAGGGTCTCTGGAGCTCCTAGTATCATATCTGACATATAGATAGATAAAATACCACAGGATGCATTCACTATTTTTAATAATCATACATAAGCATTTATACATTAAAAAAACTGGAAAAACATTAAGTAAACTTCACCTCTTTGCAAGGTTATCATCACTTTAATCAATATTTTCACAAGTCCCAGAGCACCAAGAAAATGCATAGACATCCAACACCATAATCTTTACAGCCAGATACTCTTCTGCTTGTGCCCACACTCACAGTGGTTGCATGCCATTCTGAACAATTTGAAGTGGAATGCTATCAAAATATTTTAATTTCAAACTGAGAAAGATTTCTAAAGGAGTGTGGCTATCTTCCAATGTTAATAAAATTCTCATTTCTATAACACATAACTCTGAGCCACACAGCCCCTTAAGTTCCAAATTATTTCATGACAAATTTGACATACTGGGTTTATAGGTCTAGCACAATTTTAAACACAAAAAAATGAAAATGCACTCTGCACTGTGACTATTTTTAGAAACATTTAACATAGTCACAGCTGTTTAGTTCTTGTTCTGCTTGCAAAGAGCTTTAATTTTTCAAATTTAATCCAACAATCATGGAAAATATCAATAGACAGTAATATTAGTAAATGTATTATGCTAGCATATAATAACTTTATGACACATTTGCTTCTCAGAGATAGTAAATCCACCAACACCACCAAAATGAAATATTCAGATATGATCCATTTACAGAATTTAAAAGTTTGAAACAGGAAATTCTGTAAGAAAAGAGTTACCATTAAAAATCTAGTGGGCATTAAAAGTTAGTTATGCACACCATAAACACAAAAATCGTGTTTGTGAGATGCTACTGAATAATCCAATATGAAAACCAAAAGTTTTAGAAAAACTATATTCAGAAAGGTGGGTGGGGGTCCCCAAAGCTTTAAATTAGATTGTCTTCTGTAGAAACTTATTACTCTAACTGTACATGAAAGGAGGGGAAAGGTTATGTTTCCAAGATATAGTAAACATTCAATATTCTAAAGAAAAACTACTGTGGCATTTTGGCAAAACTACATAGGCACATTGTATAGTATTGAATCAAAGCTGATATCATATGATTTACAAAAAATGTGAATTAAAAGCCATTATATTTGGAAAAATATCATTGACAGAAGTTTATACATTCCCAAGACTTCAGTAAAAATAGACATCTTCTATATTTAAAAAATGCTTTGTGTAAATAAAATGTCTAAGGCATCAATCTTTGCAAGAATCTATCAGACCTTATTCTCAATTCATAAGTGAAAGACCAATATACAACAGTCATTTTATTTTATGAATGATTATTTATGACTTCCATTTATGACAAAAAATAACTCTGAAGAAATATTGGTTTATGCACTGGCCCAGACCTCCCAGCTTCCCTGGTCATCGTAGCTCAGAATTATCTATAGAGCTCCTCCTTTGTGCTTCAGCTCTTCTATTTTTCTCCAGTGTCTAAAATACACATAGAACTTGAAGGAACAATTCATTTCCCTCAAGAACTTCTATAAAGACTTTAAACAGCATTTTTCTGCTGTTTGTCAGCTTATTCTGGAAAGTGTTCACACTCAGCTCTTCTCATGTGTCACCCCACAAACTGCAAGTCACCTCCAAGCCTAAGGTCACGATCTCCAAATAAGAGTGGACAACCATGTGTTTATGTGGTTCTTGGTCAGGACAATCCAATAGTTTGTATAAAGTTTGCAGTGTTATCAGAGAACCTGAATACTGCGCAGAAATGAATATCAATAGAAGGCATTGTTAAGCCTTATAAGAAAATAAATTAAATATAACTTTTTCCAAAGAGGATTTCCTCATTATTTCACTGACTGATGAAACTATAAATAAAAAGACAAACTTACAGTGCAAGCTATAAATCTCTGCTTTGATATTTTAAACATGCTCACTACCATAATGCCTAACCCAAAATCTCTTACTGCTTACTCACAACCACTTACTAATGACACAAGTGAAAGGGAAATTCTACGGTATGGAAGAGGTTTTTCCAAGCTTCCAATGAAACAACACAAGAAAGAATGCTTTAAAGAGACATTGGAATATGATCATTTCTTGTCAGTCTGGAGGAAAAGTCAATCCAAAAGAGCATAAGGACAAAAGAAATGGAATATTGCAGTAAAGTATTGTAATGGCAATGAGAATCTTCATCAAAATTTTGATGAAAAGTCCAAGAGAAGTACCAAATTTTAAAACAAGTATCTGCTTTGTTAGTCCGTTCTGTTTTTCTGATAAATCCTCACTGTATCTTCCTGCATATGGAAGAAAACAGTCCTCCTGATAAGGAGCAGTTGTAGGAGGGTTGATAATTTGGAAAAAGCAGAAAATATAGACCCACAGAACTCAGCTTTACAGCTAGGGCTTTAAGGCCTAGAAAAATAAGTTTGGGTCACACTTCAGGCAAGGGTTTGGATCAAACAATTTGCATAGAGCCCCATTACAGATATGTGAACAACCTGAACTCCTCTGAGTAATGGTTAGGAATGTTTATTGTTCAAGCAAATAGAAAATACTTAATTTTTGGTTATCCACAAACTTCTCACTTTCTTCTTCTTCTAACTGAATTAAATATCACTAGGGCCCATAACTGAAATCCTATAGTTATGATAATACAATGACATATACCAATGCTTTCAATATTTTTTAGAAATTTATGGTACACTTTAAATAATAATGTTGCTGCATTGACTGTTTGATTTAAGCACCACTATATATCTTTCTCTTCAAGACTGAAGTAACCCAGATAGGTTAGGCAGATTGTAAATAGTGTGGGAGGGACCTGAAATATGTTCAAAGTGAATCATCTATAGTCAGGTTTTATATTCATTATCATTTGACCTCAAGCTTAAAATCCATTTTCTTTTCAAATTCCCCAAGATATTTAGGTAAGACAACTAAAAACATCCTCTTCTTTTTTTAAATTTCCCTGTGTCTGCCATTTGCAAACCTTCAACCTTTTGTTCTTCAAAGCCACCCTGGCTTTCAGTATATTTTCTGTGGGAAAGCAGGGGGAGAGTAAAGATGGAAGAGAGTTTTGAGAGTAGACAACTCTGGAGCTTAAGCATCTAGCTGTATGTTCACATCTTACATTTGGGCACACAGATAAATTGTCCACATCTCAAATTGGATTTAGTTCTACAGATTGAAAAGAGCTGCCCATTTAAATTCCAGTCAACTATGTTCTTATCAAACAAATTCTGCTGTTTTTCTGAGTTATGCTACTAAAACACAACAAGAATAATTGCCTTTGTCCTAGTTCATAGTAATAACAAACTTTGCACACATCTTGGTGTAGTGTCTGCAGCCCTGTGGGCAATGCTTGACACTTAAATTATCACAGATTTCTCTGAAATTGAATGACAATTTCAATACCAAAAAAGTGAGGTTTTCTACATCTCCAAGAGATGGGAGACTAACCAGATGTGCCGAACTTGGTTTATGGGAAGTCTCCAATAATGTAATTGGAAAAGTACCTGCAGTTAGCAATGATTTTTGGAGAATGATTATCTGTGCGTGGGTGAGGTGACTGTGATGGCATTGAGAAACCATCTGAGAATCAGTTGAACAACAGTTCACTCTATGAGCTCATTTAAGTAATGAATAGGAAATTAGGCAGAACATTTGAAGATATTCATCATTAGAGCAGTGGCATAGTCCTCTGCATTCCATGTTACCAGAGATTCCATTAATAATACCTGATAGATTAGCAAGCAGAAAATTTTAGGTCAAAATCTGAATTCTTTAAAATATTTTTCTCCAGGAGAGAAACTAAATCAGCATAAGAGAGTCAGTCACATATGGTATCTGCATGATTCCTAGCAAATTAAGTAAATAATTTTGGGGGAATAATAAAAATCAAAATAAAAATCAATTCTATCTCTGTCAAAACTGGGAAAAAAATTTCTCAAGCACATAATCACATAACATAAGACACATGGTTTGCTCCTTGGGGTCCTAGGTATACTCGAATACACTGAGGTTTGTCATATTACATAGTTTCTCTGTGTACTGTGTTGACTTGCTTATGTTAGTACTAATCTTTCCTACAGAATAAGGAAACAGAGTACAGGACAGAAATAGGTCTCCAAACCATTTAAATCATATGCATTATTTTAATTTATTTGACTACAATGGCACCCTAAAATGAAGAACATTCACTTGGCACCTGGTTAAATATAAAACTTAGAAACATATTTCCTATTAAATAAATCTAGCTTTTGGTAGGATTGCAACAATTATTACAAAAATGGATTGCATCTCTAAATCCAGAGTTCTGGTCTCATTCCTCACATCTTAATTTTATGCCCCTAAAGATTGGAAGAAAATTCAGAAATAGCACACTGTAGTTCCAGCAGAAGCAAAATAAAACTTAAATTCAAATACACTGATACTGATGCTAAGGTCTATTGGCCTATACACCATGAGTACATTTGTAATAAGATTCTCTATGACCCAAAAGAGTGCCTTTTTATCATAAGAAAGTGAAATTATACAAACAATGTGTTCATACAAACAACAGAAGACACTAATTCAAAAAAAAAAAAAGAAATATAAAACAACAAAAACAAGGCAAATCTGCTTTTAAAAGTTGTTCTATGAAATTGTTGCTAGTATAAAGGAAACTTTCAGAAATTTATATTTTTGAGAAAGTGTGGAAAGTAGAAAGACTGTAAGTCCAGAAAATGAAATATGAAATCATAAAAATATCTAAAAATATTTAAGGAACTCTTTATGAATATATAAAAATAGGCAGTCTGACAAAGGCTCAATAGGACCAACAGGTGATTAAGGCTCTGTAAAAGAAGATAAGGCCAAAGCTGGATGGTTTAATTAGTTATTTGTCTTGATGTTCTCTATAGATGAGGTTAGACTGGTTTCCACAGGGGAAACTTATAAGAATAATTTACAATTGGACTCTCAGTGAAAAAATTCTCAGAACAAATCAATAAAGTGAATAGTAACAAATTGTGACAAAAGATGATATTTGCTTATGAGTTAAAAATATAAAAGATGAAATTGTCAGATGGCTAATACTACTGAAAGTGATCTCAGTGCTGAGAGAATTAATGGTTAAAGAAGTAAGTCAGTTCTACTGATAGATTTCAGCTGGATGAAAATATGCATTAGTTAATCTGACCTCAAAAGCAAAAAAGGAAACTAAATGTAAAAAAAGGATTAGACAAACAAATAAATATGATATAATGAGAAGAATTAACTCAGCTTTTGTAGTATATTATTCTGCCTCACAAATTTACAGGAACACTTTGAGTAATTGAAAAGCATAATAGCATGGGAGATGTGGCTGACATTATTTACTTGAATTTTCAGAAAGGTTTTAACAAAATTCCTCAGCGAGGCAGTAAAGACACTAAGGTGCTTGGAATAATAGGAAAGATATTTTTTAAGAGACTTGATTTTTTAAGGTACATAAAGTCATAAAAAAATACCCAGTTTAAAAATAATTCCTCTGTGAAGAGATTTTTCTAGAAAACATCAACAAGCATATGGATATTTGTTTTATTCAGAGTTTACAGCAAGCTGTGGGGACACTGATGAAAAGATGACCAATTTTGCTGACAATACTAAATTATTTAGCATTATCAAAACAAAAGCCAGCTGCAACAAGCTACAAAAGGTTATCATAAAGAGCGTTTGGACTTGGAAAGTATCCAAGGATTATCAACAGCCACTAATACAAATCAGCTATTACTATGATGAGTTTAAATTAGCCATGTTCACTCAAAACAGAATTTTGGGAGTCTTTAACACGTCTATACAAGCTTCAGCTCAATACTCATGAGAGATCACAAAAGCAGCAGAACAGTAGTCATAGTTGGATAAAGAATCCAAAATAAATGTTGAATATTGAATGCAGTCCTACTTCCCCACATCTGAAAATGGACTCTGGAGAGCTAAGGAAGATACAGAAAAGTGAACCTAGGAGAATAAAGAGCTGTTATTTAAAGTAGAGAGATGAAGACTAGAAAAGAAACACCCATGAGATTAATATGATGAATATGTATAAAATATTGACTTGAATAAAGTGTATGGAGAATTGTTCTCTGGTTCCCATCATGAAGGAACTTAGGTGACTTAGTTACCACCAAGTGTCAGGCTTAAAGCAAACAAAAGGAAACACTTTTCACAAAGCACATAGTTAAACTGTAGAACTCATAGTTACAGGATGTTGGAAATGTCAAAAGCTTAGGTGGGTTAAGAAATAATTTTAAAAAATTGTATGGAAGAAAAAAATTCGTCCAAGTGTATTCTATAATTCACATCAAAAAAGCTCATTTCTCATTCACAAAGTCTTGGAGTTATGGTTTGACAAAAGTCAGAAACATTAGCAGGAAAATTTTATTTTCTGTTTGGCCTGTTCTGTTATTCTCTCTCAAAGCTTTATCTATTGGCCACTGCCAGGATACTGGTCTACTTAAAGCTTTGTATTTGTTCCTGTGTTTATGCTCATCACTTCATTTCACAAAGTGTTAGACTGGAGTTATTTTATATCAGAGTAACGCTACACAATGTGGGCCAATATTCAGTTGCTACAGGAATATTCCACATTATAAAACTACACCATTGGCACTTAGAGAGGATGCAACTCATTCATTAGCCTTAAAATTAATGTAAGAATTCATAGTTTTATATTCAGTCACATGATTAATATAGATATTTATATCCTGGTGCTTTAAGGTTATTTCTTCCCAGAAGAATATTATAAAATGCTTTGCTTGAGTAACACCCAGAGCTCTTGAATGTCGGACTAGGCTGAAACCTCCAGTGAAGTTACACAAAATCTGAACTATATAAAAATGGGTCAGGTTGAAGATATCCAGCAACATTAAGATAGCAAGGCTAGCAAGGAGATGAAAAGTTCACAAGAAGTGCACAACAACACAAGCATAAAAATAGCTGTGTTCTTAGCAGAGTGATTATACAGAGCTCATTTGTAGGCTGCAGACAGATGTTCATCCAGCAAAGAACAGTGACAACTGAAGTTATGAGCAACCCTAAGAGTTTCCTCCTGTCTGTTCCTGAGACCCTGCCAGTTCTGCAGCTTCTGGGCATAATGGATCATATGAGAACCCCATAAGGAGTCACAGCAGTAATAAACAGCTGATGAAGGCATTCTGAAAAGAGAACTGACTTTGCCTGAAGTGGATAAGGCAAAGCTCTCAGACTCCTTTGTCCAGCAGAGAATGGGAACAGCAATGTGAGAATGGCAACTTCCAGCTGGCAGATTATAGGTATGGAGAGCTGAGCACACTAACATCCTCATTCATCACTGGAATACATCTTCTCGTGACCCTAGGGAAATTAGACATTCAAAATTTTTTAGAAGCTTAGCTTTTTTCTCACCACCAAATCACATAAAATAGGGAGGTAGGAGAAGGACATATTTGGATGTATGCCTTTATGTCCCTTCATGACATGCAAAGAAAGCTTGAAAACTTTCTTTTCTCTTCTTTTAAAATGAGAAAATTCAGTCTTTGCCTGTAGACTAGAAGCAAAATAATAATTTCACAGAAGACAGAAATGTGACCAGAGAACAGAAAATATTAATAATGAAAAATATAGTATTTAAATATTTATTATTCTTCTACCAAAATTAGGTGAGATTTTCCATATTACCACTAAATGCATGCAAGATTACAAAAAGTAATAAAAAAAAGAAGACATGCCTGTTTTCACTAATTCTTTGTAAATCACACAGAGTTAATTCCCTGCGTTTATCCCAGATTTCCTTCATTATTCCGTCTGTACAATAAATGCTGAAACATTCTGAGGTAATGTCATTTGGCCAGTGCCTGTTGTCACGTTATAAAACTGAAGTATCTCAGGAAAACACAGCCTCCTTTACAGTAGCACGAGTTGTACTTGTCCTACAGTTATTTTATACTTAACCTTCAAGCCACCATGCTCTAGGATATAAACCAATCATCACTGACAGAGATTAACAAGAAATTTCCTCTACGGGCAGAGTATTTCATAAGTGCTCACTGCGGGGATTCTTGCACTTTCCTCTAAAGCATCTGGTAAAAGCCATTGTCAGATGGAATAATAGCATAAGCAAGCTGTTAGTCTGATCTGGAATGGCTTCTCTTGTACACTAAAGCTTTTGTCCCTGATCTGCCTGTACGTTTTCCCTGCATTTTGAAAGAGACAACACAGATCATTTCACACTTATTGCCAGTTAATTAGCAAAATCTTTCTCTTATCCTTGCATAATTTGGTTGGAAAACAGTAAAAGCCACTGCAGAGAATCATAATTCATCTTAGATATATCTTAGACGGAAACTCCAGGTATTCCTCCAGACCAGCTTTTGGAAATAATGTATTAAATAATGAAATTGAATTCATTCATCCTCCAAGTGTTCCTGGAATTTTTATTGTTCCCAGAAATAAGACATTATGTAAATATTTCTTCCATTGAGAGAATAACTGTAAATAAACAAGATTAACAAGAATTACCTACATACAGTATGAAAAACTTTTGATTTTCACATTTTGAGTTAAATAAAGTACAAATTTCTTCAGCAGATACCTGAATCAAGAATTAATATTCTTTTAAAGTAGTTGTCCATACTATTATTTTCCTTAGGGATGACCTAGTTCCTTGAGGAACATCTCACATCAGCATGCAGAAGAGATGCTAATTTAAAATTGCATCATGTAAAGAATGATAAAGATATTTGTGTACCTCTAAGAGTCACATTCTTATTCTACACTGAGTCTGATTTAATTAGAAATATTGAGAAGTAGAAAACTACAGTTCAAAAGTAGCCTGTACATACATAAACACATACATAGATAGATGTACTTTAATATCTATTACTGTTTCTGAATGCAGTTTCTGTGACTGAAAGAAATAGGCCTACATTACAGAATATCATATTTGATAACAGATATTAAGCCATAGTATTTTCTTACCTGTTGCAGTTCAGTTCCTAGTTTAATGAGGATTCTTAACATACATGTCAGTTACTGAAATGAGCTTATGGTAAATATCCCAGCAATACAGTTTTTAAAAACCATGAAAAATTTTGAAGATGAATTAATCAGTCACAGTCCAATGAGTTTGTTGTTCTGATTGCATCTAGACACTGAGGGAGTTTTTATGAGACCTGTCTGGGAAAAATAACTTATTTTGCCCTTTTAGTACTTCAGAGAAAAACAGTATCTTAGATACTACTGTAGTAAACACTGGCATCTATACAGGAGCTAACACTGCCACTGACAAGCAATGGAAACTAATGATGATTTTACAGTGTGGGTACAAAGATTACTCAGCAGTGGCTACAAGAAAGCTCAGCTGTGTGTTTTGCTCCTTGGCACTCATTTGGAACAAAAACGTTAATGGAAAACCCATTTTCATGGGAAGAAAGACAAGATTGCAACACTTGTTTACTGAAATTCTGAGTCCAGCATCACTGCCTGGCTCAAAATCTGAACCAAAATTATAGTACAGTTTGGGTTGGATTCTTCTTCCAAAGACTGATCAGAAGCCTGAAGGAGGTGTTAAAGCACAGCTTGTTTCTAAGTTGCTTTTGGCATCTTTACAAATGCATCGAGTTTTGATCATATGAAGCATAAAATAAAATCACCTGGAAAAGGCAATGCCTAAAGAAGATATTGCCAAGTGCCTAATAGCAAACAATTGTATAAAAATATTAACATGGTGGAATTATTCTACAGTGCATCAAAGGACATTATATTAATTTTATTCATTATATTCAGCTTGAATAATTTGCACTGGGGGATTTGTCAGTATAAAAGTATTGGTGTGTCATTTATCCTAATCGACCTGGCATTTAACTCTCTTTCACTGTAGTTTATTAAAATGTATTGGCATTATGCAATAACCATGAACTCACATTAAGACAATGTATCAAGATATCAACTTGGAATATCTCAGATTAGAGTTGTGCTTTACATGGTATGGATGATATAAAAGACAGTCACACACTGCTCAAAGAACTCAGCATTATTCTTATTATTATAGTTATTACATATGGTAATATAAATGTCCACAATCTAAAAAAAAAAGAAAGAAAAATGATATCAACATTTTCATTTCATAAGTCAAAAAATTTAGTGTAAATTCTTAAAATACGTTATTTTAGATCTCTCCACACAATGAATTTTCAAAGTAATTTTACCTGTATTTTTAATTGTGTAATTGAGTGAATTTTCTTCTTTTAAGAGGAATATACTTATAATTATATCAATAAGGATTTTTCTTCCTGCCTATAATCTGTGCATTAGCATTTGTAGTTCTTTTTGAAGTGTAGTTTTTTTAAACATAAGGCAGGAAAGTTCCTGTGTGTTCTTAAAATGTACTTAGAAATGTTTTAAAAGCCCCCAGCTTTGGCCTAAATTCATTGGATAGCCAATGAGTTTAATGGCATTAATTTTGCCATTAATTAATGGTAAAATTAATTGATGTCTATAACAGCTTATGCTAAATGTTTTTGAGTCAGACCAAAAGAAAAAATTGACTGAATTTAGAATAAATATTGTTTAAAATCAAAAATATGTGTCTCTTTTTTGTTTGTGCCTTAAGTCACTTATCAATCTATTTTCCAAGGTTTTTCCACCATAGTTCTCAGGCCTAGAAAAAATTATTTTAAATGAAAATTGAGATTTCTGGATATTTGTATCAAACATGGACATGAGCCACAACAGAAAGATACAATACTATAATTCTCATCCCAAAACCTATGGAATTTTCATATTTGTTTCCCTGGATGGAGAGGTCAGCCAACTCCAAGCTTTCTTAAAAACCCCACCTTGATGGACTGTGCTTTAAAAGAGATGTTTTGAAAAGTGTCAAAAAAAAGTATCTTTAATGCTCCACTGGAGAGAAGAAAAGGTTTGTCTACATGTGGAAATGGAAGTTCTTAAATACTCATCAAACTGTCTGCAGCACAGCACTCATGGAAATATTTTGATAATATTTTGTGCAAATTTCAGGAAATTTGTATGTCTTTCTGATATTTCTCAGTCTACTGAAACAACATGAACTGATACCATTTATTTTGAAGAACTGTATTTATTTTTTAAAACATAATTTCTAGTAGGGTAATACAAGAAAAATGGCTGTATAAACCAGGGAGTAAAACGGCTCAAAAATACATTAAAAAGATGATACACAAAACAAACCTTCTCAACCAGCCTTCGTTTTTTGCAAAATTAAAGTGAAATTTGGAGCAGGAGTGCCATATTATAGCTACAGAAATAAGAAAAGTTCATAGTAAACTATTATTTCAATACTCTGCAGTTCTGTGGTCAGGTTTGAATGGGAATCCTGCCATCTTCTGGTCACGAATTTCTCTACAAGACTCCATTCGACAAATTAATGCTAAATGTGAATTACAGCACAGCTTTTGCAAAGACTCATTAAGAATAATTTTATACTTTAGCAATTTTAGGATTTTTTGATAAAATATAAATATTACCTATTCACACTAGTACTATTTAGCTTGGTGAAATTTTGCACAGCATATTACCTATAAACATAATTTTATCTTTCTGGACTGTTTATTCTATACATTTATACTATATATGTAACTTTTATCTATTTAATATTCACTAACTGAGAGTCTTTTTCCATGAGACTTGCCTTGTTTTATGCATATTTGGCTGTTATATATAATTTGCTATCATGCAAGATGCAAATTTCAAAGCCAGCTTCACTGAGAAGAAACTTTTTTAAGATACAATAAGTGATGGTGAATATAGATTATGAGGCCAAATTGCAGTAAGATTTGTAAATCATCATTCACTGCTGTGATGTAAGATAATACTAGTTTTTGTTCCACTCCAAGGGAACATGCACTCTTAAATAATCTCTGCATGGGATGCTGAACAGGATGGTGGCTCTCCTGGTATGCCCAATGGCAGTCTTGTGGCAGTTTGCTAAAAATGACCACTTAAAAAGTTTGGAGGTAAAAGCCAGAATTCAATAACTATTAAAATAAAGCCTTTTGAACCTGCTCAGTTCACACAGAGATCACGCATCAAGGTCGTACAAGAGAACACTGAATTTCCTGAGAACAGCAATTTTCCACTCCATCTATTCATTCTCCAAAACTCTCCTTTCCCATCTGTTCCCCCAAACACCCTCAGCCAAATAGTAACAGCTTTCCTGACACCCCGAGAATGCCTCAACCCAGATTTCCTTTTCTGTCTCTTTGACCGCCACTTTCTCAGCTGTTCACTCCACACTTTTCACAGCCTGCATCTTTCTTCTTGCTATTTATGCCTACTTTTTACATTTATTATTTTTGAATTTCCACCAGATTCCTAAAATGGATTGAATAAGTAACTGCAAGTGTGAGGCAGAATAAGGCATGAATTAATGGGTGGCTGAGGCGAAGAGGAAGAAGACAGAATGGTGAATGAAATAAAACTACATATGTGGGTGATTGCGAGCATGAGGAGAAAAGTAAATCAAGTAAGTGGGTGGATGAGGAATGAAAAATCATAGCTAAGCTGAAGAAGAGCAAAGAACAATTAAGGAACACTGTGAGGAAAAAGAACAGAGAAACAAACCTACTCAGAAAGGTTTTGATGGAAAATTTGGAAAAAAGAGGAGAGAGAATTAATTTTGAACTAGGAAATACTACAGGAGCACAAATCATATAAATAGAAGATTAAAAAACAAACAAAAAAAAAAAGGAATCTAGAAAATAGAGTGCATATTTACTCCTTTCATTAAAATAACTTTGTTTCAATATTAAACTGAAGGGAAACTGAAGAGAAGTGGGGATTTGGTTGGGGAAGGTGATGAGAGAAACCCTTACATTCCTTATGTCATAACTCATCTCCTTAAACACCTTTACATTAGCCTATCTACCCCACACCACAGACCAAGTCCATTCTTGGCTTGCATCCTCATTACTCCTTTGAATATCTGGTCACTTCATGTTTGGTACTGATTTTTTAACCCTGCAAACACCATTTTTTGGGGGGGAAATTCCTTGGAATTAGATCTCTCTCATATTTTAGAAAAAATAAGCAATTTTTCTATTAGGTATATGCTGTTCTTGAATCTTCATTTTCTTGTTGTTTTTCACTTGTTCTTAAGGCCATTGTTAAAGGGAGAATTTTCCTGTGCTTTAAAGAAAAGAAACTGATAGGTTCTATTTCATTTTTTTACACCTTTATCAGTGAAAAGAAGCAGCAAACGCTAAAAAGCTAGCACTATTTTTTTTCCTCACTAAATTATTATGATCTATTGGATAGATTCAGATGCATACCCACAGACTCAAATACACATAGAGAAAATCTGGTGACTCTCTATTCTTTGTTACCATAGGTTATGACCAGTTATCTCCAATAATGGTATCATCATAACAAAGTGGTGTAGTCTTCAAAACAGTCTGCACAATCCTGCCCATGATCTTTGGGTAATTATTCAATATCTGCACAGCTCTTTTGTCATCATTTCTCACACCAGCTATGAATAAGCAAATTTAGACATCTTCTGCACATACTGCAATTACTGTATGCCTAGGACAAGGACACAATTTCTTGGTTTCTTTAAAAGCAAAATCCCTTTTAAGAAAGGCAAATAATTTACCCAAATGATTATTTCAACTGTATGTTTAGACAAATACTGAATAAACAAGCTTTTATTACGGTACTTCTAGCCTTCTGCAGGTCATGATGGATTTCTAATCAATTTAACATATGGATAGACAAATTATTCAATGAAAGCTTTGTATTGGCAGTGGGTGAAGTGGCATAAATTTCTACCTCTAAAATAAACTTACAGAATAAAGTGGAAAAAGTAACATTTTGCCTATATGTAAGTGAAGAGCAACCCATAGTGCAGTGTTGTCATAAAATAACTTATGGAAAACTTTTACTTTCTCAATTAGACTGCTTAGACCACGGGACTCATTTTGAGAATTGTGTTCTACTGGAGGTTGGTAGGATCCACCTGTAAGAGAAGAGAAAGAGCATCTTGATTCACTGCCTTGCCAAGCTGGCAAAGAGGGCTTTAACCTGAAGTTGGAGGACATGGAGTGGTAGGAAATGGGGTAACAGAGGGTAGGTTTAGACTAATATTAGTACAAATCCTTTTTTGTCAGGGTGGTGATATACTGGCACAAGTTACCCAGAGAAGCTGTGGATGCAGCATCCCTGGAAGTGTACAAGGTCAGGCAGGATGAGTCTTTGAGCAATCTGACCTAGTGGAAGCTGTCTCTACTCATGGCAGAGGGGAAAAAGATGCTTTCTAAGATCCCTCCAACCCAAAACATTCTGATTCTATGATAAAATCAATTTTCTAAAACTAATATTTGTAAAACTCTTTCCATGAGGATTATTAGGCATTCCAAGCAACCTAACCTGAGGGTAAGCTCTAATACATATGCAGAGCAATTCAGACTAAATAATTTTACTGTGACAGATTATTAAAGAATAGCATTACCATTTGCAGAAAAAAAAAAAAAAAACAGCTAAATTATGAATGCATGTTTAACTGGGGTAAAAATGTTGCTTTTAAATTGTGTCTCACGAGGTCATGTTGTTGAATAACCAATTCTGAGCATTTTCTACTTAAGGACATCATGTCAAGCCTATTATCTGCTAAAAGTGCCTATTAGAGTAAATGTATTCACTCACATGCTTTAGATGTTGCAGTGGGGTGAAGATTTTAAAATAACAGTCAAGGTATATCAGTCATATCACTTCAGAAACCTTGGAACATGTTTTGAAAGCAAATAGAGAGGTAGCAGAATCTATGAGTTAAAATATTGAATCTATAATTCGCTTGATATTAAATCAAGCTGGATGCATACTGGATTAAGAATGATTAAGGGAATCAATTTTTTAAAAATCACCTCTTTACAACATTAAATTTTTTAAAAGAAGACTTGTCCCTTCTCTCCATTATGAAATATTCATGAGTGTTTAATATCTGCACACTTGCAATCATCTTTGTGTGTAAAAGTCCAAGTATCTATTTATGCAATAGTATCTAGTGACAGGACATGTCAGGGAATCTGATCTAATTTAGACTGAGCAATCTTGTTCAATACTGTCTGTTTAATAACAAAAATTGAAGCTAAGTCAGAGGTTATTATATTTAGTTCACTGAAGAGAGAAGTGCCATTAAAACTAGGAAACAGTTCTTGATTTTTCTACTGATTCAATTTAGGATTTTGAGCAAATAAAATGTATATGTAAATGTGTATAAATGAGTGCAGATTCAGACTCATATATACATTTACAAAATGTAAATACAAGGTGTGTAAAATGAGAATTCTTTAGAATGCTGAACAATCTTTTTAAACCTTTTCAACATAGATTCCAAAGCAAAGTATTTCAAGGAATACAAGACACTACTTTGAATTGAATTCTGAAAGGGTGTCACAGAAAATATTTTTTCTGACTTCCAAATATTTCATTAACCCAGAATACACTTAAGAAGCAAGTAAATAATAGATTGGATGTGAACTGAAGACAACACAGCTAGATTTCCTCACAAGGAAATGAAAGATATGTACCTCACTAGGATGAAAGCTCTCACATTTCTTGTTTTTTCATATGAAAGTTATAGATAGTAACAAATTTAAGCTCAGGTCACTTTTGGCTACTCTTTCTTCTCAAACACATGTTTCAAATCCATGTTTCAAAACACAGTAATTTGTTGCTTATATTTTTAGTAAACAAATAGTGACACTGATTTTCATCTGAACAGGAGGAAACTGGGAATGTTAACTAAATGGAACTTGCAAGTGGAAAGTTTTTATGTTCTTTTCTTTTTTTTCCCCCATTTATATTTCTGTGGCTTTCCCAGGAGTCTATAAATAAAACAGAACAGTGGTTCTGCTTTGGCAAGTGAAAAATCAGATTTCAAGAAGGACTCAAGATCAATAGACTGCTATTTTGTAGATGAAGCCTGGAATATTAGTCCCAGAAGGCCAATATATATCTTTAGATGGAACTCCCAAGTTTTACTTTCTTCATACTTATAATATTTATGCATGTACATGATACTGCCAGCTTTAAAAGCATTAATGTCTATCTGTATGGATTAGGAAAATGTCAGTTATGCTCTTCAGTGAAATAATACTTATGATTTCCCATACCTAGAAAACAAAATTCCATAAAAATGTAAATTGCCATGAATCTACACAGCCTCAAAACAGGAAGTAATATAACATCCATTAAACAATCGACAAAGGGAAGAGAAGAGAAATAATAATGATTCAGCCAGTTTTCATAGATAAAATAGAATTTGAATCTGCCAATTCCAGGTGCTTGGTGCAAACTCTGTCTGCCACACAGCACTTCTGCATGAGAGAAGTCTCCAGACAAGCCTTCTTTCCAGGGCACCACAGGCCAAAAAACTTTCTCCATTACAAAGGAGATAAATTTCCCAATCTGTCTAATATGACCAGTGTACAAAGACTTCCATGAGGTTTAGTCTTAATGCAAAGCTTTCCACTGTTAACTCCTTAGAGCATAGCACTTGGAGAAGGAAAGTGACATAATACTTTTATATTACTGTACTAGTTGATTTTGCCTCTAAATGTGTTATACTTGGTGTGGTGTTGTTCATGGCTCCCTCAGTGAAAAGCAAGAGATAAATTAATTTAAATCTGTATTAGGGCTGCTTAAAGCTACTAGAAAATAAATAAATTAAATAATAAAAAGTCATCTATGACTGCCATGAATTGACAGATGTATTAAAGCACACTTAGCATCTCAAAATTTCAAGTTTGTGATGGCTGTGATAGTACCTTCATTCTAGTTACAGTATGTAAGTAAAGGGGCATAAAGCTACATAGGTTGGAAAGATTACTAATAAGTTAGAAAAGCACCCTTTGATATCTAGAAAATCTGTGCTGACTTCCCATCCAGATCTTTACTTACTCAAAATTTGTTATTACCATATGGAAGGAGACGATCTAAAGTTAGTTTTAGGATCAACCAGAAAACTAAAAATAATGGCAAATATTATTTCACCTAGGTACCAGCTGTAATTCACTCGTCTCAGTAAAGGCTTCATCCAGGGATTCTCCCTTCAGCTCTGATATTCTGATATATCAGGTGTATCATCTGTTCCTACTGGTATATATATATTTATATATTTATATATTTATATATTTATATATTTATATATTTATATATTTATATATTTATATATTTATATATTTATATATTATATATATACATGTAACATTATTGTTTAATGCACAAGAAACCAAGAAATTCTGAACAAATATCCTGAGGCTTTGTTTTAAATAACGAGTGCAGACAATGGTGTGAGCTATCCTCCATGTTTACACTACTACTGACGTAATTTTGCAGCACTGTGGGCCTTTTCAGCATGTACAGATGGGTCAGGCACTTTTACTGACCAGAATTTTTAAGCATTCCATGCAAATCAGGAGGTGATTGGCAAAAAAACCACAAATTATAGGAGGAAGTTTGGGGTTTTTGCCATTATGTATGATGTGCAGAATTATTCTGTTATGAAGACACACATTCTAATATGACAAGCCCCATCATCATCATCATTTGAATGCAAGCTAAATGACCTGGGAAAGTGAATTTCCTGAGGGCTTACACAGATCACATGCTACAGGAAGATGTTAAAGTTCACTTTATAACCAGTACCACCAACCAGCAAAGAAAGGGTTATGACATCATCTGATGCAAGACATGCTGGAGACAGACTGACTCTATAAACAAAATTACCTCAATTATATATGATCTTCTGTTATGTTTTAAGCTCAGCTGGCAACCAAGCACCACAGAGCCATTTGCACTCTTCACCTCCTGGGATTGGGAAGAGAAAGTCAAAAGAGAGAAAACTCCTGGGTTGAGTTACAGACATTTTAACAGGTAAAGCAAATTCCATGAGCAGAAGCAAAGCACAAAAAGGAATTCATTCACTGCATTCCAGGGGCAGGCAGCTGTTCAGACAGCTCTAGGAGAGCAGGGCTTCGGCACATGTAACAGTGACATGGGAAGACAAATGCCATCACTCTGAACATGCCCTTCCCTCTTCTTCTCCCTCCTCAGCTGTATATGCTGAGCATGATCCCATAGGGTACAGAATATCCCTTGTGACAGTCCAGACCAGCTGCCCCAGCTGTGTCCTCTCCCACCTCATTGTGCACCCCAGCCTATTGACAAAAAGCAGAAAAGGCCTTGGCCCTGTGCAAGAACTGCCCAGAAGTAACAAAAATATCTCTGTATTATCAACACCGTTTTCAGTGCAATTCCAAAACCTGGCCTCATGGCAGCCACTATGAGGCTCTACCCCAATTAAAACAAACACATCTTTTCCTTAAGGAAGGGCATTGTGCAAATAAGTTTCTTTTTCTCATTCTCAAATCAGATGGACCTATAATTCTTTATAGTAAATTCCTTGTTCTTATATTTCTGCATATTAAATAAACTGAGTAGAAACCTTGTCCATTTGGTTCAGTTACTGATACAGCTTTTTGTCATAAGTTCTACTTGCATTATTTATTATAATTAATTGTTACACTTTATTGGCTATTGAAATTTTTTCTAAGGACATGCATAATCCTTGAGATTCATATATCTTGATATTATAAGGATCATAAACCTTAAATTAGGAAAGGACAGACTAGTGCACATAAATTGCTCTCGTGTACTTTAGGAAAATCTTTAATTGTTTCTACCAGATTAATGGTGTATTTTTGATATCCATCTATCTGCCACTGATGCCTTTACTCTTAGCATAAATTAAGCAGAATTGCTTATTCCCATAGTTGTTACAAATTAGCCCATGCAAGAAATCGTTCCAGCATATTTTTTATTCAAAAATTGGAGAACTCAAGAAGGCTAGGTACAGCAATGACACTAACCAAGTTCCTGTTCTTAAGACAGGAAATTTTTTTCTTTAGTCTTCACTTTGTAGAATCATTTGAGGAATACAAAATGAACAGTTCTTCTCCACTCTTCTATTGCCATATTCTCATTGTGAAATCTTCTCAGTCTCAGCAGAAAACCGAGAAATGGTAGAAAAAGAAAAAGAAAATACACAAGTCTTTAGTTCTCAGTTTTTTCATTTAGCATTTTCAGTGCTAGCCACACAGCACAGCTTACACTGTGCAATAAACACAACAGGAGACACTGCTGGAACCATTTAAAGCACTACTTATTTATAGCTGGGCTTCAGCTGAGACTTCAGCTGCCTGCCAGCTTCCTGGAGGATTTGCATCTGAGAAGTGAGCTGTACCTGCAGGAAACACATAGATTTTAGGGATGTGATCGTGAAGGATGACAGTTTTAAACACAGATTATTTCTGTCAATTCTGTCAATTTTAAACTTTCTTATCTAAGATAATATTAACTAAGCTTTTCAAGCAGGATCTTCTTTGGCTCCAATCCTACTAGGCAGAGTATTACATTTGTTTTATGTTTTCAGTGGAATACAAATTTCTCCCTAGCCTCTGAGTCTACTTCAAAATATGTGAAGCAGACACCCTAAGGAAAGTAAAGAAATATCATTCCCAGTACTTCACTAAATGATAAAGTAGCCAAGAGGCAAACAGGTCAATTTCAAACACTGGTACACATCAGCAGAGCTCTTATTGGAATATGAAGCACGCATAATGTTTTTTAGAAAATTGTTTTTACTTAGATGAAAGTATTTTTGAAAAAATATTATAACTGCCCATTGATTCCATTAAATTTACAAAGCTCAGTTTTCCTATGAAAAGTTAATTGATTCAACAATTTGAAAACTATCTCCTCAAGAATTCTCCTCCAAATTAAATAAAAATCACACCACTTCCTTCAAATAAACCTGTCTATGGAAGGCTAGCAGCGCCCTTTGCATGTCAGAAAACTGGTGCTTTCTCCTGACAGGACTTGCATGTCAAAGCAGGGGATTGTTAATGGGTCACCTACAAATGCCCTGCTGCACTCCCCACAGTTACCTAAGGACTGCCTCTACCAAAGAGGTCCTAACTGGTATCAGCTGCCTGGCCCAGGGAAATTCACCAGGACCTGTATCAAACCCATCTCCTAAGTGGACGGGCTCAAACCTTCACCCCACAGAACCCCAAGTGGAATGAGATACCTGTGGGGCCCTTTGGCTCGCCCTTGCACCAGGCATGGTGGCAGCTTTCTTCTAGAGCTAACTTGGCAGGGGTTGGTTGCTCTTTCTTGGCTGTGTTAAACCACATACTGGTCAGTATGTTCCTGAAAAACAGGTCTTTTCAACAGTGCAGACAGGAGAAAAGAATAATTCCAGCCAAAATAACTTTTCCCCTGTATTTTGATAATTATTTTCTCTTTGGAAAACATTTATCTGGGCAAAAAAAAAAATATATTTTTGCAGTAGTGATTTTAATTTGCTCTTTTCTCTCTCTCATATAAACACACTGCTGTAAAACACTGTCCTCTGACAGCAGAAATCAATAGACTCTTCATATCTTAAAAACCATCAGGTAACACTTCAGTGATTAGGGGATTGATTCTCTTGTGCTGTTGTCATCTGGAACAACTGAACTGAAACCAATGAATTTATATTGCTCTAAGATCACAATCCAGCCCCCTACCTAAGACGTTTCCCTTGCTTCACAATCCTATAATAAGAAAAAGGGGGGGAAAAAAGCTTCAACAACAATGCAGATGTTTTATTTACTGTTTGTACACCAAAAGAACATATCTTTTCACAGAGCAAAGGGCTTCAGCAGAGTACTCAAAACTCCTTCACTTTCAGCACACACGTATGCATATATATATTTGTAAATACATACATTTCTGCACGTATGCAGATACCTCTACATACGTTCACAGAACAGAAATACACATCTCTGTGAGCACAAATCCATGGATAATCTGAAATTTTAAACATAATTATCCATCACAGAATGCAATTAAAATGTTGCAATTTTTTTTCTTTCCTTTAATCTTTTTAATTTTTTTTTCCTTTTTCTGGAGCTCCTTGAAAAGTTTAAAAATTTCCCTGTATATAGGACTTTTCTCCTTCACTATTTAGAATAAATCATTTTGTATTCAAGCAAATCCCCTATTTTCCTAGACTTTCAATACCTTTTAATAAAAAAATTATCTTAAAGGGGATTTCTGGGAAATAGCCAATTATAAAATATTAAACATTAAATTTGTAACTGAAGATTTTATTTGTCTGTACATTATGAAGAAAAATAGGTTTAAGAGTCAGAAGGGAGAAGACATGCTGTCTGGTTAGCTAAGCATTGAAGAAATAGAAATTATATTTCATATTATCTAAGGCAGGTCAGTTCTTTAGCCCCCTCGAGTGTCTTTTTAATATTCAAACACCTCATAATTTTTACTTGCAACTTTGCTTACAACTCTTTTTCATCACTACTTATTACAAAAAGACAAAAAACATCCAACACACTGCCAAGTCCTCAAGCTTTCACCATGCTGCCTTCAATACTCTATTCTTTGCCTGGAATAGTTTGCTCTGGTGCAGTTTAAAATAATGATAGAGAAGTTGTTGATGACTTTATTCCAAAAGGGATTATATTTAGTCACTGAAATCTAGAACCTCTGTGTCCCCAGTCAGTCTCAACTTCCAATATGGATAATAAGGTAAAATGTACTCTGAAAAAAATACCTGCTCCTCTCCTCCCCTGCTCCCCACACACAAATAATTTCAGTTGATTTGCCCAAAGGTCAATTAATAGAAATGTGAAATTTAACAATGTTTCCATGGGGCAGCCATCTGTTTTATGTTTTATTCTTTTCAGAATACAATTTTATATTTCAGCTTTATGTGCACTGGTTGAGATTTATGACATTTTATGTAACTGTGACCCATCATCATGAATATTACAGATGATGATAGGCTTGTTAAGCACATCTCATTTTAGTCAAACTGCAAGTGGCATTTTGTTTATATGGTTCATTTCACCAACAAATTAGATTCCAAATTGATTGCTTTCTGGAATGACTTTGTTCATCAATTTCTAGACTAGGCAATTACAAAGACTATACTAGTAATTAATAAGCCTCTGTATCAACAATGTTTTTAAACTGCTTGACAGTAGTAGTGAAGTTTACTGGGATTCAGATATTAACTTTCAGGGTCTATCAGAACTTCCAGAATTTTATAAAATAAGATCTCAGATACATATATTTTCATAGTGCAAAATCAAAAGCCTAACACCTAATACTGAGATAACACTTTCTTTTCCTCTTAGCCTTATTAGAAAGGGAAAAAAATATATTGCACCTAATTTATTGACTATTCAAATAAGAAACTCAGCTTTGCTGTTTTTTTTGGTAATAAGTGAGGAGAATGATGGTACTTAGAATTAAATTTTGATTTGCCAGGGAATTGGTGAATGACATTGGTCAAAAGTCAAGGATTGGTTTGCATATCAAAACCTAACTTAAAAACAACAATGCCCAAAGGAGCTTGAATTCCCTGGGCCACAATCCTGCAGTGAACTCAGCACTCTGCCTCTGATGCCTAAGTGAGGAAAAACACCTCTGAATGTGCCTTGCAGAATACAACATTAGTGACTGTCCCAAAGTCAGCTACAAACCTTATGTCAGAGTGAACTCTAACTGGTGTTTCTGTTCTTAGTACGTTAAATAAGGAAAACAGCATTTCCTCTCTTACAAGGTTGATGTGTGTCTAGTAAATGGTTGTGAGCCTATCATACATCAGAGCCACATGCTCCATCTAAATCATTTAAAATTCATGTTAAGTCTTCTAATAACAGGTTCTACTGGTCTTGGCTGGGACAGAGGTAATTTTCTACACAGTAACTCATACAGGGCTATGACTTGGACTGCATAACAGAGAGAAGTTTCAGCTGCTCCTGAGCAGCATTCACACAGCATCAAGGACTTTTCTGCCATCACTCCACCAGCAATGAGACTGAGGGTGCACAAGAAGTTGCAAGAGTGCATAGCCGAGACAGCTGACCACATTTATCCAAAGGATACTACTTTCCACAGGGTGTTGTCCCAGATTGAAAGGCAAGATATAGTCAATTTGCCATCTGTATGGCAGTTGTCTTCTGTTAAGCAGCAGTTTTCCTTATCTCTTTCACAACCAATTCTCCCTCTGGGGAGACATCTGCTGGTAATGGGCTATTGAATGTCACTGCATGACTGATAAGAACTATAACATCCTATTGTGAGATGCTCCGCCCAGAGGGAGGAGCCAAGCATTTCTACCTGGATATAATCTGAGTTTCTGGGACACCAGACTCAGGCTTTTCTGCTGGATTTCCAGGAGAACTGCAGTCATTCCAATTTGGATGGCTACCAACACCCTGACCAAAAAGGGTGTCAGGTTGTATTCTGACTCTGTCAGTGGTTTTTCTTTTGTATTATTGCATGTATTTTGTTTTCTTTTTCACTTTTCTTAATAAATTCTATTTCTGACTTAGAGTCTTTCACTGTTTTTTTTTTTTTTTCCAAACCAGAAAAGGTGTCACACTCAGCATATAAACCTGGAGGAAAAAGCAGAGGGGCATCACATTCAGAGTGGTAGCATTTGTCTTTCCAAGTTACTGTTACTCATGATGAAGCCCTGTTTTTGTGGGGACAGATGAACACTTGCCTGCCCATGGGAAGTGGTGAATGAATTAATTGTTTTGGTTGTCAGATTTTGCTTTATATATTAAACCGTCTTTACATGAATATATGAGTTTTCCCATTTTTAACCTTCTCATTCTCTTTCCCCTCCTACCAGGGGAGAGTGAGTGAGGAGCTGTGTGAAGGTTAACTAGCAACCAAGGTTTATCCACAACCAAGGTCAAACCTACCCTGTGCCCCAGATGCTTTCTTCTACTATCTTCAAAAAGCTGAAATGTTACCTGATGTGCCTCAAGACTTCAAAAGTACCTTTGTGGGAATCTCCATGTATTAGACTATCTCCTGTTCCTTCATCTGTGCTGACCAAGACGACCTTCCCAACTGTGGGACCAGGTAGACTGTCTTGCAGGATGTATATAGGGCAGGTATTCCACTGCATGTCATCTCAAAATTAATTATACTAGCTTTCTGTCCAAATGACAAGATAATTTCTAAATTAAAAATTTGAAGGGCTATTGACCTGGCACAGGCTATTAACCCAGAACATAAATCAGAGCATTTGGGATTCAAGATAAAAATTAGGAAGGGAAGTATAGCCTCAACTTTTTCACCATTTAACAGAAGAGCACATATTAACCATCAGAATTTGCTAAAAATTAATGTAAAGAGTTAAAGCTGTTTAAAGTGCAAACTCTGAATAGCAGGCTGTGGCAGAAACTATTAAACTGGCTCACAATATGCATCTCTGAATAGTTAAAGTGCCAGAGTATGGAGAAGAGCCAGCACCTGATGAAAATAGAAATAAAATTTAAAAGACTAAAGATTACAAAGGCCTTAGGTGAGCAATGAGGTGAGAGAGTAAACCAGCAATAACTCTAGCCTAATACACACTTTAAAAAGCAATAAAAATAAAGAACCCAGCAGAAAATTGAAGCCTCAGATGTTAAGAAACTGCAAAAAGTAAAGACAACAGAAATGCACACACTTGTATCTTTGATACTATTGAAGGGGTTCAAGTCTGAACATTGAAGAGTACATTCTCAGCAGCTCTGTCAAATCCTGCTTAAAATGGATGATTTCATGTAAACAAATGCTATTAGCTCAGTTTATTATGGCCCACATTCTCTCTGGACTAGAATTTTCCATTGTATTTAACAACAATGGAATGGCACATACACTGGAATTATCTTCTGATTTTTCAAATTCCTTCTGACTAAAATATGGAGTTTAGCCCACTTTAAATCCAGGCAACTAATATCCAGGCAGCTCAAGCCCTTTTTGCAGCTGCTGTTCCAGGAAAATGAATATCATTTTTCTGGCCATTGTTCTGACTTCTATAATTCTCAGCTTCATTGAGAAAGTCAGTCAGTCACAGTATACATTAATGTAAGTACCTGAGATATCTGTCTAGCATTCAACTTTTACTTTTTTCCAGGAGACATGTTTCAAATCCTCCCTAAATAACTAATCAAAAGCTAACTGATGGATTTTTCACAGATAGTCTCCTTCAAATTTTGTTCCAGGTTTGACCTTTGAGTAGATTTGCACCTTATACTAGATATTAACTCTAGACTAATAAACCATAATAAACTATCTTTGTCAGCCATAGATATGTTCCATAATGTTTTATGTATGAAACATACTGACCAACAAGAAAAACCAAGATTAGTTGCTATAATCATGCAAGAATTGTTATTGTTTCTTCAACCTCAACTTAAAAGGACAATTTCTGCTTAAAAACAAAATCCTTTTCCTTCATTAGTAATGGCATTTCAGGTTTATATAAACTAAACCCATGACTATTACAGCAAGTATTATTAAAAGATATATTCCACTTGGCCTTAATCACTTGGGTCATGTGGAAGACATAAACCAGATTATGAAATAAAATGAGTTCAGCTTTCACTTAGATGAGAATGTATTTCCTACATCAGAAAAGTTTATTTTACATGCTGTATTAGCTGTTTAAATAGACTCAGTGCATATACTGTAATGAATCCACATATAATACACTGAGGAATTAAAGGCTCAGAGTACTGGAATTAAAGGTTCCATTATTTTTCAGGTAATTTATTTTGCATCACTGTATTATAAGATTGAGGACAGATGCTTTGGCCCTTTGCCTCAACTCTGCAGACGGTTCACCTTATTTATGTGAATACTTCCTATAAATCCAACAAGTCCCAAGGGTATAGTTAAACATGCACATAATATTGCCAGATCAGGGCCCTGGTCCTGATTTGCTGTGGGGTTTTTTTTCCTGTTTCTGTCCGACTCCTTGTTTTTTAATTATCTTTCCAGATGATTACTCCTGCCTTCCAAGTCCATCTCTGTGTGGGGCCACATATACACCTAGCAGGCTACTCCTACCTATTTCTGTCTGATCCCATAATCTTGCTGCTTCAAAGCATCCAAAACAGTTCCCTACCTGGAACTCACCTTTCCTGAGACCCTCATTTAGTTTGATTTCTCCTAGTCGTATACAAAATATAGACAAATATTTTAATCTGATAATATTTTTTTTTAAATTAGAGATTTTCTACTTTAAGAATTATTTCAGTAAATGTTAAACACAATGGTATCCTTGTTTACTTCATGAAGATTTTTCAAAGCCCTTTTAATTATCCTTCAAACTTACTACATAGTCTTATTGAGGCATCTGGGGATTCTGGGTAGTAGGAAATAAAATAGAAGCAAAAGACTTTTATGCTATTGCCAATCCAATTTCCTCATACATATTGTCCATCCCTCCATTTCCATGCTTAATAAGTTTTCTAACCACTTTTGAGGTCAATATTATCACAAATAAGAGGCAGATGCATTGTGCATATTCTGTCTCCACACTAGAAACATTCTTTTTGCATCATTTAATTGTTACAAAGACTTAGCAAGGTCAGTGTATTTTTATTAAAGCTAAGAAAATTATTTTTTTTTCTTACCCTGGTAGATGGTTCCATATTGTTTGCAGAGTAGTCCTCTGGCAGCAGGAAACTGTCACAGATTTGATTTTTATTGCACCGCACTAGCATCAAAGTCACATACTTCTCTCTTAGTAAATGAATAGGAAATAACTAAATTTGTTTTAGCCTTGGCAATGTCTGTAATATTTCTGGCTAAGTAAATTAGCCACTGTCTGCTGTCTTTCAATGCAATATTTAACCGAGGCCAGAAATTTTAGAGGCATTTAGTTTTCTAAACACCTCTCCTCACAAATACGTTGTAATAGTCCCTGTGTCCTGGCCTAATTCAAATACAATTATTTTCTCTTTTTAATTCCTTCCAACCATCTATTTTCTTGCCCATGGCTATATTTTTCTCAAGATAAAAACATTTCATCTATAAATTTCATCACTGCTGTTACATCAATTAATAAATACTACATTTAATACTTACTGAGGTAAAATTATTAAGTTACTTGCAGGGAAATAACTAGCTAGCAGTATTATCCAAAGTTATTTGCCCCCAGAAAAGTGTACAGATGTGGAAAATAAATAATGTTGGTCAATAGGGCTTAGGAACATTTTGAATACTCTTGTGCTTTTGGAGCACAAGATGAAAAAGAAATTTAATTCACAGCATAGCCATGTGACATTCCGTGGGTTAAAGCAAACCATGTTGAAGGATAAAGGGAAGTTGATAAGTGTGGGTTTTTTCTTGCTTTTTCACCTGAGAAGAATCAAGAAAGAAGGCTCTTAAGCTGTAGGTTTGCCCTGAAAGTCACTGGCAACTAACCTTAGATTTCTTTTCATACCCTCTTTCCAAAATAGCTTTTTTTTTTTTTTTTTAATATAACTTTTTAATTGACTATTGATGCACAAAAAGGTGAATGTTTTAGACCACTACCAGCCCCAGGTGGTCTCTGGTTGTCAGTTCAGAATTCATCTTTTATTACACCTGAGGTGTTGGATGCTCAGGCTTACAGCATTAATATTGCCTCCAGAAAATAAAAATTTCCAAGATTACCAAAACAATAAACTAACTCAAATATGAACTAACCAAAAAATAAACTAACCCAAATATGAAGTAATGGTCTTATTTTCAGAAAAGCTGAAGGGTATGCACTTGTTCTGGACCAGGTATTACTTCTGAAAGTATTCCGTAACTTTCACAGAAAGTAAATTAGCACTTAAGAGACTATAATGGAATCAGATTGTTCTTAGACTTCTACATCTTTTGATTTATGTTTCTCTTCCAATCTTCAGACAAAACAATTGTTTCATCTGTCTATATCTTAAAGTTGTATTCCCTTTGCTAAAAATATTTAATCTTTATAATTTATTTCAGAAAATCTTTATCACGATAAGGAAATTGTAGATTCTATTAAACACATTAAATGTATCTTCAAGGCAGATTGGCATCAAATCTCTTAAAATTACCATGACATATCAGAATCTTCCCCAGACAGATATAGCTAGAGAACTTACAGCTGAATTTACAGATTCTTTAAGGATGTAAATCTGCCTTCATAAGATAAGAGATATGGAATATAACAAGTAGACATCAACTCTGTTCAGAAACAAGGTTTGATAGGTACATAATACATATGAGCTGGAGCACTTCAGTAATGGAAACAAAAGCATTTCAACTGAAACGATGCTGATAGATTCCAGAAGTAAACATCCCAG
Organism: Taeniopygia guttata; assembly: GCF_048771995.1. Lineage (NCBI taxonomy): Eukaryota > Metazoa > Chordata > Aves > Passeriformes > Estrildidae > Taeniopygia > Taeniopygia guttata. The sequence continues at coordinate 16,033,314 of NC_133028.1, read as the reverse complement.
TGGTTTTTTTCATCATGCAACTCTAATATTCCATGAAGGAACAAATTAGCGTTCTTAAGTAATTCTTCCCCAGTGAATACTAAATACAACAGTCAGGATTTATTGATTGCTAACATTCCACAGGGCAAGTGGAATGCTGTTCAGTGTGCCCAGAAGTCTTAATTTTGATTGATCCAGTCTGGGGGATGTGTTGAGGCACATTGTAGATTTCTCTTTGGCTATACACCCAACTTTCCTCTTTGTATTTGGAACACAGCCTAAGTTCAGAAATTACTTGCTTGACAGTCTAGACAGAGCCAATATCATCACTTTCTGAAAATAAACATAATTCTTTTATTTCCACTCAGATTTGCAAAGCTTTGCAAAGAATTCCCAAGCATATGTAGAGTAGATCACAGCAACCAGCTTTGATCTTGTAGGACAAGGTATATTAGAAGTGTATGTTAAAGTGTTTCTTTTTTTGAAATTCCCAGTGGTATTTATCCTTTGGAATGGTTACACAGGAAAGTGATAATTTCTTTATCACCCAACAGCCTTTTCTCAATTACAAACCTCTTTCCCAAAGATAAGCTGATATCGCTTGCATTTGATGTTTCCTGGGTGAGTTTCTCATCTGAGTAACACCACATCAAGGCGATGTTATTGCACAAGCCCCTTTGGCTCCAGGTTTGCAATTGTATGAAGAATGTCTCCAAGAACTGTGGACACTCAGCAGTGACCATGGTCAAAATTTCAGTTTCTCTCATTTCCTTTTCTTTCCATGACACTTAACTCTGATGAACACAATGCGGTCCAAGAACTTTGACTGTACAAACAGCTCTTAAACATTGTGCTTTTCTGAATCCTAAAAGAACTATTAACTGGGTGAGACAAAAATTGTCTTTTGAAAACCACACTTAACAAACCAAGCTGTTGTGATCATTGCTCAAGGCATATGTGGCACATTCAAGACTCTTCTCTGCTACTTATATATTTTGAACCTGCACATGAAGAGAAAAAAAATCCTCAGGAAATATCTACACCACAAACTTTTCCTCTCCTTTTTCCATTTACTGCATGTTAGTTTATTAATGCAGTAGTTACCACCATAGTTGAAATGCATCTTGGAGACACTTATCACAGTGTTGTTATGAATCAGATTATAAACATCATCTCACAGTCTTACTTATTTTCTGTTCCAACCTCAACAGTAAGGAGTCTGGAGTTGCACAATGAGCTGGGAGGGGATTCAGCTGGGACAGCTGACCCCAGCTGACCCAAGATACCCAGGAATTCCAGCTCAGCTCTTGACCCTGAGTCAAGAGTCACACCATGTGCCTGAGAGCATTGTCCAAATGCTTCTTGAACTCTGCCAGGGTTGCTGATGTGGTCCCTTCCCTGGGGAGTCTGTTCCAGTGCCCAACCATCCTCCTGATGAAAAACCTTTTCTTAATATCCCACCTAAACCTCCCCTGCACAACTTCAGGCCATTCCCTTAGGTCCTGTCACTGGCCACCACAGCGAAGAGATCAGTGTATGCTGCTCTACTTCCCCTCGCGAGGTCTTCCCTCAATCTCCTCTTCTCCAGGCTGGGGCAACCAAGTGACCTCAGCTCATACGGCTTCTCTTCCAGAGGCTTCACCATCCTCATGTTCCTTTGGGCAATCTCTAATAGGTTTGTATCCTTCTTATATCATTGTGCCCCAAACTGCCCACAGGACTCAAGATAGGCCACACTACTGCAGAGTGGAGTAGTCACATGAATATAAAGAAGAAAGTCTTCAACAAGTGAACAAGAAGGGAAAACAGTTCCAGAAAAAACTGTTAGCATTCAAGGAAGAGCAGTGTGCCTCATCTAGAATGAGATACAAAGGGAAGGAAACCGAAAGAACCACACCAGTAACTGGACGGCATGAAATGGACTGAATAGCAAATGTACCTTCCCAAAAGATCAGAACTGGTCATGTACAGTGTAAAAAAAGTCAACTGCATTAGAAGTTACTTGATTATAGATCATTGATTTCTATACTAATAGAACCTGCTGAATTTCAAATGTGTTTCTGATCTTTTCAACCTTTAGTTGTTGGGCTTTTTCCATTTTCCAAAAGGGGACTGAGTCTTTAATCCAACTTCATTCCCAGTGTTTATTGCCAGATACCCCAAAGCTATAAAAAGTGCTTTTCCAATCAATGAAAAATATGCCTCTTTGGTGAAACAGAGTAGCATTAGAAAATTAGCTTCAGGAGTGAAAAACTACAGGAGGAATAGAAGAAAGCAAAATTGTCATGTTAAAAATTTACCATGATGCTGGACCATTCTCTGTCTGACAGTGGAAGGCAAGAGGCTCTGCCCAGGAAAATACAGAGGCTCAGTGTTCACATGAGAGTATTTTTCACTATTATTGTATAGACTCTAGGTTTCACATTATTGTATAGACACATTATTGTATAGACTCTAGGTTTCATGAAGAAGACTTTTATCCAAATGTTTCCTTGGAACAAGTATTGTAATGCATTTAATTTAAATTATTGGTGTAACGAGAGAAATGCAGAACATTAGTCATGTTTCCTTTTAGTTTTCTTTGCGATTATATGAAACTTGCTTTTACTCTCTCACACACCACTGTAAATCACAAGTAAATTCACTGAATTAGGTGGAATTCACTGGAACAAGCTTGTATAAGTAAGTGAAGAATCAGATTCTTTATATTTTAATTCATTGTTCCTGCTTTCTTTCCTTTCGTGCCTCCCATCATTATTTTAGCCCAGAGGTAACCAAGGTCAGCATTTTTTTTTTGCAGCCTTGATCATGGTTACATCTTCTCTATATTTATAGTGAATGAGACAGATCAAAGAACTCTAAATCAGCTGCAGAAATAGCTAAAGCTTGCTTAAACAACAGCTGAAAAACACTTTGCATGCACTGTTTGACCTAACCTCAACTCTGCCCTCATGATGGATGAAGAAATGCAGCTTTCTGGCTGAAAAACAAAAGTAATGGGAAACATTTACCAGCACAAAATATAATGGTATATGGCATACCACATTAATTTATGGACCATCAGACTTTTAAAAAATTCTCTTTCAACCAGAAAACAAACATGAAAATCCTCAGCTTGAAAATAAACTTTTTTTTTTCCAAGAAAAAGCAGACGACAAATGAAATAGCAATTTTCAGTTATCTAGAACCACTACCATAGCTCCAGAAATCCTGATGTACTTGTAGACAATAATGCCTTAAGCTCACTTTCTGTCTCAAGAACTGTTTTTATATACACACATAAGAAAATAAGACAACCGCTCAGAGGAAATCTTTCCCTGATATTTTGGACACAGTGAAACCAGTACATGGGGTAAATGGTGGGGGCCAATCACAGCATGTTCATACATTGCATGACAATAAGGTAATTTGCTAGTGCAGGCTGAGCTATGGTTTTTTGGATTTTTTTCTTGTCTGTTTTAATTTTGAATTACTATTTAAAGCAATTACTTATGCAAAGGGGGAGATCTATTGGCTAGTCTCCATTTCCAGTGCATGTGTGAGTAACCCCACAACTAAATATTTAATTCATGTCAAATTCAAGTACTTCAGAAACTGCTCCCTCATGCACTGTCATAAGTCAAAACGTGGAGCCTTTGGAGGGCCTTGAGCCTACTGCAAATGCACAACCAAATATCCTGGGGAGTATTCTTGAATTTCAGGAATATTTCTGTGGGATATATCTCACAGGATATGCTTAATATCATATATAGACATTCTTCTCAAACCTTAAAGAGAACAACACAAGGATGAGATGACAGCCTTAATCATGGATTTCCCTTTCAGGCTGATATTATATTTTGAAGAAAAATCTGCTTCAGAGTAGAACATCTATAGTCTGTAAATCAAATTTAGATTTGTAACAAGGGTTGAGAAGTGCAAGAGCCAAATAGATTTTCTTTCCCAAAGAGATGTTCCAGGTGGTCAGATCCAAGTATATTTGCTGTTTAAAGTACTGAGCTGACACTGCTAAACCTACATCATCCAGCAGACAAATCAAAGACATTCTCCAGTGGTGAAAGCATTTGGCACTTTTCATATGGGTAGTTGAAATTCAGTGATTAAAGCGGGATTGTTTTTTGTGTGTTTCATTACACATCTTCAGCACATAGAAAAGTAAGCTGAAAGCATCTCTAGTGATCTTGGTTCACCATGTGCAGGAACTTCACTATCAGTATTTTTACTGCCAGCAAAATCACACTGTTGGATGTATACCATACGTCTTTGCCTCGGGATCTGGGAAACAAGTTTAGGGAGCTTTCAAATGCACTTTAAGTCTATTTGCTTAGCATCTGAATATAATCATGTAGTTAAACTTCTCATTCAATTTGCAACTTTGCCTATAACATTATGAAGAGAAACAGTTTCTGTTTCTTATCTGGTTTACTGGTCTTCTGTGCATTGTTTTATATTCAGAGAGCAGTCATATGATGATAGAATATTAATTGCCTCTTTTTTAAGAGTTTCTAGGATACACATGAATATGACACAAGATCAAAAAAGTAGAAACATAAAATGGTTCTGTCTTACTAATTTATAAGAAAAAATCTATTAGAAACACAGAAATCTTAAATCTCACTTTCAGGCCTTCAATCTTATTTCATTGCATTTGAGCACCCAAATTTGTTTGATTATCATTAGCTTGGTTTTATGGATCAGAAAGGAAATGTCAGGTAAGTACTATAGACAAAATATTAAATTTTCTGGGTTTGGGTTGGCTTGTTTTGGTGAGATTTTTTGTTGGGTTGGCTAGGTGGTTTTGGTGGGGTTTTTTTGCCAAAGTAAAGCTATCTCTTCACAGACTCACCTAAACAGAGAATCATGAAACCTTTCTTTTCTCCCCACAATGTCTTAATTCCCTTCCATATTCTGATACTCAATTTCAACTCTATTTGCATTTGTCTCCTAACAAATGTTTATTTTGTGTGATCAGAAAACTTGTAAAAGTGTGATGGGCCTACATAGTCATCCATCAGCAAAAAGACATAAATCACACTCTTACTATCAAAATTGTAGAGAAACAAGGTTGCAATTTTTAAGAGTCAAGTCTTTAAAATCTACTGCCTCTTTAAAGAGGTAAGATTCTGTTTCTTCTTATCATTTCAGCATCTAGAATGAGAAGAAACGACAGGCGACACAGATTCTTTTTTTTTTCATCTTCAAACATCATAGGTGTGAAGCCACATTAGAACTGTCCTGTTTTGTCAGGGAAAGTCTTTAAGGAAAAATGCCTTTATCGTGGGATACTCAACATGCCTTTATCATGGGTCCCCAGCACAAGAAGGACACAGCCTGTTGGAGTGACTTCAGAAGACAGCCATGAAGATAATCAGAGGTATGGAGGATGTCTCCTACGAGGAAAGGCTAGAAAAAGTGGGATTTTTCATCCTGGAGTGGTAAAGCCTTGGGGTGGCCTAATTGGAATCTGGCAGTACTTGAAGGGGGGCTTTAAGAAAGATGTAAGAGTCATTTTACAAGAGCACATAATGACAGGACATGGGGAAATGGATTTAAACTGAGAGTATGTTTCAGGAAGGGTGCAAGGGTGGTAAGGCACTGGAAAAGGTCACCCAAAGAAGCTGTGGATTCCCCATTCCTGGAGGTGTTCAAGAACATGTTGAATGAGGCTCAGGGAGATCTTGTCTAATGTGTCCTTGACCACAGTATGGAGGTTGGAACTGGATGATCTTTAATCCAAGCCATTATATGGTTCTTATTCTATAATTCTATGACAGTCTTGTTTTCCTTTCTTTAAGGAGCTAAAAGTGTTTAGTGAATGAACTCAATAACTGTAAGGAATCATTTAAGGAAAAAAATTCCTCAGTTTTCTTTTGCTGGCATTTTGCAGTGTGGTTGAACGCCACATTGCATAAGTAACATATTACCCTGAGAGTGCCAGAAGCTATTGAAGTATCTTCCATTGTGTGTGCCGGAAGACTGCAACTATATCCTCCTGGATGTATATGTATAATTTCTCACTCTTTCATTTGTTAAAATAAATTCATTTATGTGCAAGCTCAGTACCTCTTTTACCTCCTATAGTAGGATTTAGTTCTACCATGCCACCCTTGCGAATTTAGGCTTCAATTTTCCAAGTTTCTGACAAAGTATTTTACATGGCAGATGTTTTGTGGCTGGCCAAGGCTTCCGCCAGCAGTCCATAAGAGTATCATTATAAAGGGTATAAACCTGTCTGATTTGAAACATTTTTAACTTACCTTTGCCCTTGGGAATCTGGAAGTAATACTTAGCACACAGGGGGTCTACAGGTTTCATCAGTAGTTTGTTTTTCAGACATACAGTAAGTACTGCAGTGTCAAGGTGCCAACATAAGTTACTAAATAAATAACTTCTAGCACTTTAGTCTGCATGCTTGTTTAAGAGGAAACTGTACACCTTTCCCAAAAGACACACCAGCTGCTTGGTGTCTGACAGCAAGTAAAACAGATTATATGCAAATCCAGAAATGTGCTACTCCAGCTTTAATCCTCTTTTGTTTGTGATATGCAGCTGCAGTTTTAGGCAATATGATGCAGAAAATGGGCCATGCCAGGTTTGGTAACAACAATAAAATGTTTGGAAAATATTTATGGTAAATTATTCAAATGTTCTTCTACTGTTGAATGTTCAGAACATTAACATATTTCAAATGCTAAATAGTTACGAGTGCTTGGGGTGTAAAATCATTCATTAAAGGAAGTGACTAAGGTAATCCGAATGTTATTAATTATGGGATGGATACAGTGATATGCATCTTCACATGATTAGCCCTCAGTTATTGTCCATAACCCTGAGCAGGGTTGAGCATTTTCATCTCAGTTTACTAAAAGCTGAAGCACAGCAAGTGAAGATGACTCCTGGAATTGTTTGCAGAAGGAGAGTCTGTTCTGGTTAGACCACATGGTTTATCTTGACTTGCCTATTCAACATTGCTTGCAAGAATGTCAGGAATACTGAAATAAACTCAATTACAACACAAATTACCACAAATTACATTTGAAATACTATGTGTTCTCACGATAAGCAATCTTTACATATGGATCCATAAAGACAACTTAAAACAACTGCTACGTATAAAGGTGTTGTTTCTCAGGTCTCTATCTTGTAAAAGATGTATGGCCAAGAAAGGAGCAGCAGGTCAGACAAGGTCCACCCTAACATATTTTACACAGAGAAAGTTAATTCCTGCCTTTCTCTTCCAGCATTTGCATCCTTCCTGTAGACTGGGCTAAGCACCTGGGAAACAATTCCAAATGAAGCCATTTAAGGTTTCTCAGTCCATCTGATGGCCAGTACAGGAGGTTCCACTCCTTCCACACTGTCATTCATTCCACCAAAAAAGCAAGTAGCAGCCACCCACCTGCACAGGGAGGGGGAAGAACTGACCCAAATGACACAGCTGACATGATCTCTCAGAATTTTGATCTGTGCTTTCTCCTTCCTGAGGTTTAACCACAAGGAAAAGGAATGGGCTTTCCATCTCTCCAGAAAAATTATCTGGGATGCAGGCTAAGTTCTGAAATGATTGCTAGTTGATGGAGGTCAACAGGTTAATATGTCACAGAAGCTTTCTCCTTTAACATTTCCATCTCAGAATTTCTGTCTTGTACTGTACTTGTTCCAAACACTTACAACAGGATTGTCAGACTTTTACTAATTTGAGGCAGGGACTGTATGTTTTTTTCATTCCCTTACTCCATGTACTTATCAATTTTGCCAGTTATTCCTAAGTTTGGCTGTGACTTTCTGCTGTTTTTTCCTCCTACAGAAAATTGTAGGACTGGAGACTGCAATGAAATGGGACAATCCCTCCTCTACAAAAAAGAAAGCCTGAAGAGGCATTATTTTTCAAATCTCAAGACTTTTCAAACAGTTTAATAATTTCATACGCAATTATATCAACCCAGTCTTTCCACATGGTGGTAGTCATATAGTGAAGAAAGACCCTGAAAAGCTCTGAAATATTCCTGAAAAAGCCCACCTTCACAAGTGGTTGGGTGTCAATTCTACTGATACATGTACGTGAGCCACATGAGCTCATCTTTGACTGTAAGAAACACTTGACATATCTATTATAAATTTGGATGGCTGACCTGCACTGAGCATCTAACTGCTCTGTGCTGTACTGTCATGTTTATCCCAGTAGGTAATATAAGGTTTCATCAGGAAACATGAGTTGTAGCCACTCTAATATAGGTATAACTGTAAAAGATAGCATTCTTCATAAAATTCATGTTGCTGCAAAAAAAAAAAAAAATCCACACTCCTCACTTTTTCAGGTGAAATGAGAGCAGCAGCTTCTCTCTAATGAAGTAACTGTGTTAATAGTATAGTACTATTAACATGTTAATAGTATAGTACTACTAATACGGTAAGCAAATAAGTACTTACATAGTATGTAAGTGTTCTCAACGGCAGTTCTCATAACTCACTGGCAGCATGACTATATTTTGGAGGGACAATGCAAACACAGAATGGATAAAAAGTTAAGGGGTTTTAAGGGCACAATTTCAAAAAAATAATTTAAATACAATAATAACCAGAAATCCTACAAGTGTGTTCAATAGAAAACAATCATGGTATAGCAGAATGTTCCTTCACAACAATAGTATGAAAAGTGTAAGTGCTCACTTCATTAAAATTATACATAAACATTTATGTGATAATTAAAGAAAATCTTTTATTGAGATGAAATTTAGCAGTTGTGAAGATTAAGAAGATGCTTTGGGTTTGTTTGTTTGCTTTTCAGAGAAGAATAATCAAGAGAGGGATGGAAGTGGTATTTCCTGAGCTGTGTGACACAGAAAAGAATCCAGCAGACAAATGCAGAAACGAGATATCAAAGTTCTTCCATGGATGAAAGAATGGAAAAAAGAGCAGAACCATATTAGCATCTTTTGTGACAGTCAGGGGAAGGGCAGGGCACTAGGAGAAATACTCTTTGTGTTGGTTCATTCAGAGCTGATTTTCAGACATAAGACTGGTGAGATTTGATCTCATGGAGCTGTGACACTCAGTATGAGGATAATGATGTGTTTCATAATATTACCAGTATAATGGACAAAATGTAGTAAAATTTAAATGACAACTCAAAACCCATATGCCAAAAAGTATACAACATAGTGGAATACTAAAGCAAACAGTCCTTAATGGGATAGGAAAGTATAATACTATCAAAAAGGGCTGCAGAGAGAAGAACTATACTTGACACACAACCAGGGGTATATAAATAATTCCTTGATATAATACTTTTTTACCTTCCTACTTCTTAAGGATTTATTGTGATATTTCTGAATTGCTTTTGTTAAATAACTTTTTTATATATGTCAAAATTTCAACTCACCATCCCTATTTGCGAAGAAAATAAAGTTTTAGAACACTTTAGAATCTTATAACCAAGTCACATGAAACCCAATTTTAGTCTGATCAATGAAGATTAATGTAACAGTGTAACAGAAAGACAATGCAACAGTATCTAACTGCACTTAATGAACCATTGTGAACTGTGGAAGTTTTTGTGCAGCCCATCCCCACAGTCTAGGTAAAGGTCTCCTGATGACAACTGTGTATGAAGCAAATAGGAAAGATACATTGTAATTTGATCAATGTCTTGTACTGATACTGAATGATAAAAAATGACAATGGAGCAATAAATTGCGAGGGGTTCTGTCTTGCACTTAAATTAAGCATTTGAGTAAAAACTCTTGGGTATATCTGTAAATAATTAAATAATTTCCATTTTTATTTCAGGAGGAAAATCTGCAGAGAAAGGGTCACATATAGCAGCGAGAAAATACAGCAGGAGCAGTATACTTACATTTTATAATGTTGAGGACACCTTACACAAGACTTACACACTCTATACTGACTTTTATAAAAGTTGACAACCCATGCTATAACTTTAGAAAATCCTGTGCAAATCCCTTATATCTTGCTGCTTGGTCATTAGTTATGAAAACACATGGGCTTCTCCTTTGTGTGCTGTGCTGTTGTGGGACACTCTGAGTTTTGCCTTGAGTCTTGGTATGGGTAATGAAATAAGATATTAAAAGAATATTTAATGTTTACCAAGGTCTCCAAATTGCTTTGTATGAACATAGTGAAAACCTCTGAAATACAGAAATAAGATTTTCATAAAGAAAATTTTAGAGATATTTAGAGAAAAAAATTGGAGAAATGTTTTTCATAGAGAAAATAATAGTGATTACATAATTTATTTTTTTCTTTGTTGACATGCTTAATGAAAAGCTTCCAGTGAAATTCAGGTAACACTTCATTATATCTTCCAAACTACCCTCATGGTTCAGTTGAGAAAATCATGATTATCTGACCAGAAACACAGGACATGTACAAATGAGCTAAGAACACTGGAAACTGAATCTAATACAGGTGTCGTGTCTGAATTGCAGCAGCAGAGCTGAGCATACAGTAAAGCTGTATTCTGTGCTTTAGGTAGTCATGCAAGGAGCAAGGAGTTGGACTCCATGACTCTTATGGGTCCCTTCCAACTTGAGGTGTTCTAGGGGCCTGGAATCATCAAAAGCTCCCTAAGTCCCCAAACGTTAATTAAAGAAAGTTGTTTTGAAGCTTGATGGATATTTTAATTTAGCTTAGTTTTATTTCATATAATAGGTTAGGTCCTCCCAAAAAGAAATGCCTGAGAAATTTCCTCTCGGCAAAGGTGGAGTTGAAAAGAGTCTCTGGGCCCAGAAGCAGTGAATGTGGATAGAGGTCTCATGTACAGGTGACAGGGCCATAAGGAACCATTAGTGCCCACAGAATACTCACAACAACTGTATGTCAGACTCACCTTATCAATTACACTATAGAAATTAAACACAAAAACAAACAAAAACCACAAAGGAGAGAAGGAGCTCAATGTTAACTGGAGCTCAATGTCAGCAGTACTGCACAGAGTCACACAATATCTGTGAAAACCAGACAGATTCAGGTGACCACAACCAAGCCATTGCTCAGTTGCTTTATATGTCCAAACTGGTTGTACAAACCTTTCATGAACTTTACTTTTTCTGTTACAGAACATCTGCTAACATTATACTGTTTATAGAATTATTTAAAGGTCAAGTGGAATTCTGCTGAAACTCATTGTGTCCTCATGTGATGTAGATGAGAGTATATTAAACCACTCATTTTGGTTACCTGCTTTTGTATGACTGCAAGGGGCATAAGAGTACTGAAGGAGCTATTTTCTTGAGTTGCCTCAAAGTGAGGATTCGTTTTGTAGGTACATTGGATGGAAAATTCCTGGAGGAAAAACCTGTGCAAGAGTCCACCTCTGTTAGATTCCAGCAGGCAGAAATCTAGTACTATATTACCTTCAGCAATTTCCTTAGTTCCTGGGAACTGGCTCATTATTTTACATTTTGGCACAAAATATAGACTGGAATATTTCTTTGAGATAATTCTTGCACCAGAGTAGTTGGCTAGTCTCTGTACTCCTGGCAAAAGTCTAAACACTGTAGTAATTCCCTGAAGTACTGAAATACACACTTAAGTGTGACTTTAGGAATTAGCTCACATAAGCATATCCCAGTTTACAAGGTCCAACATATCTCTCTGAAATCAGAAATCTGTTATGACATCACCCAGATACTGGGACCCACTTCCTTTTCCTGAACTGAAAATGTCATTAGCTAATCACGCTTGAACCTTACTTCAAAACTTGAAGATATTTCATGACAGGATTTGAACAGAGAAGTGGAATTGCTTAAAATCTTTTTTCTTAAACTCCATGACAAGTGAATCAACATATTTCATGACCACTGATTCTAGACAGTATTCACAAAAGATTTTCAGATTTTTTTTTCTAGGTATTTTACAGCCAAAATCTAAAACTGCTTAGGGAATTAATCCTGTCAAATCCGAAGTACAGACTCATTCTCTAGTACAGCATGAATAACAATTTATTGCTGACTTGATCTTGATCCAAGCAAAATCTCATCAGGGCAACTCCAGTTTGTATTTCAACAACATTATTGGATGGTCTATTGAATACTGACAAAAATTAAATAAGAAAGGATCATGCTTTTTAGAAAAATAAACAAATTTAGAGCACAGTAATCATGTGATAGCTGATAATTCCTTTACTTACACATAACACAGACTATGAAAAGACATATAAGGAATATGACAGAAGTGTTGGCAAAACAGGAGTTACATTTATAAACAGTCAGAGACAGAGGACTTTGTTAGTTTCCATTTTTCATTAATATAAATTGGGTTAACCATATAGATCTTCACATAGTAGATGTACACTAGCAGGCAAATTCATCCATTTTCCGTTTTATAGCAGAAAAGAAATAATCATCCTAAGTTATTACTTCTTGGATAAGATTTCAAGCTTCTTCTACTGGAAAAAAATTATATGCCAGAAATTTCTAGTGTAACTTTTGTCTGTATTGTGGGCCAGAGGCTTTTCCCTTAGATAAAGTCAATGCAGAATAGATCAGTAAAGGGTCAAAGTCAAGACATGAAAGGCACTGAAAGCACTTGATAGTTTCTGCCAGTACCTTTCCCCAGCTACTTTGAAACAAAAGATCTTCAGCCCTGTGAAACAATAATAGGCCACAGTATCAGAATACTGTCAGCAAAGAAGACATCAGGAGTTGGGTTACTGCAGACCCTGAAATGGTGCCTAGCCCCAGGAAGTAGCCTAAACACAGACTTGCCTCGCACATAAAAGTATGCACAGCTTGACATTGAAATATCTAGCATTTCAATAAGCTGACTAATGTCATAATTGCAGAAAAACCCCAAACATATAGCACACATCATCAGACATGAACAGCAAATAGCAAAATTTGCAGCTGTTTGAAAAATGCTATCCATGGCAAGGAACCAGGCTCTCCATTACCACAAGAGTTGCAATGAAGCTAGTCCATGTTCAAATCAAATAATGCTAGCACAACCATTGTAAGACCAAACACAGATTTCTGTGCTCTTCAGGTATAATTCCTAGGACATCCTTTCAACTCTTGCTGCATTTTTCCATTGTGATGAGATTGTCTCAGCTGCTGTTTTAATGGAGTTAATGTTAAGCTTCCTTTCATCACTTAGCTATAATTAGGATGGCTGTTATTCTATGGTTTCTGTAAAGTCATATGGTTATCTAATGCTAACAAGACCTGCAGTGCTTCAGTTTCTGTATATTGCTTCCTGTCTGGCTTCTGGTTTCCTCATTTTCTGCAGCATTTCTTGGGTTGTCTATAAAAGGAAGGAAAAGGAAATCAAAGTCTGTGTTTATTGTGCTTCCTGGAGATTAATATTCCCCTATGAATAGGTTTGAAAATATTTCAGCCATGCTTGTCTTGTTTTTTCTGCAAAATATACCCTCAGAGTTACAAGGAAAACTGTCCAAACTTGCTTCTGTGTATTTGTCAAAACATTACTTGTTTTATTTTACTGAGTTGCACCAAGGGAGTACCACTTAACATTTTTCAACTGATACTGCCACTACAATAGAATTTTTCCTTTTTTTGTGTCACAACATTTTTTGCTGTTGGTTTCCAGTACTACTCAGAAGGAGCTGAGCATCAGAAAAAAAAAAAAAAAGATACCTCCTCATCTAAAAAGGACATGACAAACCTGAGGTAAGAAAGGAGGTACAGAGAGGTCCCAGAGGTGGCAGGGCCTGCTGTGGTGATTCAGTGTTAGAAACACAGTGGTTTGACTTTTAGAGAAGGAAAACTCACCACACATTTTGATATTCTCTTCTCTGCCAAGGTTGGCAAGGCTTTTCACTAAGAGAACACTTTCATATAGGGCTTTCATCCTCCAAAAAAGTAAAAAAAAAAACCAAAACAGTAGACATTTTATAACAAATTATCTGCCTATTAGAAAGAACTTTCTCATTTTGCTCTAAAACTCGATTTTACTTCCTGTTTCCTTTGGGTCCAGTTTTTATTGTTTCAGTGCAGCAGTTTCAGCGCCAATGTCAACACAAAGACAGGAGCATTTCCAGTTTATGACAGGTCTGACAGTCATGTTTCCAGTGCTTCTAGTTAGAAGATAAACCAGTGGGCCAGCTCAGATGGTTTTGCAATGAAAATATTGATTGAAGAAAGAAAACAGACATCTTGGACATTAACAGGAGCCTGGAAAGCAAACACCTCACGTGAGAAATATCTCAGAAAATTACACCATTGCAGAACATGGTGATTCATGCTATCTCAGAGGAGGAAGAACTGACATCAACCATGCATAATAATTCCACATTTGGTAGCCATCTAAAACTATGCAATGAAGCTGAAGATTGGGTGGAATATTAAAAGAGAAAGGGAAATGGGATAGTCTTAAGTAGAAATTAGGACATCCAGAAAAGCTATTGCAACACATTAGCCTGGATTCACAACTGTATAAGTAGCCATCAGTATTCCAATACAGATTTCATCAAGATTTCTTTTCACTGAAAATGTGATACAATAAATTTCTTTTACAATAAATAAGTTTCTGAAAAAAAAATATAGGAATGCATAAAATCAAATTCTGATTACTAGGGGTTTTGCTAATTCTTTATATTTTCATAGAATTTTCAAAGGAGAGTAGAAGAATTTAATTCCCACTGAATTTCAGTAAACAATTGTATAGTCTCTTTGAAAAAACCTCTTAGAGAAGAGAAAACTCAGTATTTTTGTCCTTTTTTATTTTGTAAATGACTTGTATAGTCTCTTTGAAAAAACCTCTTAGAGAAGAGAAAACTCAGTATTTTTGTCCTTTTTTATTTTGTATTTTAGGGAGATTGATTAGACTACACATAGAAGTGCAATCATTTTTCTCTACAGGACAGAGCTTCCCTCCATCACTAGTCCCTCAAATGGATTGAGTTAAACACCAATTTTAGGTACTTTTCTCTGCCTCCTACTCCTCAGTACAGTAACAGCTGTACCACATAACATTCATCCTTGCAAGCAGAGCTGTCTTAGTTTTTCCATCTTACAAATGGAAGATTTGGGCACAGAGGGATTAAGGTATATTATATATCTTCAGCATAGGCTGAGACATCTGGCCATTGGCACTGCATTCTTTGAGTATCTAAAAGTTATCCAAGGCCACACAGGTCATCTTTAAGGGCAGAAAGGAACTGAACTTGAATTTCTGAAGTCCAGACTAGAATTCTTAACTTTCATCTATCTTCCCTCTTAAGACATTACCTTTGGCTCAGAATTTTATATGAAGAACTGTAAAGCAGAGTAGCTCCAAATCCTCCATCTCACAAAAGGGAATTTCTCTACAGGACCACATTAGACCATTAGCTGCCAAGTGAAGACCATAGGTCTAATGTCACTGGAAAATACTGAGAGAGATAGATTTCTTCTCCCCTAACTTCATTTTATAGAAACAGTCCATACTATAGATTGGCCAGCAGAAAATTATTTTTAGCAAGAATTTTTTTTTAATCTTACAAATTATTGCTTCCACCTTAAAACACAGTAAGTCAAAATTAAATACCATTTTGTGGTCAAGCTAAATATTTTACTTCTTTAGAAAACTCTAGTAGTTGAGACTATCATGGTTGTTAATAAGAAAACCAAAGAACAAGAAGTAATTCCAAGGTTGAACAGATTTGTAAACAAGAATATAAGTGAGGATGCTTTACAGTAAACTGACAAATGTACTTTTCAACAGCATTTGCACTGAAAAAAAGAAAAACTCAGTTTGAGTAGGCTTCTAATATTTAATCAGCCTGCTACTTGCTTAGCAGACCCCTTCACTGAATACTAGTATGATGTCATTTATAGCACTGATGCCACAAATTTACCCTTACTTTGATTTGAAGATAACAGGTTTTACAGTTTCTGAAAAGGGATTAAAAATCCTGCAGATTATTGAGCGCCATCTACTGTTTCATTACTTCTTTGTACACCAACTGTGCTTTTTTAAAATTCTATTCATCAACTAAAGCTGAAATTCAGACTTTGGGATTTATTTAAAAATTGCATTGTGTTTTGCCCAAAATACAATACTCTTTTTTCAACAATAGAATAAATTTTACAAGCATTAGAAAACAAAAACATTAATTAAAAATAAAAATAGTTAAAGGTTAGCATCTTTCTTTTCTTTAGCTCAAATATTTTAATACTAAGATAATATAGATCCTTAATTCTTTTCACATCACTAAATAAATGGAAATATTTGGTACTTGGGAAAAAATTAAAAAATAAAAATGAGAAAAGAACAGAAAAATAACCCATCAGCTATTAAGCAAACAATGATTTTATTCTAATGATTATGAATATCTAGGGATTCTTCTTTTTTTAAGAAATAACAGCTTAAGTAACTAGTCAGATTGCAATATCATGTGTAGTTCAGATAGGCTTCTACCTTCCTGAATAATTTATAAGTAATTTTTCTTCAAGTTGTAGCAAATTTGCATGAAGAAAGAGATCAAACAAATGTCAATACTAATGACCTATATGGATCAATTTTTCATGCTCTTTTGCACCAGTAGTTTTTGTTTTTGCTTTCACACTTGCAATCATAGAGCCACTGTCTCTACTCACAAAGTGAGGAGGAACACAAGAGTTAAAAAAACCCCAAACCAAGACAAAACAAAAGACATTTCACTAGGCTTACTGGATATTCAAGCTGTCCTTTGCTCATTTTCCTACCTATTCTAGCACTTCAATATCACTTGGATGATCTACCAGAAAACAAACAATCTGCTGTTGGCGTCATTCATGGTTTTGGACTCTTGAGTTTACTGGGGATTTTTTTTTTTCTTTTTTTGGTGTGTGTTCTAGTAACACCACGTGCTTCCACTGCTTTTTCATCTCCCAATTGAGGTCTGGGTTCAGCTCTTGTACCAAAGTTGAGACATTTACTCACAGCTTATAATCTTACCTCTGAAGTTTATAAAGACAGGTGGTTGCTTCTAAAAGACATTCTGTATTATACTAAGAAATGTGTTAAATACACACCAACTTTTGTGCATGCATGTTTTAAATTGAGTAAATTCACAAGCACTATAGACAAATACCTTCGAGTATAGTTAAGAGCATAGATGAGGCAATTCTCCTCAAACAAGCTGACAACAAGAAGACACATTGTTTTAAACCCTAGTGCTCTATCACTTAGAGCCAAAAGGATGAAAAGCAACAATAGATGTGTCAAAACAAGATCCCATGTCCAGCTGCAAAGATGAGAATGGGTCTTGGAAATGGTGAAATTCATCATCAGAGAAGTTCTCTCAGGCTCCTGTGGAGAACTCCTCCACACAGAGTCAGCCTCTCACAGTTCCAGACTTCAGCTATTCTGAGACAGCTTGGTTTTTAAATGGCACCATATTGCAAATTGTGGACAGCCTCAGATAAATACAGTGATGCCAAGAGAACTTGGGAGGAGACTGAAAGACATTAAAATCAGGAAACTGGTGTCTGATCTCTCAGTTCTTTCCACACACCCTCACGTAGGAAGACTCCAGCAGCTTTGGAGGGGAGAGTTTTCCTACACCAGTACTGTACAATGGAGGACAGTGTGGGTGTGGTGGGCACTGCAGAGGTAATACAGGAGGGCTAGAGTGGCAAGGCTGAGAGCCAGCTTTTGGCAGCTCAAGGTCACACAAACAGGCTTATCATAGTCTATGCAGGTTTACCAGCACTGCTTAACACCTGGGGTTACAGTGCTGGTTTGTCTTCCTCAGGTCCATTCACTATACATGACAGCCACTCCCCTTGGCAGTCTCACAGCACCCCACTCTCAAGAAACTTTAGATGGGAACTACAGAGATTAACCAGATTGTCATTTTCTGAGCAGGGAAATAGAGTTTGTGTTACTCTGTAATCACTAACAATTTAAGAACATAGCACAATTGTCAGTGTTCAATCTAAGCTTTCAACTCTGATTCTTAATTTGGATTTCAAGCTGGATAACTTTTCAATGGTTACTTTGCATGACTACAAGTTTTATGTATGAAATAAAATGCACACTGCAGTGTTACATCCCCAAGCCTTAAATGTTCATGAGTCAGACCTCCCATGAGCAATGACTAATCTAGAAACCAGCGCTTTTTTTTCTTTTATATATATAATTAATTTGGTGTTTTAATCTACCTTTTTAATTATCAGGAGATCATTCAGGACACAAAATTTTTCTACCTTTGGCTTCTACACTGGGCAGAAAATTCTCACAGGGGTTCTGCACTGGCTGAGATCCCAGACAGCTGGGACCCAAGAGGTTCCAAAGACTCAGCAAGGGTAATTTGAACATCTATGCTGACCTCCTGATCTTTCACTTTTGCCTAGCCAGACGGCTTGGATGTGGACAGGCAAGAGGGGTCCCCATCAGTTTGGAGCCAATTTTAACTGCATGGCATCATGAAACACAGTGGAGCATGGCTGGCCAGTAACTCTTCAGGCTGGGGTGCAGGAGGAAAGTCACTGCAGCTCCCGAGCTCTACATGGACAGAGGCTTAGCAGCTGCCAAGTGAAGAATGAGCCACAGTGTCATCTGAAGGACCATTTCAAATTCCAAAATCTCAGTGGAGGTAATCTGAAAACCAAACTACTGATTTCCTGCATAAGCCTATCCTATAAGGACCATCCATATATCTGGGTGGAGAGTAAAAATTATTCCAATTTTGGCAACCCTTACTCTTCAAGTTTATGTTGAATAGCTCATACATACAATGGACATTACTGCCACTAAAAATACCAGCACAGTAAAACAGATAATGACAAATACATAATTTTCATTTGTGGACAAGCTTAGTTTAGAACAAGAATGCTTTTTCTTAATTAAATTCTGAAAACACAGTGTAAGAGGAATCTAAAGCAGTATTTTATACTGATACAGAATCCAACAGCTTCGCTAGGGACCACAACTCCTTTTAGGTGAAGATTTAATCCTAGAAATAGTCCAATAGAGGGAATGTTCTACTCATGTTCATAAAGTCTACTCATACACTCAAGTACAGACATCTCAAAAAACATGCAAAAAACCACACCCACTTTCTCCTGAAAATTTCACCTGACAAACCCAGGGAAGGGGATTAAGGAGGAAATGGTCTATAAATCTGCCACAGGTGTCCCATTGTTTCACTAACTGCAGAGTTAAAGCCTTATTATGATAAAGTACAGTCAGAGAGAGTGGTCACACTAATGGCAGTACAAGTTTTAGGGGACAATCAAGGTTTAGATTTTTTTAAAGAAACAGTTTATCCAAAATGGCAAATCTATTTTGCAGCAATGCTTGGCTTTGTCATCAGTCAACTTTAATAAGGGAAGAAATTGAAACTAAAACATCAGTCTCAAAAGGTACTCAGAATTTGAAAGCTCTGCTCTGAAGGCTTAGATTTATTATCTTAGTCTAAGATGAAGCCAAATGTACTATAATATATTTTACTCTGAATTGTATTTTCAATTCTAAGTAAATTTTTCAATTTAAGCATCTTCCCCCTCCTTTCTCCCACATTCTGCCTGAAAGCTTATGGAAATAAAACATTTGAAAGATCAGGGGTCATCTTCTTCCATGTCTTCTATGTGAAGTGTACATACCCATACAATTTCAATAGTAGGCCTGTTATTTAAATAAACCTCTCTTCAGAAGTTAAAGATAAATGGATATGAAAGTAAATAATGCTTACTGACAGAAACCTGAACAATGGACTAAGGAAGTAACCTTGAAAGTATAAACAGCCACAGAAAAAGTTTGATATGGTGAGCATTTTTAACTGGTGACAAGCTTTTATTCCAGTTAGGTTCCTCATATTTTCTGCAATTTCTATTATGACTTTTCCCCCTACTTCATGTTCTGTTTCATACTCTGATTTCCATCCTTTCCACTGTGACAAAAGATCTTTGACATTACTGTATTGTTTTCCTGCTAATATATTAATCCATGGTGCCTTTATTTGCATAAATTTAATCCAAAGAATGACAATGAAGCAGCAGGAGACTTAAGACATTTCTTTAAAAGTAATTGGCACACAGAATCTCCCTAGTGTGAAAGCAACTTCCTGGCTAGGAAAAAAAAACAATTTACTTTTTTTTTTTTTCTATCACAATTCTTTCCCCATACAAGGCAATGTTTCTTCCATATAGATTTTAATTCCAGTACATTTATGGTGGAGTCATCGAATTTCTACATGGCAGGAACTAAGTATTAAGGAGGCATTTGTAAAATGCTGTAACTACAGTGCAAAATGTTTCCAGAATAAATTGCCTTAATTGCTATTCAGTTTTAGCTGTTTTAACTGCAACTTTTGACAAGACAAATATTCTTAGGAGTATTGTTCCATGTGCTGACACAGAGGAATACCCAAAGCATTGAAATATGTCCCAGTATTTTAGCTGTATGTGGAAACAACAACCATTAACATTCTATAGTAGAAATTACTGTTGTTTTAACATGTCTCTTAAAAATTAGTTAGTTAAAGATATAATGACCACTACAAAATGCCTAAAAATATTGTGATTTTATACATAATGCATTTACAAAGGCACTATGGAAAATCCTGGCCGGGGATTGCAGAGAATTGTTAACACCAGGCACACACTCAAACATATCTACAAAAGTATGCCAGTTTTTGAAATGTAGGATCACAGGTGAAACCATGAACCATGACAGTATTTTGAAACATGCTAAACTAAAGCTTTCTAAATAACACCTTACTTTCCCTCTCAGCCACAGGACACCCCTGGAGAGCCTCATCAGGATCACACAAGATTAGCAAGCCACACATGACTGATTAAACTCCAGGTGCTGTTGTTGAGCAACTGACACAAAAATGGCTTTTCACAGGTTACAGTTGTTCAAAAGTTATAAATCTATTTGCCTTTATAATGAAACAATACACTGCAAGGAGGAAACACATACTCCTTGACTGGAGCTTGACTGGATGATGCCAACGGCTCCTCATTTCAAATCTGTGTGCCTGGCAGTAAATATTGAGGGGTGTAAAACCTGGTTCCTTAGTTTATTTGCAACTCATATTTTATGTTTTGTTTAAAAATGGCACAATAGGACAGCAAGGAAGAAGTTACTCTGATCACTTAATCATAAGTCAGGCAGACCCTTGAGGAGTCCAGCCCTAATTAACGTGCTAAAGGTGAGAGAGACCTCTCTAAGGGCAGACAGAAGAAAGGTTGAGGCAAAATTAGTTCCTCTGAGGAAAACCAGGGAATCTGCTTGTAAAGAGAGAAAACCCAGAGTCAAAAGAAAACAGAAAGAAGGAAATTTTCCCAAGATCAGAGACAGGGCTCTGTGTAGTTTACTGCAACCATGAACATCAGAGAAAGTTCCTCACCCATTAATTGAGACATGAGGGGAAAAAAATACTCTACAAGGATCAAGCAGAGCAGAGAAGGGATCTGTTTCCAAAACCTTCATTATAAACTTTTTCAATCTGGCTTTCATGTAAGATATTTCACCCTTGAAGTTCAGATACCTGTATTTGATATATTTCAATATACTTACTTTAAAACTGGAACAGAGTTCTGGCTAGAGCCAAGGTCCTACATCAGGTACTGGACAAGCTAATATTCACCAAACAAGACAAATAGAAGCTGTCTAATAACAGATGATATTTGCTAAGTATATACACAGGTAGGGAATTCTGAACAGAATCTCACCAGTCTGTGTTTTGAGAGTGCTGGTCACAGCAGAGGCCACAAAGAATCAATTCCTTTAAGTCCAAAGTGTTAAGAAGCTCAAAGCAATCCTTGAACTTCTGTTCTTGTCATCTTCTATAGTTTTGGCTGTTCTTTATACAAATCTGTCATCACACCCACTTGGCACTTGTCGTGCTCTAGGTGCAGCTTCCATATACTGAGGTCTTTATGGACTTGCACCTCTGAACAAAGATATGTACCTTAATTTCTATATTTCACCTTTGTGTATGTAAAATATGCATTTACTGAAGACTTTAAAATGTAACAGTAACCCTTAATGAACAAAATGGGTAAATCAAATAATATATATACATAGTGTTTTAAAATATTGTGACACATGCTGCTTAAATTTTTTATGGCTTTGCTAGCAGGTGCAAATCATGACTTCAGATTCCAGTTCCTTACAGTATAGGAGTCATTGCTCTGTTTCCAAGCTTGTTCTTGGAGGTAAAATTATGCACCTACATAATAGTTAACACACTGAATATTTCTTAGACTTTACTGGATTTGAACCTAAATAGCAATTACAAGTTTAAAAATATGATCAAAGGTGGAGGTTAAATTCAAAATAAGTAATGAGATTCCTTGATTAAATCAGATCCCTAACATCTCCACAAGCTATAAATTATGTAACTACTACATTTTTTATGTGGATAGAACAATTTTTATTCAGAGCTAGTTTAATGTATAATATTGATTCACCAAAATATAAATCCTCTGAAAACAAATATTGTCTGATCTATTAATTGGTATCAATTAAAATATTTAAATAATTCTTTGTAATGCAATAAGATTAAGAGTTCACCATTTTTAAGGACTTTCTTAACAGTTTTTACTGCTTATCTATCATTTCTCTTCACATAGCACCTGTAGAACAAGATTTCACTAAGACAATTAAAACAGATTGAAATACGATACCAAATCTCTATGAGTATGAAATTGTTAGGTTCTTCTCCAGCAAGTTGCCTTGACTAGAACAAAGTAGAAAAAATATAAACCAGCTTACTGAAGCATTCCTCTGCGAAGGGCTTCAGCCAGGTTTCATTTCTTTTTCCAGCCATGTTTCTTCTCATCTGAAAGCTGAAAATGTGCCCAGTCCTGCAGCTGCAGTCACAATGGTAAATACTTTTGTATAGAACTCATTCTGCTCAGTCTGAAGGCTATGCAAGCATATATGTAATTTAACTTTCTTTTGTAGGTGGCTATATGTTGAGATTAAACTCAAGAAAGATAGTTACAGAGGCTCAACTTAATTTTCTTAATAAAAAATGCTTGTCTTTTGCTTTGCATGTTTGGTGTTTCCCATTAAACTATCAGCTGTTCCCGTCCACTCTCAGACATTTGTGTCTGTTAGCCAGACTATGGCAGGTTGAGATTCTTAAACAATCTAGTCATAATCTTCAAGGCAACTTACAGACACCATAGGATAAGTGACAAGAGGCATCACACTCTCCTAACCTCTTATCTATAGACCCATCAGCTGTTGGACTGCCTGAAAAATGGGAATTCAAAGGCCCCTGTGGAACATCATGACTTCTCTGACTCCTGGCTGCCATGTAGCAGCTACAGGAACCAGAGAAAACTTGAAGTGTACCTTCATTACACAGTCTGAGATGAAAGGGGTATTACACTGTTCTTTTATCTAACACCAGGACTATTTAATAGATGTATTATATTGCATTGGCAAAAGACTAGGCTTTCATAGGTTTTATCTGCCAAACCACAGACTTTAATCCATATGGCTTATTCTAGCCACAGAGAAGAGAAACACTATGCAGAGCCAGCACGGATACAGCCAAAGCATGGATGAGAAATTTGCCAGACACGCAGAAATCACAGCATCACAAAAATCAGAAAATACACACTCCAGAGCAGAAAGTGTAAATGGAGAGTGATAGAACTTTCAAATATTTTGCTAGGTCTGCACAAGCAACAAGTCAAATTTTGCCACATATTTTAACAAAGAGTTTTTCATGCCTTAAGCATATCAATTACATGCCACCCTCTCTGTAGCTGGTTTAGCAGAGATCTGTAGAAAACTGAATGTTGATTATAGAAAGCTCCCAGAATAATGAAAACTTCTTCAAAGACCTTATTCCATCTTTAGCCAAAGCATGGCTCATACTGTTTCCAGCATTCCTATCCTGTCCCCATGAATTATTTCAGAGATTTAAAACCTTGGATTTTACCATGTACCTTATGAAATTCATTGAACTTTCAAAATAAATATTTCATTTCAAATGAGAAAATTCAAGTGCTTTGAAAGCATTCCCCTATCTTCTCCAGCCTCTCATTTGGACAAGATGCTAAGTATGAGGAGTAAAGGAGAAGAACTTAAGAAGATTAAACTGCAGAAGATCAGTTGATCTTTTAAGGTTAGCCATTAAAAAAAAAAAAAAGAACACCTCAATTTCTGTTTCAATTTCCCTCTCAAACAGCAACAAAAAAAATCATTACAATGAATTTTTCTATCTTTCCTCAAATATTTGAGTCAATTTATCTTATCTGTCCTTCAAGAGCCTTCATAGCAAAAAAAGCAGGGGGAGAATCCTGCTGTATTTTGGGTTTTTTTCTAAGAACTACACAAGCATAGGATTCAGTGTCTTCAACTTAAACAAGTATTAATTTTCCTTAGTGATAATACACAAAGATGGTTGCAACCCACTACTTAGATTATCAGTTCTCTGAGCAGCAGCAGTAGCCCCTGTAGGATTCCTCAGCCTCCTGGATGTATGGCTTTAAGCCCACTTTCCAAAAACCAAGGTGTCAACATAAGCCAAACTTTCAGGATATTGAAATTCATCCAGCATTAAACACCGTCCTCAAGTCCGAAAAGGCATTCTTCCTTAAAACAGCAAAACAAAAATTAACAAAAATAAGTTTTAAATCCCCATGAAATCAAAGAACCCCACACAACAAACACCACCCAAACTCCTTTCTGATCTTAAGTATCATAATAGTCCCTCACAATGAATCTTTCTCAAGATAAAATTTGCCCTGCTTCTGTAGTCTGCTTTATCCTAAGAGATTACAACAGAGAGTCTTCTTCAATGAAAGCTCAGCAAATTCAGTAGTCCAAATGGGATACACTTTCCAATTAAGGACTAGCATACTTAACATGAGGTTGTCAATTCCAATTGGCACAACTCAGACTGAAATGTCAACCCACTTGCCATCTGCTTTACACAGATCTAGTCTGGAAGGCAGCAATGAAACAGCCAAGAGGCTGCTACCATAGAAACTGTACCACAGACAGTAAATGTTACCTAGAGATCTCAAATTTTTACAAAGTATTGTACCAATGACTTGGTACTTTAGGTTTGCTCCTTTAGACAGACAAGTTTAGAGAAGATTTAATCTAGAATTCAGTATGTCAAGGCAGCTAATATTTAGAAGACAGAGGCCTGAAATTAGAGCTTTCTAACTAATAGTCCGAAGGCAAAATTCATATATTATTCATCTATTTTACAAAAATTAAACAGGCCAAGAGAACATGTTGAACTATTTTAAAGGGTAAATTCAACCCTTAGTAAGTCTTATTTTATATTACTTCCATTTAAATACAGTACAAGGGTAATTTATATTAATCTTGTCAGGAAAGGATATTTTGTGATATATTGCATAGTTCATAATCATAGAATCATTAAGGGTGGAAAACACCCCTAAGATCATTGGGTCCAACTGTTAACCCAACAAGGCCCTGTTCATTACTAAATCATATCCTGAAGCACCACATCCACACACCAAATACACTAACCTGGGCCAAAACCTGTCATTAACTCATTTTGCTCAACACCTGAATCATCCACATCACAATGTCCAGCACCCAGGATGACCAGTGCTTTGAAAAGATGTTTAAAATTAAGGGATACGAAATAAATTAAGACTGAGAGGTAAGCTTTAGTATATTTTAGATACTGGGGAATAAGGAAGAAAGCGAAGCAGTTGGATGACTTTTAGATAAGCAGACCAACTTCAACCAAGAGCTTTACAGTGCAGTACTCAAGTACAGGACACGTGCACAGCTAGTCCTAAGGGCCTAGGTGGCTTTCCAGCAGAGACAAAGAATTGCTGCAGCTAAAAAAAATGTAATCAATTACCATTCATTGCCAACATAGGTGTTATATTCTGAGATAACAAAATGTGGAGCTGGAGGAAATCAAAGCGAAGAAACGCACACAAGCAGAGGAGGTTTTCAGCCTCAAGTAAGTCTTCCAATCCGCTTCTGACCCATTTACCAGGAAAACTCAGTTGCCAGAACTCCTATCCAGTCTCCTTTAACAATGTAGCATGTGGCCACATGCTTTTCTGTTTCTTCTATTAGTTTTTCCTTCCATCTGTATTTAAGGATCACAGCAACTTTTCAACCATACAATGTAAAAATCTAATTCATTTAACCTTGCCAACACAAATGCTGTCAAGTCATCCCATGCTGAAGGATTTAATGCAAAGCAGGCACTCCTTACTCCCTGGTATACTATGTCCTTTCTGAAAATGCAGTCATTCTATCTTGTTTACTTGATATTATCAAAATTCTGACAATAATACCTTAAATTTAGATTTAAAGTTTGATCTGTGCTCTATAACTTGACAGTTTTAATCCTTGATGACTTGAATTCTTGACTCATTAATGCTATATTTCATGGATTAGTGTGGCTAGTATATGGAACAAATCAAAAGTTGTCTTATTTGATTTGAATTATTATATCCAAGGGGGGATATATGGGAAGAAAAAATAATATTTATCTTTAAATATTAGGTACTGCAACATGATAGTGAGAGTATTCCCAAACAATTTATGATTATGTTAGTAAATCAGAATACATTATTTTGTTACCAAAATCTCCATCTTTATTTTAAGAACAAGATCTTAACAAGCTAACCATGTAATTTTGTGGACTGAAGGCTTTACTAGGATTTAGAGAGAAGAGTAACACCACACCACTTCAAAAGGCTTCAAGTACCTGTCCTTCTGGTTCTTTAGCCCAACCTTGTATACCCCTCATGTTCATGCATTGCACCTGTGTGCCCTCTGCTCCCTTTGGTACCCCTGGGCTCTCCATGTGTCATTACCTTCAGTGCTGCTCACCTGCTTCTCACAGCTGTGCCCACTGGGGATGAGGCTCAGCACAGCCCCACTGCCAGTTCCCACAGGCCGTGTACCTACAGTGAGGCACCTGAACTCCCTGAAGTATTCAAGGGCAGGTTGGATGGAACTCTGGGCAATGTGTTCTGGTGAAAGACGTCCCAGCCCAGAAGCAGGGAAGTTGGAAACTAGATGACCTGTAAGGTCTCTTCCAACCCAAACCACTCCAGGGTTCTATGAAATAAAATTCATAGCTAACACCAGATAGAACAGATAGAAATTGATTGCACATTTTTCCTTAATAGGAGATTATTCTGGTAACTAACAAACAAAATTAACACCTACTTTATTGGATTCTACCAAACTGCACCGGATTCCACTGAAGTCAGTTGTAATGCATCACAAAGACCTCAGCCATGTATTATTACAGTCAGTTGAAGTTACATTTTCAAGCAGGTACAAAACCAGTCAGCAGGAGATCACAGGATGAATGACAGATTAAAGCTGTCAGCAAAGACCAAAGAAGATAATCCAGTCCCTCAGCACTAGAAATCTGATACTGAAGGCCTGAACTTTGTAAAATAAATTGCAATGTTCTAAAAACCTAAAGTGCCTGTTTGTCTTAGCCAAAACATGCAATAAACTAGCATTTACAAATATCGTCAGGAAATTCTAAATAATGTGCCCCAGTGGCATTTCCAATCAGCATTCTCAAACTATGAAGCTAGATGGGTGTTTAAATGCCAAATTCAAAAACTTGATTGATATTTTGAATTCAGGATTGCAACATAAAAGTCAGACCCAGAGGAAAATTCAGTTTACCTGGAGGTCTTCAGTCATCCCAGGCCCAATGGGATTTTTAAAATCAAATTCTTTTAATATTTCAGTTTTCGCGCAAGATATTTTTATTAGTATTTTTGATACAAAGCCGGACCTAACCGGCAGGTGAGGAAATGAGCCTTTTCCAGTTGCTGTTCGCCCTTCGGCCACAAGATAGCGGCGTTTTCCAACTATTCCTGAAACACCCTCTGCGAGGCCGAGGCAATCGCCATTCGAGAGCTGCCGGGCTCTTCTGAGGAACCGGGATGCGAGTGATGCTATTCCTACAACCTCCCCCTTGTTCTAACTCCCTAAATATGCTTTGGTATCTATCATAGCACTTTATTCACAGTTCATTGTAGCAGGGAAGAAGCTAAAAAGTAAAGCCTTTCCTTAAATACTTTGAAAGTAACGTCAGAGAAACATGCTGACCCTGAAATATTTTGTCCTGTCCCTTGTTCTTACTGCTCTTTTTCAGTCTTATGTTCATGATTTCTCTGAAAAGCTCGGTCACAGAACATGGTTTAACAAAAGTCATAGGAATAAAAATACAAGAAAGATTTTACTGTAACCAAGAGATCAAAGTTATCAGGAATAAGCCCTGTGGATTTCCAGTACAGACTCAGGAATATAGAAAGATGATCACTCTCTTTCCCTGTCCCTTCAGTCTCCGTCTCTTTTTTTTTTTTTTTTTTTTTTTTCCGTTGTTATTTTTGCTGTTGTTAGCTGGGTTTTTTTGTGCCAGGAGTTTTTTAAAGTATTCATGTAAAGAGAAGTTAAAGATTTTCTTAGGGCAAGGGGAAAAAAAGAGCTTAATAGGCGATACTTTTCAAAAGCATCCTGTAATACTGTATGTGCCCATTGTATATTTATTCTGCTCAGTTCTTAGGGAAATAAATATGCAACCCCTTCCCACACCACAGTTGAGCATTGTAAAGGCTGGCTGCCACAGTAGCAGGGGTAGTTATACTGTTTAATTTGAGGCACAGAGTCTCAACTATCAAATTCATATTTAATAAAGACAGGTGGATCCAAATCACTGCATCTGCTTTAGAGTCCCATCCCAGACAACTTTAGAGTAAGTATCTCTTACTCTTCTTTCCTTTAGTATTAAAAAAAAAAAAAAAAAAAAAATCCAAAACCAGAGAGAGGACAGTTATCTCACATAGAGCATAAACAGCATAAACTCTTTGCTTCTCTTAAATCAAGACTGAAGAGCTTCAGTAACTGTGTATGCATTTCTGGAGAAATTCTCATCGCTCTAGAGACCTGATTCTCAGGAGCAAGTTGTACTCACAGATGCCACACAAAATGTCCATACAGAGATATGTGTCCACTGTGGAACCAAAAGCTGCAAAGCCCCTTCAATGGTCTTCCTCAGTATTTCCTTTAGAAACTGTTCCCTTTGCATAAGTTATTAAATATTTTCCATACCACACTCTGCAACTAGGTGCGTTTACCCACAGGCTAAAGTGTTATTCACATCTCACACTGTCTGTTTTAAGGAACATGAAAACTTTGTGTGCAAAATGACAAAGTACCACAAAGGAGAGGCTTGAGGAATCACTGTTGATATACTGTAGCCCAGCAACTGCAACATTTACATGAGAAAGCACATTCAAATTCACTTCCAGTTTACACTTACTTTCTCAAAGTCATGGAGTTGCTAAATGGGAGTAACCAATATAATCTGTGTTAACTGGAGTTTAATTTTTTGTTTGTTTTTCTTAGCAGCTTATCTAACAAAATATCGCATTTTGGCAAATGCAATATTTGATGCAAAAAGAAATTCCAGTCTCTTTATTTAAATGCGTAGAAGCATATACCATAGAGTGTAAGTGGGCTTTTTTAAATTATGACCACTCAAATAAATAGAAATGGTCTGATTTGAATGCAATATTTTCACAGAAAATCTTCACACCATACTTAATTATTTGTACAAAATAATTTCATTATATATTCTTTTATATAAAATATTACTGTAACATAGAAAGAAATTAATATATATTGAAGCAAATTATGGCTTAACTGATATTAAAAATAAATTACTATTTAAATTAAAATACAACTGCCTATTAAATAAAACCTTACTAAATATGAAAAATATCCCCACACAGTGAAAGGATGTTTTCTACTCATTCCAAAACTGAAGTCACACTGAAAGAAGAGAGCTCAGATTTTAATTTGTAATGTTTATACATTGCTAAGGAAACCACACACAACAAGTTACACGAACAACATTTCCAAGATCAAGTTTATGATTATGCAAATACATATAACTATTCTGATATTTACAAAGCATTCTAAAATGCTTCTTTTTGCATTAATCTAATCCAGCTGATTGCTTCAATTTACAACAAAGAAATCCATTCATTCTGTACCCACATTAAAAAATAACATTTTCACAGGCCTTTTCTTTCACATTTCTAATTTAAAAGGCTTTTATTATGTATCTCAAGTCTTAAGGTGTTATCTGACCCTACTGGAGAGGAGGAAGGTGGCACATGGAGAGTTAATCCACTTTCCATCTGAGACACAAGCTCTGCATAATTAGTTACACCCATGCTTTCATTTGTGCCTGTGCTCAGAAACAACTGGCTCTCCCATTTCACCAAAGAAAGGCTCCCACATTAATTTATAATGTGAACAAGTATGTGTGAGAGGGAAAGCGTGTGTGAGAGTATGATCAGTCATTTCTCCATGCTAGATTTGTTACATATGCAACAGTGAATAGCTATTTGCTATTTGTCATCCTTTCTTTTAATGTTTATGCTGTACAGTAAAATACATTTCAGGGTATTTGATTCCTTTTGTTTTATGTTGCAGCTTACAATTTTTTAAGTTTAGGTTAGCAACAGGGAAAAAATGCCATTCAGAAATCCACTCAGGCTGTCATTTTTTGCCAAACATTGTCTTTTGTGATTCTAAGTTGTTAATAACAGCAAGCTACAGACAGAAACAAGCTAAGCCAACTACTTAAAACAGCAGTTTAATAATAGTTTAAAGATGCAGCTTCATGAGTTAGGAGCACAATGGCTTTTAAGCAGTTGCTGTCTTGAAACAGTTTCTTTGAAATAAGTACAAAATGTCATACCTAGGAAAGTCACAAGTGCAAAAGCACCAAGACATTCCAGGGAAGAAGCAAATAATAAATATTCTTTAGGTTTCTGCTATACAATAGTTGTTGATTGTTTATAGTTATTTCTTTCTCTGTAAATGTCAGCTCTTTGGAAGGAATTGCAGCTTCCACAATAGAGCTAGACCTGTCGTGGAGTACCATTATCAATTCTTAATAAACAACAACTGCTAAGCAAACTAAGCATGAACTCCCTCTCCACAGTTATATCAATCAAACTGACAACACATAGGTATGAGAAATTCTGCCTCTCTGTCTGCAAGGAAAGAGAACAGGTACTACTTTCCCAGGATCTCCTTATCAGATTTTTATCAGCAGCAATTGAATATTTAAATGGATATTCTTTGTTTGTCAAAATTTAGTTTCAAATTGTCACTGATCCTTATAACACACTTTCACCAACTGATGATAATGCTTCACAGAGAAAGATGATACAATATATTTTAGGTACTGCCATGCCACTGTTGCTTTTCTTTTCTTCTTAAAAGCCATTTGCAATGTGTGGGAATTTTTTTCTTCTGCTTGTTCATTTTATTTCTAATATCCTTTAGTGTATTTCCATAAAACACATGAAATCACATTCACTTTTTCTCTTCTACTTATTTATACTTTAAAGTTAATTATTAAAAGTAAAAAATAATTTATTATTACTTTATAACCTGCTCTGGGTTCAGATATTCATCACTCAGCCCTGAACCAATTTATTTTCTCTTTTGGCATTGCAAGTTCTGCTACTGTTGTTTCATTGAAAACTTGCCTCCAACAAAATATAGAAGCTCTTCTGCTTTCAGTTTCCCGGAGGGTGACCTTGGTATGCTTCGATGTCATCAGTGGGTGTTAGACATTACAGTCCTAACCATCCAACGCTTTCACCTTTGCAAGACTTGAGGCTCTTCACTAAACATCAGAGTGTCACCCCTGGCCTCAGGCCCCTTAAAGATAGGCATGGTGAAACTAAAGCAGAGGTTTTTGTAATGGAGAAGCTATAGTTGCACTTTTATCTTAAGAAATTCCCACCATAGCACATCTATGTTTTGTGCCAGTACAGCTGTTTGTAGAGAGAGATACTTATTGAGTAAAAAAAAAATAATAATAATCCACTAATCTGTCTATTAATCTATATTTATATAGAGACAGAGAGATCCCATGCATATACACACACTGATGTGATGTAGAGAGGCAGATCATCCCTAAAAGAGCATTGTTTCCAAGGCAAACATCACTACATCTTAAATCATTTAGGATGAGGATCATTGTAACATTCAAACAACCAGACCTGCTGAGTCTTTGAGGTACAGTGTGGCACTGTGGACACTTATTCCAAATTCAGGCTGAAGTTTAGAGTCTCAGAACAGCATGTTTAGAAATATGGTTCTATATATCACCTTCTCTGATAAATACTTCTTGGATAAATTAGACCCACTCCCATCCTTATTGAGCCAATATATATTCCAAAATAATTCTACTGGGAAAGGGCTAATCTTGCACAATTTTGCAAGCTTTTGCATCTGAGAGTCCCACTGGAATCAATGGGAGTATTCATAGTAAAATTAAATGCATGCAAGAAGTGCTTTACTACAGAAAAATGGCATTCCAAAGTAGATTTAAACAATTTTGCTTAATTCATGAAGTGAGTGCTGTGGTTACACTGTTTCTGTGATATTTCTAATAACTCTGTGGATAAGACAAGGCCTCTATTTTATAACTTTTGGTGTGCAGCACTCGGCTCCTGCAAAATGGGCAGCTTTTTGCAAGCATGTTGTCCAGCGGCCCACTACACTTTTTGTGAGTTAGTCTTGATACTCTGTTATATTCCATTACACAGCCCTGGCTCAGTCAAACTCATTTCTGTCAATATTGAACACCCAAAGAGATCCAGAGAAATTATATGCACTTCAGCAGACAAATCACTGTGCCTCATGGAAGCCTCTTCCTACAGGAAAAGCTGTGATTCCCAAGAAAAACTGTTATGGTTAATGCCACTTAAGTATTTCTTCATTTTCCCTTTAAGACAAATTTGAAGAGGTAAAAAAAAATTCTTTCAGGTATGTTTACTTACTCATGGAATATTTTACAGCTCTCTTAACTCACAGGACATGCAAAACTATTTCGTCAGCCTATTTATTGGCAATCAAAGTCTCACACTGATTACACTGAGTCACAAATTTGAAATAATGTTCCTTTTCATTTTTATCCTTGGAAAAGTATGTTTTCAAAAAAACTTCTTTTAAGTCAAGTGACAGAAATAAAAAGCATCACAGTGGCAATTTCATTCCACTTTTAAGGGAAAAATGTTTTAGGAAGTAGAATGCTGTCTGCAAGTTGCAGCACAGCAAGGTCTGTCGTCCAGAAGCTGCTCCTGCCCTGATCTGAGGAGGCCCCAGGAAAATTTTCTGTCTCTGGTAGGGCTTAGAGTGGTAGGAGAGTCTGCTCCTGGCTGCTCCTGCATGGGTGTGAGGAGCACCTTGGAGAAGTGGCTGGTCAGACTGCACATGTGATAATCTGCAGATTCATAAATCAGCTGTAAATCAAATGCCTCAGGGACAAGTCATGATGCTGAGAGGAAGAATTTCCCCTGTCAGAGGAGTAAGGTCAAGAGGAAATACCAGACTTCAAACATTTTCTTCTTCCTGCAAGGTAGCTTAGCCAGGCTCCAGAAGTTTAAATCAAAATGTCCTTAGCAGCAGCAGCAGCATTATTTCCACTTGAAGGCAGATGGCTCGTTTGCACATGGATGGCTGCTGAGGCTGAAGTCTAGCAGTAGAAACCTGAAGTCCCTGCTCAGGCATACACACACACACACAGAAAAAAAAAATCCATACAAAGTAGAATGTCCAGAAATTTTAGGTAAGTAATGTTGACCAAGAAATACTTGACAGGACAAAAGTAAATTAATTTAACATTCTTTGTATATCTTTCCAAATAATTTGCTTAATTTGTATTACTTATTATACTTTAAAAGGACAAAATACCCCTTATGAAAAGCTGGTCTCAGCTTTGCAGAGCTTTGGTTTTCTGCTGTTCTCCACTCATATCTTCCAGTTAGTTCAATTATACTAAATTGTTAAAGTGCAATAATAATAATGTATATACTTTTCTCCTCCATTTTTGTTAAGAAATAAGTTTTAAAAAATAATCAAATAGAAGTTTTCAATTTTTGTTGTCATTCTTTATTTCTCTTGCACTTTCTACCGGAAAATGATAGAATACAAAAAATTGAATAAAAATACTCAATATAACAAAAATCTTTTCTTCATTAATATTCTGAATTTCTCTTTCCACAGCTGCAACCAGAAATTTTAATCCCAGAGAGCTATTTCAGTACAAAGTGCAGTAATTAGCTCATAAATGATCAGAAACATATCCATGCCTGGTGTTTTAGCCTTTAAAATAACAAGGAAGAAGTGAGGTTTTTAAATACCATTTTTGCAAGCCTGCTGAGAAGAGACTTTTTGCTTATTTTTAAAGGCAAAATTCCCTTACTGTGTGGCTTGTCTGTTTATGCTATTTTTAAAAGTTATGGGGAATGCTAATGTGTGAAAAAAACCTTACTAGGAAAGCTATTCCACTAAAATGTATCTTTAAATTTGATCTGTTTACTATCTTTACTCCCTTTCAATTGCAACCAGATAGTAAACCAGCTCTGGTGTAATTTGAATTTAAAACAACTTAAAATAACCTTTCCGTATATTAAAAAATAATTCACATGAGACATGTACATAAAATATGTTAAAAGAAAAATAAAGTGACATTGAGAAAACAACTAGAAATTGAAGAATTAGATTAATCTGAAAAAAAAATCATTTCACCCCTGTTTTCAGTAGACATTAATAGAGAGTTTTAAGTACTTGATAATATATTATTCCTCCCTAGTCCTTCCTCAGCACACCACGCTGAGAGGACCAGAAAAGCATGTCACTCTCTCTTGTCCCCAGCCCCACACGGGCAGCTAATACATTTTCAGGCTTGTTCTCATTGCAGACTCTCCTTTCAGTGTCATTAAGCTCTTTACCTTCATCACCTTTTCCCATCAGGTCTTTTATCTTAAACAAATAAAAATCAAGGAGCTACTCTGAACTGCTTGACAGCAGAGACAGAAAGCTCCCAGGTCCAATGTCTGGACTCAGCTGTCCATTCCAGATCATTGCTTGAGCCAATTCTGCAGTTTGACCAGATTTGGCAGGGATCTATTTTTTCCATTCATATTTCATTTCCTTTGAGATCTGTTCATTTCAATGTGTTCAAGAAACTGAGTTAAAATTCAAGAGTTTGAAATGTAATAGGAAGATATAAATGGATGAACTAGACTATGTGCACAGTTGTTATTATAGCTGCTTTCAGTACAAATTAAAGGCATTTTTATTTTCAGACTGCAAAAGGAAAAAGAATTCCTATCATCTAGATAGTCATGCAGAGCATTTAGAATTTTTTTCACCTCATGTCTGATGTCTAAAATCAGAGAATTATGTTTGTTCCTACATGCATTTCAGCAACATCACTTTAGGCACTGAAATATTTTGAGAATTATTTTTCTGGGACTGTCTAGCAAATCATTCGTGATGTACTTTGTAAGAGATTCTCAGTTAAATAAATTATTTTAAAAATAGTCTATATAGTAATAGAAGAGTAAGTTCTCAAAAGAACCAAGCATAATGTAAAATATTAAATAAATGTAGCATTAGAAACTTAGGAAACGTAGATATTGAAGCCTGTTTTGGTTTTTACTGATCTGTGATTTCCTTTTATGTCTTTTAGAAATGTTGAAACAATTTGAATTATTTTTTTTCCAAGGCCAATCTCAAATTGTGAGAGCATGCTGTATGTTCTTAGCTTTTTCACAAAGCTGTCTTCTTCTGAGTTTCAGTCTTCAATTCACTTATTGCTACGTTGTCTTATTTCTTTGTGATGACATTACAATTATTCATAGTTTTAAAATCACAGATTTCTCATAAAATATTCTGATATTTACCTCCTAAATGACATTTCTGAAATTCAACCTATTTAGCAGAAATTACTCTGAAAAATATGTAGACCTAAATAAAGCCTAGTCTACTGCTATTTCCTAGGAAGTACATTCATAATTGGCAACACAGCATCACTGTGATAGGAAAACTTTCAAAGCCATGCTGGATGGACAGCACCAGAGAAAGGTGGAGAAGGAAGAGGATACACTCTTTATTCTTCCAAGATGCACAATATTTGTAGCAAGTACAGCATGTCTGCTGATTCAGACATTTCAGAAAAGAGCAGAAGCAGTGCAGATGTTATGCATTGAACTGTCCTATTACTTACTTTAAATTAAATGTTTTGATGGTTAAAATAACATAGCATACAGAGCTCTTCCACAAAGTTAAAATATGACCCTGATTGCTCATTGATTATCATAATACTCCCATCCTCAAAGCTATCTCTATTCCAGAAAGCCATCTATTCAAGAACACCTAATTTTATATAATACTTATTATCCCAAGCTATATATATATATATATATATATATATATATACATTACTATAAAGGTGGACCTTTGTTCTAATGTTTAATGTGTACAAGAGCATAGATTCTTCCCCTACTCCAAGAGCCAAGAACCTAGTCCTACATACATATGGGGTGATATTAACTATATCTCAGCAAATAAAAACTGTATTATTATCACCTTTTTTAAGGTTAAACTGTTCAAGTTGTATTTGTAGAGTGCTGAAAACCTGTAAAGTCACTTCAATGCAAAGATACATCATCATTCCAGCAACGCACAAGCCTCAAGGAACTGAAGCATGTGCAAAGTCTTTAAGTCCATAGCAAGTCTCATTGAAGTTCTGAGAAAAAAAAATACTGAAATCCAAATTGCTACTCCAAATTGCTACATAATCCAAATGATGCCTGTCACAGCTAGGCACCCTGTGGAAACAGGACCTGGCACAGCCATTCATCCCATTTCCTTACATCACATGGCTTCTCATTTCAGACAGTGTGGATGAAATGGAGCCCAGTGCTCCAGTGACAGGTACACCTCGTGTCCTCCCTCAGTCATCACAATCTGGTGCATCAGCCCCAGCACGTGTGTATTCTATAGTGACTTTCTGACCTCAGTATAGAAATAGAGAGAATAAGACCCTAGACATAAATACCATTAAAATAAAAGAGGAAAAGGCAATTATATTATGCCAAGGATGAATTAGACTGCTAACTTGCTCTCCTGTGTTAACTGTGGAAAACTATTACCAGTTTTGACTTTTCCCATCTGTTCTACTCCAAGCTTGCCGAAAGGCTGATATTCTGACAGCATTCTGAAGCACAGATTTGCCAACTGTTTCTTTTTGAAAGTCCATGTTCCATATGTTCTTATTATGCTTCTTTTTATTGCTGTGAAAGTACACAACTAACTAGGAAGGAAAAAAGTTTGCTGTTTTCAACAATTATATTAATTTTTTAAAAAAAAGTTTACAGATCATTCAAATACTCTTTTCTCTTTTCCATGAGATACATCCTTGTGTCATTATAGTGTATATGTCTATCACTTATAATGATTGCCTGTTTAACTTAACATACATTATGTCTCAAATGTATGACATATATTCTCTACAAAACAATTTAATTATTTAGAACAGGTAGAAAAAGAGCACAGCGTGAGAGCTCCTTTTCTCTTTCAAACAAGAGTTCTAAATATGTGTTGACTGTCCAAACTTAACAAGAAATGCATCTATTGCTTACATGGGGAAACTATTTCCACCAGTATTCCTAAAACAGCAGTTGGCCTTCATCACAAGAGTATAAAAAGCAAAAATCTTGAATTCTGACCTCATGATAACCACACAATCCTATGTAATAGAAAGCGTGATCACGAAATCTATGCAGCAATTGACACAGTACTGATTTTATACTCACTGAGTTCTCATCAACATGGGTCAAATCTCAACAGTTATCATCATATACATGAGTATAAACCAGAAGAAACTGAATAAACCAGCAGAGGAAACCACTGCAGTTTCATATCCATTTACAACCGTCTAAGTGACTTGAGGTCCAAAAGAACACAGGAATCAAAAATAAAGCTGTTGGAAAAGTGCTATGTGGTATTGATGATAGCAGGCACAAGCCAAGCTTTACCATTAAAGGAAAGACTATGGAATGGATATTTTACATTTTCTCATCTCACTGGTTGAGAAACAAAGTCTTACAGCCCAGAACTCCTTCTTTAAGTCTGAAATAGAAGTATCAGCCTTCAAAGCTGAAAAACACAGAACTATCTTGGTGGGCAGAGCTCTGATTATCATCTAATACAACATCCTGCTTCAAGCAGAGCTCCAGCCAGCTCTTCATCAGGTAGGCCAAGGCTTGGTGTAGCCAAACCTCAAATATATCCAAATATGTCCAGAGAGGTTCCATAACTGTTTTAGTAAACATGTTCCAGTCCTTCATCTCCCTGCTAGTGTAAACTTCATAATGTCTGAGATACATGTGACCATTGCCCTTGCTACAAAATCTGTCCTACCAAGAAGAACCTGGCCCTGTCATCATCACAGCTACCCTTGAAATAGTTGTAGACAGATGTTAGATGGGCCCTCATTCTTCTTTCCACCAGAGTAACAAGCCCAAGTCCCTCAGCTCTTTGGAGATATTCTGCAGGCACCAGAGCATCCTGCTAGCCAGATGGATCCTCTCCTATTTCTTTGCCTATGTTTTGAATGTCAGGGCCCCAAACTGAATGAACTTTTCCTGAGTGGCATTTTCAGTGACAAGTAAAGAGGACAGCAAGTTTTTTGGACTGGGGTTCATCTCCTTATAATTCAGCCTGGTGTACTGCACAATTTATTCCCAGTGAGAGCATGTTGTTTGCTAATTCAACCTGACATCACCTGTAACATTCCAGCCCTATTCTGCAGATCTTTCAGCCACTCACTTCCCAGTCTGCACAGGGTAATTCTGCACAGGGAAAAAGAACTTCCCACTTCTCCATGTTGAATCTTGCAGAATTTCTGCAGACACAGTCCTCAGATTTATTTAAGTGTCTCCAGATTAAGATGTTGCTACCTCAGTCAGCTGCTTTCCCATTGAAGCTGCTTTCCTATTACTGACATGCTGAGGGTACACTGTGTCACCATTCATAACATCACTGAAAGTCATTGAACAATATTAGTCTGATATCAAGCCCAGGGTATTACAGTCATTGCTGACTACCCACAAGATCTCAAACCATGGATTATTGCACTTCAAACTTTTTGGTCCAGCTAATATTCTTTTAACAGCCCCGTTATTGAGACCTCACTTCTCAGCTCACAAAGAAAAGTGCTGTGGAACATGGTGTCCAAAATCTTGTGAAAGTTAAATTGTACCACATTCCCCACTCACCTCTCATGCAAAAAAACAGTCATATCAATAGAGAAGACAATCAGCTTGGTCAAGCATAATATGCCCTGGCAAATCTGTGCTGAGTTTCTGGATTACGTCTTTGCCTTTTAGGCGCTTGGGACTGAATTCCAATAACTGCATGATTTTCCCAGAGAATGATTTTTTTAGGGCTTCAGAATTGTTCTAACATAATAATTACCTTGACCAATTAGGTTATTATCCTATTCCATCCAATAGTCTTATCACTTCTCTGCTTGAAAATACAACTCTGCTGTACATGTACCAATCCAATCATTTTTTCTCTCAGATGGTCTAATTATTGAATGGAATCAATTCAATAGCAATTATTAATACAATAATTCGCCAACTATATTTAGCTTGAGCAGTTTTGCTTCAAATTCAGACTTGGAAGAAAGATTTATGTGACTAATAAGGTCTCTTACAGATGTATTAAGTGGGTCTAAGACATATCATTGTATTACAAAAATCAATGACTTTTTAAATTATCACAAATATAAAAACAATATTATTCATATATAAATACAAAAAATCATTAATTCACAGTTTGAAGCTAAGAGAATTTGTTTCCAGATTGTTAACAAGTCTTTAGCTTATTAGTTATAGGCAAACTCTGTCATCATAATTATTACATCAGTGATATTTCATTTATTTGTAAGAAAATAGCATTTGGAGTTTCAAGCATGACAATCTTCTTTTATACTCATAACTGAAAGCTCTCAGAGAAACTACCTGTATTTATTTCCATTCAAAGCCCATTGTTTTCTGAGGCTTTGGTGCAAGTCAGAATGACCACCTTCAAAGTTTCCAGGTTTGCTTAAACTGCTCTAAATCTCTGGCCTCACCTTGTCTCCCTGTCTGGGTGCACTCCTTGGGCTGTGATGTTTCTGGCATTAACCAGTTCAACTGATTTGCCCAAAGGGAAACATTTTGCTGTTAAGATCAGCTTCCAGTCAGATCGAAAATCAAATACAAAAGTCCTGAAGGCAAGGCCGAGGAAAAAGTAGGCAAGTGTGTCCACACTTGTCTTAGGAGTAATATAGGCTTAGAAGTCATCTCTAACACTTATGTCTCTCAAAATATTTGTGAAAATTCTCTGTTAACAATAAGTTTCAAGTTGATCTCACAGATAATTCTGTTTATGCTAATGGAAATCTGCACAGTTGAATACAGCTTTTCCAAAGGGAAAGAAATAAGCAGTGTCAATTACCTTCAGTTTTACTTCTTTAGATTTTCTTCATTTTGATTAATTTAGAGTGGCTGACTTGTTTCTCACTTCCATTTATCCATTCTGACATGTATTACCTGAACTGCACAAAAAACACACAAAATTCTAGACCGAGGAAATCAGAATCTCAGAAAACAAGGATTTTGAGATAAAATATGTGACACATGTATGCAACCTGGAACTGTAGATTAGCTGGAGGGCACTGTTTTATTCTTAAACCAGATAATCCATTTCTTTTATGATTGGCAATAAAGCTGATTATGATCTGATTAATGGCCAATTTCATGACATTCAAATTTATAGTCATTTGTTAGTAATGTGGGCTATCACAAAGCTGTGCTCTTAATTATGCTGCTACTTTAATTGTATAGTTCTACAGTGCTGACTGGAACTGTCAGTTTGTGAATGTGATTATTGCACATTAGCACTAAGTATATAGTAATGTTCTTCTAGTAGGATATGAACGAGTTGTGTTCTCCCTCTTGATTCTACCATATTTAATTATTGTTAGTATGTTCTTTATTAGAAGCAGATGGGCTGTTCAATAGAAGCAGCTTTGTACTGTGTCCCTGCACAGTCTGCACTGTGTCACTGTCATCCAGACTATGACGAGTTAGGATTGCATTGTTGAGGCTCTGCACGTAGTTACTGATTTAAATCAAATGTAATGTAACTTGCTGCAGTTGGGGAATTCTGGATTTGCAAGAATGTTCCAAGAATTGAAGAGCAAACAAGAAATTACATTATTGATGCATTTATTGATACATGTTCAGCAGACTAAAAGTTAAACAACAACTACAGTAAGACTTTCTGCTCCAATCTAACATTATAGTATCGATGTTTTTCTGGATCCATTTCATCTGACCTTACTTTCAAAACATGTATTTAACCTGTGCACTTAAGTTCATCGTCTCCTTATCTGTACTGTGCCAAAATGAAAGACTGCTCAGAGAGTTGCTGTGACTGCTGGGTGGCAGTGCTCATACCAACCACTGCAAATACTTGCTAGCACTATCCATTGCCAGTGCTACAGTGCAGGTTCCATTTTACTTTAAAAAGAATTTTGATATATAAGGAATGCAAACTAACAACTGGGAGTACTTAATTTGTTAACAAATACTGGGTAGATGTTTCCCTCCAACGGGAAAGATAAGCCACCATGACTGACTGAAGTATAACTAGGAGGCCTGGCTTTCTCCATCTCATGTTTGCACTTGCTATATATTAATATCACCATCTGACAGCTCTCCTTGTGAATTCAACAGAAGTGGCCTCTGAGATGTCACAAGGAACCTGCCCACCACTGCTGCTGAAGCATTTCCAGTTAAGATCCTGGTCCAAAACACAGAACATAAAGGATGTGACACAATACTCTTAATAGTTTAAATATCTGATAAATCTTGTTAATGAGAGAAAATAGTGTCCAACTGCTCTTCTTCCAAAGACCTTTCCTGTAGAAAGTAATGGAGAAAACATGATAACACATACTGGTTTTCTGACAGCTTGAGCATTATGGGGTGCTTCACTCTGAAAGCACTGGGTTTTATCTCCAGGAGCAATTTTACCCACTTTCATCAGCCCCAGATGGCAGGTAGCCACGTTCCTATGCTAGCACGGATATTTCAGCAGAATTTAATCTTTCCCAAACACATTAAGTTGCTTTTTATAAATAACTGATCAGCTCAGTGTGTGCTTCTGCTGTTGGATGCAGAGGGCCGCGGGCAGGCCCCACACCCGCGCTCCAAATCATCTGGAAGCGAGGCACCGCCTGCCCGAAAGCCATTAGCTGCATTAATGCAGGACTGTGCCTGGGCTAATAAGGCCTGCTGAGAGCCCCAGCATTAGTACAATTCTGTTTTCACAGCAGCTTGTTTTTCTTTTAGTAAAATATCAGATCACATGGGCTGATGATTTCATTATTTACTTCACAACTGAAGTAGAGTTTAATACGTATATGGAGAGTTTATCCCAAACAGAAGCTTAAATAGACAATATAAATCTTCAAAATAGTAATAATGGATTCAGCAGCTATGTGGTAAACAGAATTAAGGATTTCATTCCACAAGTCTTTTGTTTGTCTTTAAGCTGACAAACAACATAATTTTGCTGTTCCCAATAACAAACCTTAATTGATAGACTTCTTCCTAGTATTTTATTGCAAAAAATAAATGTTTGCATTTAATATCATGCTGTTATTATCTTGTTTCCTCCACAGTGAGAAGAGTTGTCTGCTTTCTGCAGGTGCAGAGGACCAGCTCCCCCCTTATCCTTACTATCAGTGTACACAATGATCAGTAGTTATTATGCATAATTACATGGTTGCATGTATTAAATGTTGTTATGTTGCATGACAGTATGTTTTAACAGTTAGGAACTTATATCTCAGAATTCTTAGTTATTTTAGTCACATTTTGAAAAGCAGAATCTTTTTCCTGGAACAAAATGTCATTTTAGCAGAAGTTAACTTAGCTAATGAACTATATGAAAACATAATTAAATAAGTGGAGAAAAAAACATGGTTTTCTTTTTTGGTTTTTGGTTTTTTGGTTTTGTTTTTTTTTTTTTTCTGTGTGTTACCATCTGGT
The DNA here is from genome assembly GCF_048771995.1 of Taeniopygia guttata. NCBI lineage: Eukaryota > Metazoa > Chordata > Aves > Passeriformes > Estrildidae > Taeniopygia > Taeniopygia guttata. The sequence goes on along the minus strand of NC_133028.1, from coordinate 15,990,451 downwards.
TCACTGGTAACCTAGAAACTAGATTTATCATCTGCTAGCTACCTGAAGCCTTAGGAAGAGCTCAGGGGGGAAAGGAGGGTTAGCACTCAATATTTGTTTTAACACAATATGTTATAGGTTTGGTAGAGCTAGTGCTGTAAAGCTGTATACAAAATCAGAAATTCAAAAGAGCATTAAAAAAATTGTATTTCATTATTATTACCAACTCAATATTGATTTTTAAAGAAATAATTATTCTGAGACCCAAGCAGTACAAAGCTTGAGATGCAACTCTATATAAAATGAAAGGTTGCTTCCCACATTTGTTTGCTGATACCAGGAAAATATGAGTTGCTGCACTTAAAAGAAAATCAAATATTTGAAAATGTGTAGATATCTAGACAAGACATCCTAAAAATTAAAACTAAGAAAACTAAATTAAAGAACTGAGTTTGTCTTTTTTTTTATTCTATGAAATATCCCAGAATTTCAACCATCATTTGAAGTTGAAGGCTCTTCTCTGGTTTTAATCACTGTGTCACAGGCCATGGATCTCTGAGGATGGAGAGAGTGGTAAGGCTATTGTTGAGCTGCATTACAGCACAAGCTCTACAACCATTTCCTAATCACATTGGTGTTTATTATACTACATAGTATTTTGGAGTATTAGGGTAAAATAACCCATTCAGAATTTCCTGGATACATTCTCAAAAATCCAGCTTATTACAATAGGCAATAGTAGGTACTACCAAGAGGCTTTTCAAAACAGGATGAGAGAAAATATAGAAAAGGCAACCACTGAAAATTACATCTTTGAACAGTATTTCTGTTTAATATAGTGAGATACCTTTATATGTTCTTACACTCTACTGTTTCATTTTAAGCTAAGTATTTCCAAATATAACAACACACATTTAAAACAAAACTAATCTCTCTTGCACACATATATTAGCTATTGATTAAAAACACATTTGTCCTTTTCTTTTTTCTGTAATTTAATGTCCCTAGCCTTGGAACAGATTGTGCGGGGTTCAGATAAGATTATGTTACAATGCAGCTGTAAACTGACACCTTAAAAATAGGAACACTTCCAGGTTACCCACAATTAATACAACCAAGGGTTGAAACGTTTTCCTTTAAATTGAGAAAAGTATCTAATTATATGCCAGTTCTATTATCTACAAATATTTATACAAGATTAACTGTTCAGTTTGATATTTCAGTAAGCAAAGACTGCAAAGGGCCAACTGCTGAAAATGTCTCTCAGAACACAAGGCAAAGTGGGCTGTAGAAGAGCATTTACAAGAGCCTCCAGTGACACAACAAGGGGAAAATGGCTTCAAATTGAAAGAGGGTAGGTTTTGATTAGATATTAGGTAGAAATTATTTACTAGGAGGATGGTAAGGCCCTGGAACATATTGTCCAGATTTGTGGAAGCCCCATCCCTGGAAGTGTTCAAGTTGCAATGTAGCTCTGAACAACCTGGTCTTGTGAAAGGTGTTCTTGCTCATATCAGGAGGGTTGGAATGAGAAGACTTTTAAGGTCCCTTCCAACTCAAACATTTCTATGACTCTCTGATTCTAAGTGTTTGTAAACCTTGAAACTGTACCGAGTTCCCCAAACAGAGAAGAACATCTATTTTGAAGTGAATATTAAGGTGAGTTAAAAGTAAAATCAAATCCAGAAAACTAATCTATATTCAGTTCCTAGATATATATATATTTACATATTTTTATAAATGCACAGAAATAAAAGAAATCTTGAATCTGCTCATGTAAGGTATTTTAATACAATTATTTTTGGTAGTTGGCATTAAGTATTCATTTAAACTTCATTTAAACTTGGCATAAACATAAATCACCAGAGTCCTACTCCCAAGTATGTTACCACCTTGCTGCTAAAAAAAAGGAAATTTTTAGTTGATATCTTAGATTATTTGTCTCAAATACATTTTAATTTCTTATGGGTTTGCTTTCAAAAATTGTCATGAGTTCTCAGTTTAAATTCTCAAGAATAGTGAATTTTCATTCCGTGTATTCACAAAGGTGTAAAATAAATATACAGTTCTTTTACTATGAACTTACTCAGCATAAAGTGGACTATAAGATTTACATCTATCTCACCAGAAATCTAAAGAAATAAGTTGTGACTGTCATGACCAGTCCTGTATTGAAAAAACAGATCTTGAATTTCAAGCAGCAAACCAAATTTATTGAAACGGTGAGAGACAATTACTAAATACATATACATACATATATAAATATATATGTAAAGAACACAATTACAAATAATGACAGTTCACAAAATTTTTAAATGGGAGATTGAATCCTATGTGTAATGGCATACATGGTCACATCAGAAATTTGTCTGCAGGAAGATTTTAAATCTAGAAAATTTCTAATAAAATAAGTTTTTCTAAACATAAAGACAAGCCTAAATATCTAAATGAAAGCATGCAAAATGTGGGTTCAATTTTGTGTTCAAATATTTTACAAATTTGAAAATGTAGCAATCTGGAATTAATTTTCATGTGGTAATTCTTTAATTACAAAAAATTATGTCCCATTTCAGAGAGAACTGTGAAGCGCCTTTCATTTGCATTTGGGTTTCCACTGCCAGCAAAGACATCACCAGTCAAGGGAAACATATCTCAGTAACTACAAAAGTGTATGTGACAGCTAACTCATTGGAAAACCTGATATTAACTTATTTCAGTAACCTCATCTAATCAGTGAAATACTCAGAAAGAGCCTTATTAATAATAGTAAACAGCAACAAAATTAGTAAAGTTTTCCTAAACACATCATGTCATATCAGAATTTTAACTTCTTATAATTCCCAATAATTTTTAACAGTTCAGATCACAAAACAAATACTCTGGATGTGATGTTAAAGTGTTAAGAGATGTTCTGAAAATGCTAAGATCTGCTAAGAACTGCAAATTTTGTGTGCAAGATCTTTGCTAGCTAAAGATTTTTAAGATAGTGAATCACAAGAAAGTTTTTGATCAAAAATAGGCAGGCCTATATATATGAGGTCTAAATAATTTCAAATCTAGACAAGAATCTAGGCCTTAGTATTTTCACTAATTTCTGTGGTTTTCCCACTCAATTCTTTTACTCTTTTTTTTCCTCATTGTTAGTTTGAGTGGATAATTCATTGCAAATGACATGAGCTATTCATACTTCTGCTGCATGCTGGTATGCACCAACATATTGTAATTTATTTGCCATTTTAAAATAATTTTTGCAAGTTGCATTTTTCATTTTCTAGGGATTTTTTTTTCTCTACAAGTATGAGGATTGGACACTTAACATTTCAAAATTCAAACTGTGGTGTTATGCCACGGGAAAGAAAGAAAAAGGCTTTTAATTCTATTCTTGGATCTTAAAAGTATAAAAATGCATTGGCTTGAAGAAGACAGACTTTTTGGAAAAGGAAGTGTTTAGAGAAAGATTGGAGGGAAAAGTAGGATACAGGGAATATTACCAAGAAAGTTAACTGTTATCTTTCCATGTTCCTTTGGATATCACATACAATTCAAATAATAATAAATGTGAATGGAAGAGATTGCAGATCTTCATTACTACTTCAGTTCTATTTATTTTAGGATTGAAAATATTTGATCACCTACATATTTCTTTTAAAATGGATTGTGAAAAGCAAAAGAAGAAATGAAAATCAGCTGTTATTATGCTTAGATTTGCTATGTAGGGATGTGAAAAGTTCAAAAACCATATACAAACATTATACAAGCAGTTCCACAATTCCTTCTGTACACTTTTACAGAAAAAATAGATAAATTTATATATATTCAATAGCTATATAAACACATGTGAAATACATATAACAATTTCTTTTTAAATCATCTCATAGTTCAGTCTAAAAAAGGCATATCATAGTTCAGTTTAAGCCCATTACTTGTTGCCTGCCCATGGTGGCTGACCTGAAAACAGAAAGCCCAAAGTCAAACCCCAGACCTCGCCTTCCCATGGAGCTGCTCTATGAATGCCAGTTCCATTAGGCAGCTGTAGGGTCAGGGAGAAATGTGTGGTTTTGGAAACACAGTATGTCAGTGTTTCCAAAACATTTTCCTGGAATTTTTTTTTTCTGAAGAAATTTTTCTTAAAAAAATGGAATTGTTCCAATTTGAAACTAAGCCAAATTAAAAAGAAAAACATCTACAAATCTGTGAACTGTGAAGCCGGTTATTCAGCCAGTCCTAGTGCTGTGGAGAACTGCTTTTTTCCAAGCATTCTGGTGACACCATGGTCTGATTCCCAAACTTTCTTTCCCTTGAGTTTTCCTGTTTCATTCAACAAGACATTCCCCCCTCTTAATACTCTTGAAGTTTTGCATTAGGCAGTTTTTTAGTCCCTTAACCACTCCCTCCTGCCCTTATTCTGTGTTGGTGTCATGTATTTTGTAAATTAACCTCACCTTCACTGGGCAGAAGAGGACTGCAAGATCATTAGTGAGGATTGCTTTGTTTTCATCTGTCATTCTTTCCCTGCAGAGAAAATAAGCCCATACCACCTTTTACTGAAATGTGACAGAAGCCCTTACTCACTTGTCATAAAGTTTATTACTATTACACACGATTTCATGCTCTCAGCATTTCACAGGTTTATATCTTTTTTTTTTCCCATACCTACCTAAGGAAATATTAAGTCCCAATGAAAATAACAATGTGGTAGGTTTTTTTAGATATGACAATATATCTGACTTCAGCATTGCTAACAAACCTCCTTAAACTTCACAAATCCTTCAATAAATAATGATAAATGCTAAAACTGCTATTTTCCAATTGGCTGAAAGTCATTTTTCCTGAAAAATTTATACTGATACTTAATTCCATGATTTTGTCCTGAAATGAAGTCACCAGAACAATGCTGCAGCCTGAGGTAGGTGTGCAGCTATGACAAACTTAAATATAATAAAGGCAAAGAGATGTTTCTGTCTAAGCAGACATCCAAGAAGAGAGATCGCTGAATTATTGAGCCTCACTGTCGTCTAAATTCACATAAGTAGGATTTTTTTTTTTCTATTTCAAGTATTTACAGGGTTGTTTTTAGCGACAGGTAGATACATAAGTTCCTCCTGTAGCTTTCAAAACTCCAGCCCACTTTTCCTTCTCTACCTCAAGCAAAAAGCTACAGAATACAGAGTGGAGGGCAGCTGAAAAAACAGTCTCAGGAGCAGATAATGCTGGGCACTGTTTAAAATTATATATGTCCTCAGACTGACGAATTTTAGCTTGTGGACAGGCAAGTACATTCCAATGTGAACCTACCAGTTGAAAATGACAGTACACATTATTTAACACAACATTTTATACATTTTGTTGTACTCCATAATGTAGTCAACTAAAAGCTCTCATTCAGCTTTCAGCTAAAAATCACATTGCCCAAACACTAGAAATGCAACAGATGTTAAGTTTCTGCCCACGTCTTGTTCCGCTGGCTGCAGCTCCTCTAGTCAGATGGATCTCTCTCAACTCCATTCATATGTTCCAGCAGGTCATACTTTGTGAAGCCTCTAACAACTAATTAAAGTTTTATCTCAGACCTCTAATAGCTCAATGAATAATTTAGGGAGAAAAGAAAACATTTTCTGGGAAAGCATTAGCATAAGATTCAGTGAAGCTACATCACTCCTTCTGGCCATATTCAATTTTAGAAGATGAAAGAAGTGAAAACACAGTATAACTTGCTGCCATAGAGGCAGTTGCAGTGTCAGTTTGTATCTTGGAACACTTCTAAATAGCTTTTCTCCTAAAGAAATAATCAATTAGTATTGAGGCGCATCTGTAGCACAAAATACTCTGCTTGGAACTGGATCAAAATTACATTTTGCACATGTTATCGCATTCCTGTATTACTTTCATTTAAATCTACAAATAAAGAATTTACAAACTTCAATTCCAAATTCCAATGGACCAGTAATATGAAATTAGAAAAATTTTGAAATAGACATCTCCAGAAGGAATCTTAGACTTTCAAACTTGCTTACTTTAACTTGTGTATCCTTAATTTCTATGGGCTAAAGAAACCTTTGTATTGATGTCTGATTTCCAGGAAACTGTTTGGATTTTTTTTCCTGAAGGCAAAACCTATTTAAGCATTCCAAACTGCACCTGACTGTGGACAATAGAAAACAATATCAGTCAAATGGACTGTAAAACAAACACAAGGGAAAAGTGAGTAAGAAACAGACACGGGTATGTATTAGCTTGAAAAAGTGCACTAAAAATCTATCTGAAATAGCTTCTATGTTACTATAATATAGAAGTCAAAAACTGATAGCCACAAGAGAAATCTATGAGCAGCTGGTTAAAATACAAACTCAAATTGCATTAGCTCAGCCAGTGGGAAAGGCACCTCCTTTCAGTCTTCAAAAAGCTGGGAGAGATCCTCTCAACCCAAACCACTCATTTAGAGCTGAGCTAGAAAATCTCTGATCTTCTCTCCCATTGTACCAGTAATACTAAAGGGGATGGTACTTGATAAGAAGAAGGAGGCCCCAGTCCTGCTAAGGAGCAAAGTTCTTTCAGACCTGCCCGCGCCTGGCAGCAGTCTGCTGTGTTTTGAACAGTGCTGGAAGTTAAGACAGTGAGCTCATCCGATTGTGGTGTATTGAACAGGCTGGCCTTGCAGAAGTTCTAATTGGCAAAGGGGAGAATCTCAAGGAAAAATCTCCTGCAAAACTAAATTTACTGATCTTAGAGGCCTCATATATCTGAGGTCTTTAGCTGTCTGCAAGTTATCTATCATATGTTTGGGTACATGGAAGGAACAAGTTCATAATGTACTCTGAATTGTATAAACAACTGAAGTTTTTTGTGTTTGAGGTTTTAAAAACGGATTCCAAAATGTCTTTCTTCTCCTGCTTTCCTTCCAAGATTTTAGTTTCCTGGATCCATTTTTCTTCTGGGCAAAGGAACCAGACTATTGGATCTAGCAATTCCTTAGATCACCACATAATCTGGAATGCACAACATCCTACTGAGGATTATGCAGAAGATATTAATTACATTGGTCTTAAACTAATTTCTGGATACTTTTTTTCCTTATAGACTGAAGAGTTCTGCCATTATTTATGATTATTTGGCATTGCTGCTGGAAAGAAATGGGATGTTGGCAGATCCTATATATAAACAGATGTTTCCAGCACAATGATACTTGAAATCCTGATTTACTCAAGAGAATAATCAATTCTTAAAGCAGCTTCTATGTGAATAAAAGGTCCACAGAGTTAAAAATTCATATGTCACCATCATTTGGAATTTTAATGCAATACAATGAAGAAACTAAAGCAAATTAAGACAAGCACCATATTCACAGCACAGTTTCTACGTACATTTTAAGAAATTCCCAAACAACTAATTGTATAAACTTTATGTAGGTGGTCAGTATACTGAGGTACATTTCGGTAATAACATTGCATGACACAATGCAAGGAACAGTTTTAAAATTCCATATAAAAACCCGAACTTTGTTAATCCAAATTGAGCCAGATTTTTTTTTCCAATTACATTACCAAAATGTGTTTCTTTCAAAATCTTGCTGACTTTAGAAAGCTTCTGAACACTCCTGTCCATTGAAAATGTAATTTGTTTCCTTACCATTCCTAAAAAATAGTCTGACTTCGTATTTCTGCAGGTGCCTTTGATATGAAGGGAAAGCCACCAGGAACAAGGTGCTTAACCTATTTTACCATAGATATTTGACTGACATAATATGTACATAAATCTAAAGCACACATCCTGTAACTTGATCAATTTGTTTAAAGTTTCTTCCTTTAAATAAAAAATAACAAAAATTGAAATCTTTTAGCAAAGTCATAATCAAATTTTCCAGCTTTTGATTAGGAAAAGAACAAAATCAGGAATACTTAGTAGTTTCTGCTTCAATAGCAGTTAATTATAGTTGCATCTTTGCTGAGGCATACCAAGTGTGAAGTAATATTCTACAGATAGTTTTGGCCCTTGACCTCAGCAATTTAGAGAATGTTCAGAGCTTGCTGAAAATTTTTCAAGTAGGGATCCTAATTTGACTGTTGTTATAAATAACACAGGCATTTTTAGGCAAAAGTAGTGTAAGCCAATCCATGTACCCTTAAACTACCCAAACAGTGTTGATTCACATATGCAAAATTAAAATACCAACAGTACAACTGCTGATGTAAAAGACAACTTTCTTATTCATAGTCTTCACTTTTTTTGTAACCAGTGTACCTGAGAAGCATTGGTTTTGCTCTATTTGCTCTATTTAAGGGCAAAGAATAACAATTTCTACTGGTTGGTTTTTGGCTTCCAATTATTATCTCATTTAGGTAGAAGATAGAGCTCATCAAAAACCTACATACAATGTCAGCCATGGAAATCTTTCTGTCTTTACCATGATGGCCCAGGCTTTGGATAATGTTTTCTTCTAGATCATCTCTCAATAAACAAAAAGCCATTCCATCTGCCTTACAGCTCTAAGCATATAAAGCAGCTTCTCAAAGGACTCTGGATAAAGCCACGATAAAACCATTTTGTTGAGCAATATTAGCTTATGTGGCAAACATGACTTGAATGTTTAGATCTTCTCTATGCCAGAAACCTTAGAATAGTGTTGGTGTGTACTTAAATCAGTAGGCACTCCCGATCTTTCTGTCTGCAAACACTACATTTCTGGGACCATCCCTTCACTCTAATTAGCTCAATTCACTGTAAAATATTTTATTATATCCACTTTTAGTATGACCATATCACTCTGTGATTCTGTGATTCTATGTTTTTACATTCCCATGAAATAGTTTCACTTGCAACAGTCCCCAGATGTAACTAGCTGCAGAAAGAGGCAATATGATCATACAATGGTGTGGATTGGAACGGACATTAAGGATATTGTAATTCCAGCTAACTTGCCAGGGGCAGGGACATCTTCCACTAGATCAGGTTGCTAAAAATCCCGTCCAGCCTGGCCTTGAACACTTCCAGGAATGGGCAATCCACAGCTTTTCTGATCAACCACTTCCAGTGTCTCACCACCCTCACAGTAAAGAATTTATTTACAAATTCTAACCTAAACCTATCCTCTGTCTGTATAAAGCCCCTACCTCTATTCCTGTCACAACAGGCCCTTGAAAAAAGCCCTTCTTCAGCCTTTTTGGAGGACCCCTTTAGGATTCCCCTTTTGGCTTCCCCTTTTGGAAGGCTGTTATAACACCTCCCCAGAACTTTCTCATCTCCAGGCTGAACAGCCCCAACACTCTTCACTCACCTTCATAGGAGAGATGCTCCATCCTTCTGATCATCTTCATGGCCCTTCTCTGGGCTCATTCCAGTAGGTCCATGTTTTTCTTGTGTTGGGGTTCCTGAGTCAGACACAGCACTCCAGGTGGGGTCTCACCAGAACAGAGTAGAGGGGCAGGATCTCCTCTCTTAACCTGCTGGTCACTCTGCTTTTGATGCAGCCCAGATCTTAGTTGGCCTTCTGGGCTGCAAGGGCACGCTACCAGGTCATGTTGAGCTTGTCAACCAACATCCCCAAGCCCTTCTTCCCCAGGCTGTTCTCAGTGCATTCTCTGCCCAGCCTATTTATGCTTGGGTTTGCCCTGACCTAAGTGCAGGACCTTGCACTTGGCCTTGTTGGATTTCATGAGGTTCTCAAGGGGCCAACTCTCAAGGTCCCTCTGGCTGGCATCCCTTCCCTGCAATGTTTTGACTTCACTGCTCAGCTCAGTGTCATCAGTGACCTTGCTAAGACTGCACTCAGTCCCACTGTCCGTGTCACCAGCAAAGGTGTTAAATAGTGCCATTCCCAACACCAAACCCAGAGGAACTCCACTTGTCCCTGAGCTCTTAGGGGATATTGAGCCACTGACCACAATTCTTTGAGTGCAAACATCCAGCCGATTCCTTATGCAGCAAGAGGTCCATCCATCAAATCCACGACTCTGGTCTAGAGAGAAGAATGCCTTTTAAAAGAGTGTCAAATGCTTTGCACAGGTCCATCAGATGACACCAGTCTCTCTTCTCTCAATCAGCAATGCTGTAACATCAGCATAGAAGGCCACTAAATTTGTCAGGCACAATTTGTCCTCAGTGAAGCCATGTTGACCATCACTAATCAGTTCTCTCTTTTCTGTGTGCCGTGGAAATATGCCATGATATAAATTAGAGATTTTTTTTCAATTACTGCAGTCATGTTCCAAGGACATCATGCACAATAGGTGCTATATAGCGGTCTTCTCTCAAGAAAACACTTTAATTATAGGTTGCTGGCAGAGATCCAAAGGAAAGCTTGCTATCATTCTGGCCAGAGGCTTTCATCTAGTTAATTCATAAAAGCAATGCAAGGTGGACAAAGCAACATAATTACCATTTTCAGAAAAAACAATACAATAATGCTAGAGCTGGTCTTTGCTCTTCAGAAGAGATGTGCTTTTTTGTTAAAACAACAGTCTTGACTCCTGTGTATTCACACAGATAGGCTAGAGCATGTGTGAATACTTACAAACCTTTTCTTTCTTGGCAAATAATGTTTAGCAGGGCAAATGTCATATGTTTTGTGTCTCTCGTTAACCATAAATTTGAAGGAAAACACCTGCCTTCTAGCACAATGCACCTAAGTATCTCATCTGCATGATATTGATAAGGGGATCTTCATCTGTTGATTCTTAATTAATCAGTTATTTAATCTGGTACCGCACAAAATCACTTGGGTGAGTGCTATTACCAAGTCTCCATTATTATTATGAAATAATAGTAATACACATGCACAAAATCATACAAACAATCTTACAAGAAACAAATATTAGCAAAAAGAATCCGTGGGAAATTTTAATTTTGTGCAAATACAGTGATTCTCTCCCTTATCCAAAGAGATAACTTCATTTAATCTCCTGTCCCCTATGATGAAAACTGCTGAGAAAAGAGCTAATTACATGAAAGATTTCTTGCCACTTAAGAAGTGTGCCTCCAGAGTTGTAGGGAGACATCTCATTGGCTGTGGAAGGACTTCCCCTGCACAGTAACTTTACCAGTTCATATAAGCCTTTAAAGGCACATCATCCTACAGATGGTGACTACTGCACTCCCAACACAGTCCCACTTGGAATGCCCTGCCCGAGGTGCACAGACATTGCTGCCTTCCAAGTAACACAATCCTGACCAGGTGCAAAATGCCACAGAATTCCCACTGGTAGTGATTATGGTTTACAAAGAAAGGAGATGAAGAATCTTCTCCAGGACTGGGTGGTTTGGACTGCCCTGCACAATTCTCTTTTGTGTGGCCCTTGCAAACACCATGGAACTGTACTGGTATGTTTTGCTTTCTGAAATAGTGTGTGCTTTACACTGAAATTCAGAACAGAATAAATGTTTTAGCTAATAAGAAAAATGGTGTGGTTTATTCCTTACATTTCCAAATTAGTTATTTCATTCAGTGCCTGGAGAGATTTTTCACAGATTAATTTTGTTAAAAGGAAAAAAAAAATTGGGGCAAGTGAATTGCAAAATGCTTCCAACACCTCACAAATTTAGCTTTTCACACTGCTACCTCAGCCTTCACTAATTACAATTGCAAATTTTCCAGTATTGTTTTATATCCTATTAAGGAAACAAGTTTCCTGTCTTTCAAAGAGGCAAAGCAACTCAGTAAAAGAAGAGAGAACTAGCCAACCATTCCTGACAGGAAGCAGAAACTCTGAAGCTCCTTTTTAAAAACAAAAATTCTAAGTTTTATTTCACAAAAATTTGGTGAATTTTTCTTGATTGATTTCTGTGTTGCTTTATGGCTGCATTATCTCTCTGGATGCTTATTTCAGATTTTTTGGAAACTGATTTTCTGATGATTACATGAAGTCTGATAATTATTTGAAACATCATGTTTCATTCCCTTTCTTCCCTATCAGAATTTTGTGATGCTTTAGTAGAATACAAATATTTATGATACAAACTGTTTTCATTCTTTTTCAGAATTATGGACCTTGGTGAATCCTTAGCATTTTCAAGCATCTTTCTTAATTAATTTTCAAGGCGATGTGAATCATTCATTCTTTGCTGTGAGTTCATGAATTATGTATTTTATTGCATACTATGCTCAGTCATGTAATTATTAATATCTCTCACGCAGTTCTTAATCATTCAAGGTTGTCTTTTTTCCTGCACAGATGAATAATTTCTTCTACTCCGTCTGAAGGTTTTGTTCTTCTCTGCAGTAGCTGGAGCTGTTCAGTAGCCTCTTGCAGACAGAGGTAGCCATGCAGGCAGGTGCTTAGAACCTCCTGGGGCTACAAAGGTCCTTTGGTTCCTGAGGTCCACCTGTTCTGACTGTCATTGATGCCAGTGTTCAGGGAAGAGCTGATTCTTCCAAGGAAGTACACAGCAACTTGCAGGATAGGGCCCAAATACGCAAAGGGTTGGTGCTTGTGTTGTATCTCTTTGATTAAGATACCAGAGATGTCCCTCCTGGCTGTCACAGGTACTGGCAGCAGTAAGTGCTCTATAGGAAGCAGCCAAAGCTAATTACCAGTTCTGAAGGCCACCCTCCTTTTCAGGTGTCACTTGTGGTGACACTAGGAAGTAGAAGTTCCCCTTGCTGTCTGCCTGTATTCAGCAATAAGACAAAATCTTCTCTGCCCTGAGGCCCTGGGAATGTCTGGGGCAATTCTGCAGCCAGGGCAGAGGCTCCCCACCCTTCTCCAGGACCAGCAGTGCATTGCTTCTGATCTTGCTCTCCCCTTGCCCACTCATCCACGCATTTTTTCTGTTCACTTCATGCCAAATTACAACCACAAACTGCACTAATCATCACATTACTGAAATCTTTGCTGATCCAGCAAGCTGTGGGGCACAGCCCTTACAGGCTAAGAAATACAAAGTATAATCTCTCTTTAAGAAATTGTGTCTAATGCAGCAATATTTAACTGAGTCTGAGTGTATCAAAGACTTCAGACAAGAACCAGGGTATCACCAGGAAAAGTCTTTTTTTTTTACTATTTGTGTTTCACAGTAGCAGTTACAGATCATTTTTCTGATAAGTTTGTAGGAGTAAGAGTCACTGAAAAAAACATCTCTTTCCACATTTTGAGGACCCACTTAAGGCCCAGAGTAGGAATATATTTTGCTTACTGCGAATATATCCCTGTAGTTATAAATTATGCTTATATCATGGAATTTAAGGGAAAATTTCTGAGAATTTCAAAGTTCATGCAATCAGGAAAATAAAAATCAATATGGCAAAGCAATTCATAGCTGATTACTAGAGAGGAGAAAAATGTGAGAGCTCTGGGGTTATTACTCAGGTTTTAAAATTTTTATTTTCTTCAGAAACAGACAATAGTAAGAAAAGAATGATTTCTGGAAAAAAAAATCTATTTTTCACATTTATTAAAAATCATCCATAGATGCAATGTTAATTTTGTATCAGAATTTTACACTCCACATCACTCCTAATGTCTAGATTTGAGTACATGTGTCTCACATTATTAATTTGTTAATCTTCATGCAGGGCAGTCTCAGACTCCCATAATTTTTTGACTTCAGAAAAATGGCATATTGTGACAAACTGAAAATGTATCAACTAGTTCTATTAGTCAGTGTAATGCAGGACCAATTGTAATTAATATTCATATTTATTTATACATTTTGCTTAGTTTTAATAGAACTGCAGAAAAATACAATACAAAATCTGTGCTAGGAATCAGAGGACGTTTCTAAATATATCAAAATAGTAGCATTTGGACAGCCAATTTTGCAGGGAGTATAAATCATCCTTCCCAAAAAATTGTAAACAAACTTGGATGTCACACAAAAAAAATTACAAACTATATGTGATGTGTGGATGCTGTTGCACCCTAGCAGAAATATCCAGTACAAGACAGCAGTGAAATGATGGCATAGTGCCACAATGTTGTGTCCTGATCCAGCCTCTGACCTCTCTGGGTCACCTCAGCTGTTCTGCAGAAAGCTAAATCTCTGCTAGAATTATAGGATCACAATGTTTTTCAGGCTCTGTTTGACACAGCAGTGGTGGATAGAGGAACCCAGTATTTTAGCATTCCAGTCCAGCTGGACAGCAGATATGAAATATTGACTTAGCCAGCAAACAGACCATTACAGAGAGTGCCCCAGGCTCCTGCCTAACCAGAATGGATTTTGATAGCTACAGCTCTGTCTCTCCTTTTTTCTGTCCATTGCTTGATCAAGGGCCTTTAAAGCTAAGTCTCTGTCTATGTTATCAGTTTATGAAACGGGCAAGTTAGTTAGGAAATTCATTACAGGCACTGCTATTAAGTGGTGTACCTTTGCTTGAGTTTCTGCAGTCTGTTAAATGTGTGCTTCCATTTATTCCATTAAATGTGCTCTACAGAACTCAGTACAATTGCCATATGGTAAAAATACCATACCATTTACAAAAACAATATGTCATTAAACAGTAATAAATATAAATCTTTCAAGGCAAAAGGAACTGGTGTGTTCGTGGTACAGTGCAAGTCTGTACCCAAAGCACCCCTGCACTCAAGAGACTTACTTTGAAAAAGGCTAATGGGAGAAAAGGTAACCTCACCCCAAAACTGGCCAAAGTGTGCACTTGGAAGAAGTTGGTTTGCCTCTTTCACCTTGACAGCCTCCATTCAACTCACATTTCAATAGCTCTGACTAGGATGTCTGCCCAAGTTTTGATGCAATAAACATGTTTTGCTCTTATATGAACTGATATCATGCACATCACTGATTATTCAAATAACTTCAAGGAGTTTTGCATACTTCTGTTTTAATGAGAAGTACAGTAATTTTAGAGCTATTTTCTTCTTAATGGAGGCAAAGCACTTGTTAATATCACTTATGGCGTCAACTGGCAATATCATATTGCTGAACTAAAAGGCTTGAATGTGTTAGACCAGTGGCCAAAGAACCAGTCTCCATGGCAACTCTATATTAAGTTTCCCTGCTGCAACAATTGTGAAGACTATTCAGTCACAACTCATTTCAGCTGAATTCTTTTCTATTTCTAAATGGCTCTCATAAATATTATCACTTCCGACATTTTGTCTTAGTTTCAGGAGACAAGAAAAACATAGGAAAATGAAAGGCCAAATAAAAAGCTGACTTTGAAAAGGTTTCTATGAGTCCATTTTACATCTCTAGTCTAAGTAAAACATGAAAGGATAAAAATAAAGATAAAACTAAAATAAAAAAATAAAATAAAACTTAATGCAGATATGGGTAAAATTTTAGGTGTAACACCTACCCACAAAGCCCTGGCAGTCTCCATCTGTTATTCCTATTAAGATTTTAGCAGACCAGTTATTTACCTCTGAACTTTCACCACATATCTGGAGGCAGGTTCTTCTTAACTAGCAAAAATACTATTTTCTCTTATCACTGAATGTCCATACCCACCTGTGGACAGCAGCTTTCTTATCACACACAAGCAGAGCCATCTCTCAAGTTGCTCAGTGCCTAGCAGGGGTCAGCAGCTGGAACGGCAAAGGGAACAAAAAGGTGGAAAACACCTAGTTCCCACTACATTCTGCACAATGCCCCTTTCTATTAAGAGCTTCTCCTAAAAGCTTTTCAAGTCCATTTGTAACTGGGTATCCAAACACATGGCTCTTTCCCATTTGTGGGCTGACCAGAGCTCTTTGCTGGTCAGTTTTAGAAGTAGTTTGACTGATGTGAATGGCCAGTACTTTATTCTTGTGCTGAATTACTGCAACATGTAAGCAAAGAAGGAAACTGTGTGTTCCTGAGAAACCTCCATTTGATACAAGTGCAACTTTCCACCAGCTGAGGCACCATGAGAATATCACAGCATGGCTCCAATCTCTGCATTGATTCCCCACTAAAAATAAGCAAGTGCATGGTGCCATCCCATTAATTGGACTCTGTCACAGGACTGACCTTTAGAATCTGAGATCATCACTCTGTCCGTGACTCCTGACTTCTGTAGCTGCTTCTTCCCACTGGAAGCACAAGTCAGTGGTTGACAGGAACAAAATTGCCACAATGAGGACAAGATTTTTTTTGAACACTAGATAAGAGTTTGGAAATAACTTCTACAGAAAATTAAAGCAGACACAGAACCTCAGCTGCTTTTAGAAATAATAATACCTTCCACATTTCCCAAAATAATTTATGTTAAATTTAAAAAAATAACTGATCACTGTCTGTGGAAACAGCAATATATATAGAGAAAAAATAATTACTCCTGAATATTCCTTGAGTGGCTCAAACAGATGAGCCTTTGTAAGAGAGCCTACACAGTCATTAATACAGGTGTACACTATAATAATCTGCAAAACTTCTGTTGTAATCTCAATCATCTCTGTTTCTCAGTCTCAGGATCACATGAGTCCAAAGCTTCAGAGCAACAGCTGAAGTGGACTTTATTTTCCATAATTTATGGAAATAACTTACTTATTTTCCATACTACTAAAAATGCTAAACCAACATAATTTTGCATTTTGTGGAGTAGAGCTCCCATCCCTTCTTGCACAGGTACAAACTGCTAATAATTACCACAAGTATTGATTAAACTGTAGGTTACTGTATCAGATTTATTCCTAGGTCAAAGCTCTATGTTATTTTAAAATGTCAATCCAGTTAGAATGAAAGATCTGAGAGTTTTAAATCTATTCTAACTTCTAGTTTTCTTATAAAACATACAGACAGGAAAAAAGGTTTGTGGTTTCAGGTTTCCATTAAAATACTTAGCACATATCCATTTGTGCTTTTTAAAAAAACCACATACTTTAATCTGACCATCTCTGAAAGAGATAGGTGGGATCTTTTTAGTTTCCAGACCACATTTACTTAATTTAATGAATTGATACTACGAGCAGCAACAATAACATCCTGAAATCCATCAAGCATCATATGAAATTTGAACTTGAGTCATTCTGCTTATCATTACTAATCTACCAGTCATTATAGGTATTTCTCCCTAATCCTTCTTTCCTGTAATATCTTGAGGTTTGACTGCAATATGGGGGCAAAGTCATTTAAAAACATGAGACACCAAATGAATGTCTACAGGTAAAATGTCTTACAGCAATGAAGTGTCCATTTATTTTAAAAGCATCAAGGTTTAATAGAACATTACTGAAGCTTTTAATCATTCCTCAAGATATTTCAGACCTTTTCTCATAGGAGTTTTTTCTGCAGGGATTCCAGAGCTAAACTGCAGACAAACTGCTATTTCAGAAAGTGTTGAGGTAGTTCATGCTTAAATTAAATTGTAGAACCCTCACAGAAATAAAATACAGTTACAAGAAAAAAACAAACAAAAAAATCACTTTACATAAAGCCTTTGTCTTAGCCACTTTCAGTAGAACTAGATTAGAGGTTTAATCATAGTAAGTTGAGGCAGGAATGAACCCCACTGCCATTGGACTTAAAATGGCTTCAGAGGGACCGAAATTTTGCCATGAGCATCAGACCAACTATTTCAGTAAAGCTCTTTACCTCAACCATCTCCATGTTCTATAGACATTACTCCAAATAAGCAGAATTATTAACCTGGATCCAGTGGCTCAGTAAGTATGTCTGCATTGCTTTTGAATCATATTTGAATTACGTTCTCAGAAAACATTCCCACAAAAGACAGTATTCTCAAAAGCCTAATTAAACATGTCCATGATCTACTTTGCATTTGAGTGCAGGTACATTAAATGAGCAAAACTTTCTCTACTTAGCAGCTCCTGGGAAGCAGCACCTTTGCTAAGAAAATAAATTGTGCCTATGTTAGTCAGCTCATCTCAAGTCCAGATCACTTCCCAGTCACAGAAACAAAATTACATGTGCTAATAAATTGCAAATAAATACTAATAAATGTCCTTGACATACTACTTCTTGGCCAGCTATCAATTTCCCAAATAGCTCTTCAGCACAGTTTGAGGCACAGGTTTCCCAGAGCCATTCCCAGATGGCATCATGGAGGTGTTAATCTCCAGGGATGAAGGCTTTCCCTCTCCCCTTGGCCACCATATGCAGGGCTGGTGTCAATGGTGCTTCATTTGCTTACACAGATGTGGCCTTTGAGGCCACTCAAAGCAGAACATTGCCATGGCTGAGCCAGCCCAGTCACTCTGACCATTGCACAGTGCCAGGTCTCCTGGAGGACTCTTCTTTCTTGTTCTGGGGACAGGACTCTTCAGAATACCAGGTCCAAGAAGGTCCCCTTGAGCTCTTGGCTGGGGTCCCTGGGTTCCCCAGGGCATCACATTCCCAGCTCTTGCCAGAAGGAAGTTCCATTCTTCATGAGAATAGCCTGGAACCAGGCCACTGTGCTTACAGTGGGGGCCCACAGCCATACAGATGCACCATATTCTTTCTCACTGAGATTCACTGTCACCCTGTCCCTTTTACCTCTACTGCATAATTTCAGAGTTTCCACTTAATTCAGTATGACTATCAAATGGCAAACTCAGTCACAACTGGTTTTCTATAAATGAAAACATACAGTAAAAGAATATTGTAGCACAAATTACAATGTTCAGAGTATTTTATTTTTACATAAAGCAAAGGCAATATCTCTACTTATAGCTAGATTATATAAGACCTTTCAACATTATTCATACCTTTTTAAAATATTGCTACAGGTGTCTCTAAGGGGTTAATAGTTAGTATGCCACAAGCTGAGTACTCTGTAAGCAGTTGCAAATAAAAGCCCTTTCTCCTGTGATACAAGGTAACTAGTTAATCAGCTGAAGTCAGCACATCCAGAATATTTACTAAGCTTAATGAGCAGTGATTTTCAGGAAGTATATTTTAATTACTAGATTGCTCCAAATTAATTTAATGACAAAGCTGGTAAATATAATTACACAAACAACTATGAGGTGAATTAATAAATAATAACATTCACAAATGCTATTTCGATTTGAACATTACAATATATTTCAAACACAGGGAAATTACCTAAACAAGTAAACCACTGTATTTTTGCAGCTACATTTTTATTTAAATCCCTCTCTTTTCCCCCTAAAGCCTTCTATAATTAGGAAATACACTTTGTGATTAGAACACTGTAAATCACAGGTCTTATTATGTTATGCTAAAAACAGCTCTTCCAAATGCCCCTGTAATTCTTTAGATCATATGCACTATCATTTTATTTTCTGGATGGGTCCAAAACAAATACCGATTTAAAAATATTTTTCAAAATCCCAATTAAGAAAGCAATACAGAACATGACTGCATGTGTACATACATATACACATAGATTCCTACTCATGCAAGACTCTTGAAAGCTATCTAAATACCTGAGCTGACACCAAACAGTGAATAGGCAGGTCCTATAAATATAAGGTCTTAGGGCACTGAAGATGCAGAGTATTTTCAGCTGCAGGGGAAGTTGGTAGAGGAGGGAGCTTTCATATTTCAGAGGAGAATGTGAACACTTCAAAGACTACTGCAGTCAAGAAAAATGAAGATTCACACTGTTTTTATGTGCATAGAATTACTACAAATGTTAGAAAGGAACAGAGAAAACTGAAAGTGTTTTAAGATGTTGTGGGAGAGCTTTAAAGACCTTGAGAAATGCTCAGGTTTTCTTTTTAACAGGAGGTTGTAAATGACACATGGTATATACCATGATGAATGTGAACAGTTGCACTGCATGTTTTTTGGTCATGAAACACTTAAGAGCACACCTCATCTGAACATCACTAGAGAGTGAGAGTCAAAAGTTCGGCAGTGTGGGGTTGCCCGATGCAGAGGTGATGCAGCAGCTTCCTCAGAGCACCTGGTCTCTAACATCTGAACCACATGAGACCTTCTGCCTCTCAGGGGAGTGACTTTTTTTGGGCATGCTATCAAGACACCGTGGTTAAACAGATGCAAAGGCCAAAGTGTGTTTTGTTGAAGCACAGGCCAAGTAAAGACATTACATTATTTGCATGATCAAGGTAGACCAATACAGATTTTATTACATGAAGATTGAGGTATACATCCTCTAGCTTTTCCCAGCACGTGAACAATCCTCTACAATTTACTGAAGTTATGATCTTCATTCTGCTCAAAATCTTCCCTATTTTAACAACCCAGTGTTTATAGAAGAGATTGACAGTAACCTAGAATGAGGAGTCCACTCTATTTTCTGCATGGGTATATGCACATAAACATTAACAGTTCAGATAACACCTGGGTAACAGATCTACATGACCTTATTTTTACAGCTTGAATTTGTTCAGAGACCAATTTAATTTAACTTTATGTATTCCTCCCACAAGCATTCTTACTTTGAATTCAGTATTCCTCTTTTCAGTTTTGTTTAACCGCTAAATAAAAATCACCAAAAAACAAATGAATAGAGTATTATTCATCCAAAAGACATTTTCCATACAAAGAGAATTTAATTAAATTAGATCCTAATCCAGTTAATTAATGTGCAAACTATGCTCAGACAGCCCTAAAAAGTATTTGTTCCATAGTCTGGGCATCCATTTAAAAGCATATCATAAATCATTTCATTTTGCTTGTCTTCTAGCAGTAATAATTACAAAACCAGAGCACATTTTTCTAGCTGCTATTAATACTCTCCAGGAAAAGTAAGAATGATTATCCCCATTTTACAGGTGGGGAAACCTATTTCCCATTTCATTAATGATCTCTCCTCTCCCTTTGCACTTCATTAAGTCATTCACAGAAGTATAAAGGGAATCTGAAATAGTGTCATGATAGTATTTGTAGCATATACAGTTTTTCATCATTTTGCCCTGGACTGACTGGCTTCAGTGAAGTGTTGCATCAGCCTTGGGAGCTAAGCTACTGATACTGAAGTTTATTAATGATATACACATTTACATGTGACAAAATACTACTCCTGTAGAAACCAAAGGGAGAAGTCCTTACTAACTGAAGACTCATGAATGACAAGCAATGGAATGTCAGCTACTTAATTCATAAGATTTTGGAAAGGAAATGAATAAGTAAAGCAATTTATTTTATTCTCCAGAATGTTTTGCATTTTAAAACTACCTCACAAAACATTCTCAGCACTTAACTTAGTGTCTAAAATAACAGATCAGATAGAGAAAGTGAAGTGCTTAGTTGATTGCCCTCTTACTCAAGGTAAAAGGTCTCTCCTGGATTCAGCACATACACAGATATGCATCAGTTCCAGGAAACATTATCTTTAAATGATGTCTGAATCACAAGATAAATTCACCAATTGAACTTTCTGGTTATTTTAGCTCTTCTAAGCGACTGAATTACTACCATAGCTGTTGTAACCACAGCTAGTTTCTTTATTTCTTTGAGCGACAGCTGTAAAAATGTCACAGTGACCTTGAAAACAGGACTAATGCAGTAACACTGTGGAAGATAAAAGACACTGAAACACAGAGGCTGTTTTGGATGGCTCAATGGCAGACACATTTGTGCCACTATACTGCATTTTACAACTGGTGTGGGTGTGGTGGGGAGGAGGGTGTGGGTGTGATATTAGATTTTACTTTAAGCCTCTCTTATTTGCCATCCATCAAGATGCAGCTGAAGAGTCAAGTGTTGTGCAGAAAAGAGGCAACTTCATTTTTAGGGCAGTGTGTTAAGGAATACACTCCAGCCTGCAGGGAAGAAGGGCAGCACCTCAACATTACAACTCCTGCAAAACTGCCTTTGGCTCTGCTCACCATCCACTCTGCTCCCCCATCTGGAATTCTCAAAATCTGTTTTTCAGGCCTCTCCAGAAATCCCCTCATTTATACCAGAGGTGATTAAAATAAGATTGAGGAAAAAAGGTATTTATAATACTTTGGTTTAGAATTACATTCTGTATCATCTTTTCCAGTTTTAGGCGTGCTGTGTCATGAGTAGAAGATAAATTATTTGGGGTAAAGACTGTGTTTATGATTGCAGTATTTTTCATGCCTAGGAGACTTTATACAAAACCCATGAAAGGTTTGTTGTTCACATAGACCACTGATACGATACAGTAGTAGGACAGCTTCTTATTAAATAAACATCTACTTGTTTGGGTTTCTTTAATTTCATAAAGACCAAGTTTTGGCAAGTCACATTTCATTTTTATTCTAAGCAGAGAGAAATTTGACAAAAATAAATAAATTTTATTTTAAAAATTTTTAGTGCCACAATATGGAATCACATTTTTAATTACATTTTTTTTTGCATTTTTCCCCATTCTAAATGTTCTGAAATAGTATAAAAATGGTTTTAACAACCCTTTGCATTTTTAATAGATTTCTCAATTCCTATCAGAAAGGATTATCCTATAGCCAAAGTTAAAAAAGCTCTGTAGTGAGAACAATAAGACTAATTTATTTCACCTTAGGTTATATAGTGACAACAAACTGCTCTCAGAAAACAGAATGTCTTCCATAAAGTCACAATGTAATACAAAGAGTACACTGGAAACAGGAATGGATACATCTGCCTGTGTGTTTCGTTTCTTGCTGCTGTTTCTACAATTATGTGGTGCAGGTACAGTTCTGAAAGTATAAATTGGTAAGCATAATTAGTAAAATGCAGCATAGTTTGTAAAAATCTCAGACAAATACTGACAGTTTAAATCCTGTTGTTACAGCATGAATTACCTTTCTAGAGCACTTATCTGAATACATTTATAATCTATTTTAATTGTGTGATTAACATTTGCTGTTTGATTCTATGTATTTGAAC
Organism: Taeniopygia guttata; assembly: GCF_048771995.1. Taxonomy (NCBI): domain Eukaryota; kingdom Metazoa; phylum Chordata; class Aves; order Passeriformes; family Estrildidae; genus Taeniopygia; species Taeniopygia guttata. Next base: position 15,967,834 of record NC_133028.1, on the reverse strand, counting down.
TGTAGTTTAAGAATCTCTTAAGAATTAGAATGATAAATGTTTTACAAAAAAGAAATAATGTATTGGGCAGCATTTTATTACTCTGCCACTTCACTCAAGATTTTAATGCTTCTCTAAGCAGCACAAGGAAAGTTTCCACACATTTCCACACAGAGCCTCATAAATGGAAGTGAGAGAGGCCATTTGTACCTGCCATCTGTTCTGCAAGTCAAAATCCTCTTAGTGTAGTGGACTGAGATTCCACCTTCTCCCTTAACCCATAAGGATCTCACGGTGCCCAATTAGTCTGTCTGGAATTACTCAAAAGAAACATCAGTAGATAAGGTCAGTCTTGTATCACTGTCACCTCCCCAGGCAAGAGAACTTTTGAGTTAAAGAAAAACTTCTTTTCAGCAAGAGTGAAGTGGGGAAAGTAGAAAAAAAGAGTGAGAGAGAAATTCAGACTGGGAGTAAGAGGAGCAAGGGTTAGGTATGGGAGGATCAGTGAGCATAAATACTGATTGTGACAGGCAAAATAAAAGGAGGAAAAACTAAAAAAAAAAAAAAAAAGAGGAGAAAAATTAGATTTTAAAAAGGAAACGATAATGGAGCTAGTTGGAAAATTACATTTAAAAACAAGTTAAGAAAGAAGGGAAGATGTCTTTTCTGTCATTTTCCATGTGTTCTGTAATCTCTGTTTAATTCTATTAGTCAATCATTTAGCCAGACTTTTAGCTGCTGAAAAGAAATTCCCTTTTAGTCTCAGTTAATTCAGATTTTTCTTTTTTTTTTACATATAGTTAGGAAGCTGACAAAAAGAATAGAATATCACTAACCATACTAGAATGTTCTGCTTTGAAAAAATGTCATTCGGATCATAAACATTTTCTGTAAAATACATAGAAAATATTTAACAATACTCATTTCTAGCTAGAAAGGAAATGCAAATCGTTTTCTATTTAAATTAGATCTTAATTTTAGTATATAGTACTTATCATTAGTATTCAGTACTTAACCCCTGCATTCATTGATTCAGGAAATTATTTTCAAAACAACTCAGGTCTCTGAGGATTTGCATTTGGACATCACCCTTTTCCCATTTCATTCTTCTTCACCTCTCACCCACACTGTTTGCAACTCAAAGGTAAACAGAATTAGGCATTTTTATATCTTCCAGTTTTCCACAAGACAGTAAAAAATGCTTACATCCTTTTGCTACTCTTAAGAACTAAGATTAAGAGATCAAAAAAATATTCTGTTGTTTGTTTGGGGTTTTCTTAGTTTGAGAATCCACATCTCTTTCTAAGGCACTTCATGCTCATATCAGCTGCAAGAATTCAGTAGCACAAAATGTAAGAAGGCCTTAGGGATTATTTATAAACTTACTTATTAACTCTGTGATGATTTAAAGCCACATTTTAACCAAGGTAGACTAGTTCCAGTTAGTTATTTATACACATAAATCCTAATCATGTTTGAATTGTACTGAGCAAAATGTCTTAATTAAACTTCTGATAATTAGTTCCATGGGCTAATTTTATGCCATACAAATAGCTATTTTCTATCAGGCTTATTTTTATAGTCTTTTTTATTGTCACTGAATATGTTCTTTTTTTTGTTCTATTACAATGCTATGCTCTGCATAGCAATTCTAATCCATACTGTTATATAAATATAATTTATGGCCTCTAATTGGGATATTTATGTCACTATGGGCAGCTTCACAAATTAATGCTTCACATCCTTATAGTATTTTCTGTTAAGCTTCTGGAAATATTATGTGTGGAAGTACTTTTATCTTTATTTACAAAAGCAGAACCAAGTTTATATCCTCACCATGTCAATCCATGTCAAGAAGCTGAACAAATTTGTAACCTTTCTCCGGCAGTGCAGACTTGTAGAGTAAAACAATTTGTGTTCGCATTTTTAAACAGAGGTCCCACAAAAGCTGATTTTTAGAAATGGTCTTCTGCCTGTATTTGCTCCCAAGCCAAACCTCAGAGCTGTTCAGAGAGCTGCTGGTTTGCCCAAAACAAAAGCACAACGGGGAAGACTTGAACACTACCATGTGTTAAATGATATTTCTTTTTTACCCTGGCCTCTCTAAATTTTGCTAATACAGGATTAGGTGAAGAGAATAGGTTCTGATCTTCACCTAGACAAAAGACAGGATTTTTTCCAAGACTACCAATTCAAGAAAGGTAAAATGAGAGAACATAGGATGAAAAGGAGTCTGTTGCTGGTTTTAAGACAAGATCAGGCTTTCTCTTAAGACAAGGGGCATGAGCCCTGCAAGAAACACCAAAGTGTAGCTGGATGCAATTGCTAAAATGGGTGCAAACAAGAGAATTGGCTGGGAAGAAAGGAGAAAGGGAGGATGTTATTCCTTTATCTCTGGTTTAAAAGCCTCCCAGTATAGGAAGGCTGAGTGGTTGAAGTGAGAGCAGCTACTTCCTTCAGATCCTTAAGTGCTTTGGCTGGAGTCACATCAAGTTCCTTGCTTTTGCTGAGGTTAACGGAGCAGAGCTGAGTTACTCCATTCCTCTTTTTTTTTTTTTTTTTTTTTTTTTTTTTTTTTGTTGGAGAGATAAATTTTTCAATTATAAACATCAAAAGCTCTATTATTTGGTGAGATGGCTAGCAGGAAGCAAGGCTAGCCTATACCACAAAGTTTTTAAGACATAGTAATTACAGACTGCCTTGGTTTTATTCAGATCTTGGCTAAAAGTAAATTCAAGTTAAAGGTACCCCTTTCCTGTTTTCTTAAAAGCTAAGGCAAAATCCAGTTTACACGAATCAGTAGTTAGACTGAAATCTAGGCCTAGGACCCTAGTAACAGGTCTACTAAAGCTATCAATGCATAGATATTCTTTAAATCATATATATTCTAATCATTTGCTGCCTCAGAAGGAAAAGTCTATTTTCATATTTTATATGAAAAAGACAGGTAATATTCACAATAAAACTGAATCCCCTCTTATTTCTTTATCATAAAGGTCAAACATTACTCTCATAGATTAAATGCCAACCTTATAACTGATAGAAATTATGGGCAGAACCTAACAAACACAACAAAGGGAAAATAATGTCAGTAAGACCTGGAGAATGAGTTAAGTTAACTTGGAGAGAACTCTGAGAACCCTGCTACTGAGCTGTCAGTGGTCAGCCATGTCATGATCACAGGTCACTCTAGGGAAAAAGGTAATCTCAAATCAATTGGTCAATTGAAAATGATCTGCTAATTACATTTATTTATGGATCACAACTTTAAGTACAACTAACTAGAGACTCGGGAAGTTGATCCAAGTATTGACTGTGTATCTTGGTTGAAAATGTCCCAATCTCATTCCATGTGGTGCATTGAAAACATGGAATCCAGACCAAGATCTACTGCACAGGGCCAGATTAATCATGGTTCCAATGAAAATAGAATATATCTTTCTATTTTGTACAGCAGCAGTGAGTAGTAGGATAGCTATGGACTTAATCTAAAAGATAAGTGTGATTAAAAGGTTCAGTATAAGGATAACCCATATTTATTCCTATTCTGCTATTTTTATTCTGAATCTAGCGCACAAAAGAAATAAGCAAAGTAGCTTAACTAATACATATGGATAATTTCCAATTTTAATAAGTAAACCAATCAATGACACAAAAAAAAGCCACTTTTGCTCTAGAGATATGTGCGTACTACATAGTCACATGAAGTAACAAAGAATGAAAATACATTCCAATTACTTTTTCTTTACATTCAAGGTATATTTCATTTGGGCTTTCAAAACTAATAAGGCAGTATATCCTGTGCTGCACAAGTGGGACTTGGCAATATGCTATATTGCCATCTGGTTTTGTTTATCATGTATTTTAACTATTAAACATTTATTGAAGACCTTATTGGTTAAGCCATTCCTCAATAATTGCAGTTATTATTTATTAATCGTAATACATCTACATAATTAGTTAGGGGCTCCTTCTGGTATCCTTACTCACACTGAGCAATAATTTACTCTGTGATCTACCCCAATAAAACAAACCACAAATCTGGCTAACACTCATCACAAATTTGGGAAGCAGAAGTGATTTTCCTGTGGCATTTTCACAGAGTATATTAAGTTTAATGGACACATACATGCACATTAACTGTGTGTTCCAGTTATCCAAAGAGTTGAGTGGTATTCTGCTTAATAATTTTAGTTTAGAGGTGTATATGTTGCCAATATTTCTGAGATAATAAATTTGCAGGAAAGGCATGTCAAGATCCATCACTGCTAGGGATTTGATTTGTGTTATTAACTCACATTCTAAAAAACAGGTAATTTTTTAAAGATATTTTATCTGATACTTTGTTAAATACCAACCTCTATCTTTGGTTATTTTGTAATAACCAAAGTCTAAGATTCTTTTACAGAGAGAAAAGTACAAATATGTATAATCTGAAGATCAGATTGGATGACTGACTATATTTAATCATCCTAAAATGAAGAGAAAAGCCTGCCATTAAGATACATTGTAATTAGTTTCAAAGAAACTATTATTAAACCTCTCAATAAAGAAATCAAGTATGTCACCAAAAAACTGTATTAAGCAGTTTGACTTTATGTAATCAGAAGCTGAGTAGTCTGCAAAGGTGACTTTGTCCAGTATACACGAGCCAATTAAAGTAAAGGTAATAATGTATATGTTCAGAAGGAAAAGAACTTGACATTGCACAAGTAATCAAGGCAAAAATTATTCTGAGAAAAAAAACAACAATATGCCACACAAATCAGAGCTCTTGAGAAACAAGACATCAGGTCTCTGCTTGCCATTTGTAAATAAGGAAGACATGTCACAGTCCCTCCTAATGAGTTGGATCCTGACAAGAGATTAAACAACTAATATTGTTACCTCAGGCTGGAAAAACTGTAAAGGCCACAACACTTCAACATGTTTATGGCATATTGGATTTGTGTTGTCATATATACATGAGAACCTGTGGCATTAGAAAAAAGGCAAAAGTTTGTATTCTACTTTCTTTCAGTTCTCAATGATGACAATTATGTAAAGGGTCTTTTTCATAACAAACTGATTTTGTTGGGTTTAGCATTGGCTTTGCAATTCCAGTCTCAGCAGAACCTAAAAATTCTACCAAGACAATATTTTAAAGGGATAAATATGTAGTTGATCTAGATTTATTTTATTTGTACAAATCATTAATATCTATGTGGCCAGAGAATCAGGAAGAGATGTAAACACAAAATTGAGCCTGGAGGAGGTTTTCAGTACTCTTTAGGAAGAGCAGTGGATGGAGTTTTGTCTATGTTTAGAATTGTGACCCTTGACCAAGGTTTCTTAGGTGGAAATTAATTTAGCAGAAGCATGCTGGAATTAGAACAAGTAGATGACAATAATAGCTTGCCCTTAAGAATGTCTTTTTGTTTCCGGAGGTAAAATTAGTTTTCCTTTCATTTTTTTGTATTTCACGTCATTATTATTCAAAAGCATTGTATGTGCTGTATTAACACTACAAGCTAGACTTTTTGTGATTAACACAGATGGTAAAAGCAAAAATAAACAGAATTCTCAAGATCTATAAGCACACTAAGTATTTTTTAATTCATTTTCACCAGACAAGGAAAGCTTTATCACAAGGGTAAGAAATTTTGCCTCAACAGAGCACAATACTTCAGTACTCAAGCAAGACATTTTGTGGCAACAAATCAAAAACTATTCCATAAAACTACTACAGCACAACAGAATTAAAACTATTTCTCTTTGACTCCCAGTCAACGCTGATGCACTTCTGTGATACGAGTTTCTTTAGCAAGTTTGTTCTCCTCAGTAAGACATCTAATCATGTAAATATTGTAAAGAAGACTTTTGGAATTAAAAAGTTCTTTGAGAACTTTATGAACAACTTCATACTCTTTTTCAAGCTCTCCATAAGTTTTCTACCCTTTGAGCCTTTTATTTTAACATCTACTAGCTATAACAAAGAATCAGTCAGTCAAAAGATGGCAAATACTAAATTCAACTTTGAAATTCCATTGTAGCCCCTAAAATGGTATCTCATAATTTTAAGACTACATGCAGGTTTAGTAGCTGTTGAACATCTCTATAGGCAAGATTTATGCAGTCTCATCTTCTCAATAATCTCACATCCTTGGCCAATGCGCTATAACCTTCAGTCAAGCATGCTGGGCAGCATTATAGGTAATTCAGTTGGAAGTTACTAAATCATACTTTATTTAGTTGAAAAGGGCACAAGAATTGAACTGTTCAATTCTCATTCCAGGGATTTTTAGTAGGCCACAAAGGATGAGGCTGTTTTTTTAGTGTTTAATGCTCAGTGTTTCAGCTTTGCAGCACATGCAAGAAGAGTGTCCCACTGCTAAACTTCACAGTCTGGATTAGATATGCCTGGTCTTGCATCCTGATCATCTGTAGGTTCCCAACATAACTTTGGGCAAGACTCTTTGAAATAGAGTGATCTTGTTTAACTTTAGATGCTGAAAAGTGTCCAATCTATGTCATATATCAAGAATCCTTCCCAAAATGCAAAAAAAGGTGTGCCTCTCCAGAGAGAGATTTATTTTGTTCTAAAAGAGATTTCTAAGAGAGGCGGCAGTGGTACTAACTGATCTTGTACTCCTGATGCCTCCACTGATACCAGCTGGCTGCAAACGGAAGTGAAAGTTTAGGATTTTGCTGAGCTTTGAATAGCTTGAGCCAGGTAAAATAGATTTATCTCTGCTCAGCGATCAAGGCACCAGGCAAGGTGGGCACTCCTGGTGGCTCTCCAGCAGCAGAGAGTGCCTGAGCTGTCAGAGACTCAGCGTGGGCCCAGTGGCGGTGACCTCAGTGCAGACTGGCACCTGAGAGAGGATTCTTCTCTGGCAGCTTGCTCAGCCTGGGCTGCTTTCCCCACTACCAGTGCCCACCACGTCTGGCTCTTGTAGGCAGCTTGTACAGGTGTTCCTGAGCCCCAGCTATGCAGAAGGTACTTTAGGGAGTCCTAAAGACACTTAGGAACCTATGTCTTTGTGCTTTATTTCTCCACCTCACAAGAGGAGAATGGTTAATGCATATGCTGAATACAACATGTAAATAAAAAAGACATTTTGAAATGCAGTCATTACAGTAACAACATAATGGTAGTAAAGCTCAAAAAAATCCTCCATTTCAATTTTATTACAATGCTTTATATAGAGAGACACTTTGAGAAAACAAGGTCTTTTTTCCCCTTCCTAAGCATGTTTGTTAAAAATTAAATAAAAGTTGTTTAAAATATAAATCACAAAAGGAGAATTGACTCAGATGAGAAATTTATTTCACATATAGATGTGGTATTTGCTACAAATATTTGCTTTAATCATATTTTTCTGCTGAAGTTTTTTTAAACATATTTAGAGTATTAGAAATATCATGACCATTTAATTTCTACAGAAGAAGGAAAAAGAGGAGTACTGCAGCAAGCTTTGGTTTTGTAGCTAAAATACAAAACTATGGGATTTTTTGTGTTCTGTTATATGAGAAATTGTTGAAACCATGTGATTAAAGACCATTGTAATGCATATACACCAGAGGGCAGAGTAAAGGCCACTTAACTTGGACATTTCCGGGCTTTGAGTGCACAATGCAACAGGACAGTTCAATGGGGAAAATAATATTTTTTGCATTTAATAGAGTATCTATAATTCAAGTCAGCAGTAGATTCTTCCTAATTGCCTTGTTGCCAGTTGTCATCAGATGTTAAGCTAAAGACAGAATGATGTGTAACAGAAATGTGCTGCTGCAATAAGGAGGAACATGAATTGCCCTCTGACATAACTCAGTACATCAGAGCCAACCATGAAGTACTTGTCTGTGTCATACTCTATCCAGGCCTGTCTCAGCGGAAGTGCAGGAACTTTCCAAAAAAATGTTTGTTTATTTCTTTCTTTGGTTTGGTTTTGTTCTTTTGTTTTGTTTTGTTTTGTTTTGTTTTGTTTTGTTTGTTTGTTTTTGTTTTTGATATGGGGGTATTATGGATTTTTTTTAATTTGTTTTTTTTTTTTTCATTTTGTTTTGTTTCAGATGAAAGAGAAGGAGAAAAGTTCAGGCTATTCTTGAAGTGTCATTTCCTAGCTTTCCTAGCTTGCTTCCAACTAAGAGTAGTGTTTAATACTTGAAGGGGCAGCCAGAGCATCCCAGCTGATAGATGATCAATAATCTGATGTGATTGCAGATGTAAAGTCTAGAATCTTAAAATTCAAATTTCTAAAGAGGCTTGGGATAGCCTCATGTTCAAATCAATTGATGCTTTGGCAATTATTTTATAAATTATGACCCTGTTTAGAGGAAAATATAAGTCAATTTCTCTTTCTTCAGTTGAATATTTGTATTCCTGGAAAATTAATGCGAGTTATTAGAAAGTAAATAGCAATCTGATTCAGAAAGACTAGCAGAAAACAAAGGAACAATTCCTGAAAGTATTATTAAAAATTTCATGTAAAGGGTTTGCCTATATATTTAAAATAAAATTTAGCAGTAGAACAAATCTCTCTTGCAAAAATGGCTGCCTTATGACTAAGGAATAAGAGAGAAACTGCATTTTACAAGAGAATCAGAGCTGTGATCTGAAAGTTACAGTTGTATTCTCTCCTTATAGTTGACTAATGCAAAATCTTACATTTGAATGCACTTTATTTTAGGATGAGCAGTTTAGCGCTCATAGCTCTTCATAAATATCAGCACATGCTCTTCTGTTCTTGTCCTGGATAATGTAAAATTGAATCTGAGCAATTAAAGGTGTTTTCTAGAGCTGTAATAACTTCATTTTAATACTGTTGCATTTTCTGTTACCTAAGTTGTTTCTAAGCTTTTATTAATTCAAACTGAATGTTCTTGACATGACATTTCCCCTGATGTATACCTGTTTGCTAGAGGCACCTGGTCAATTATTTAATTGACATAAGTTTTATTTTTACTTAATAGGAAGGAACATCTCTACTTTCTACTGTCACATTACATCAATTAACTTGTGTGAGAATTAGGAGTGATTTCCTCAGTTCTGCAAATGTTTTTCCATGCTTTTGAAAAGCATAATAAATTCTGTAGGAAACACTAACAAAATAAGAGTGTTTGCAATGTTTTGTGTATTTGGGTACTTGTATGCACAGAAACTTAGTCCAAATTTGAAACATTAAGTCTGGGGTGAAGCCCATTAAAATCACTGCTAGTTTATGCATATTTTTTTTATTTCTTTGTAATCAATCCTATGTAATTTTTTCTGTTACAAAATTGTGAGGTCCATAGAAAGAGTGATCTTTTGTTTCTGTGTAGATGTGTTACTGGTATTTTTTATCTCAAGATGTAAAAGGGTTACATCAGAATCTCCCAAACTGTAAATTATCATCCTGCTGTTCAGACTTTGTAAAAAATACTGTTGGATCTCCACTGAGAGTGTAAGCTAAATTTGAGTAAGGTCTCCATAGGACATAATTTAGAAGACCAAAGATGTCTGACTTGATAAACTGCTGGTTTATTTAACAAAAGGCCACATGAGATCAGAATGACAAATTATTTGGGCTAAGTAAAAAGACATCCTTTAATTTTTTTTTTCATAAAATAGAATGGCTTTGGTTGGAAGGGACCTTAAAGATTACGTAGTTCCACTCCCTCCACCATGGGCACAGACACCTTCCACTAGACCATGTTGCTCAAACCTCAAACGGTTCCAACTTCTCTGGGCAACTTGTGCCTGTGTCTCATCAGTCTTACAGAAAATAATTTCTACTAATATCTGGCCTGAATCTACCCTCTTTTAGTTTAAAAACATTCTCCTTGTTGTACCAACATCTGCCCATGTAAAAGGTTGCTCTTTCTCTTTAATAATCTCACAGCGCTGATGCTCTGAAAGGTGGCAATGAAGTCTCCCTGGAGCCTTTTCTTCTCTCAGCCTGTCTCCAAAAAAAAAAAAAAGCTCAAAGGCTGAAGTCTTCTGATCATGTTTGTGGTTCTTTACATTAAAATGAAGGCATGGGAACCTTATCTTTTCAGTTCCTTTAATTTAAACATACAGCACTCTTACAGATTTTGCCTTTCAAAACTACAACTTTTGCAGGTTTTAGAGAAAAGGTCAGGATTACATTGGAGCCTAAAGTCTCCACCACCACTGAGTATACTATGTTAAAAATTGAAACTGTGAACTTTTTTTCTATAAGAATTTTCTATAAGAATTTCCTGTAAGAATCTCTCCATGCAATTTCATAGAAAACAAATACAGCATCAGGAAGCAGAAGGAAAACTTCTCAGTCCTAAAATCTGTCATTCTATTGTGATAAATTTTGCCTGAAAGAAATATGAGAAAAGTTGCAATTCCATATGTTTATATTCAGAAATGGATCTTAAAGTAGAAAAATTGTTTTTTATTAAAACAAAGCAACATTACCTATTCACCCTCTCTGCCCTGCTTCCCAGTAAAGGAAAACATAATACCAGTTTCTCTCCCTGAAAATTTCAGGATAAATTTTCTTAGAGTTCTGTTCCACTTTGTATATGAGTGTGTTTCTGGACTTGTGGTTTTTATCTAAACATAACCATTGTACACATAATTTTCTTACATCCTATATGGACCACAAATTGAAAAACTGGTCTCAAATAAATCACTAGTGAAAAGCGCTGTGGTATGAAATTCAATAGAAGGAGCACTTCTTTTCCTAAACCTGCAGGCCAGAAGTAGAAACAAGAAAAAGTTGGGGGAAAACCCCAAATCAACTACAAAGTGAATAGTACTCATAGGACTCAAAGAGATGAGGATAAATGAAAACAAAATAGCCTAAGCTGCATTTTATCAATACATCTCCACACAAGGAAAGTGACACAGCTATTTATAGCAAGCAGTCCTTTTCTGTTTTCCACCAGGTTTTATGACCAATAATTATATATATAATAATAATAATTATATATATAATAATAATAATTATATATATATATAGTCAGAAGTGTTGAACTGTCACAAAGCATGAGTCCAGACCTCAGAAACAAAGTACACTGCTAGTTTACATTTTGGTTTGGCAGAGGAGGTTTTAAGCCTTTTCAAAAAATGCAGGATAAGAATCAAGCCCTGCTTTCTAGAATTTCATACGATTCCACGCCTACCAGCTTTCTGCCGTTACATTAGGTTTTCCTGGACCTGGCATCCAGGGAGACCCTAGAAAATCTGAGAGGCAGCACCATTGCCCTTGTGTGCACAGATGGAGTCCTCTCCATCTGTAACCAGTTCTTCACTCGTTTAAAGAACACACTTAAAACAGAGATTTCTGCCTGCCCTTCTGGGCAGGCCAGAAGAAGGATCTACTTCAAGCTTTCATGTCTATTTTTAAATTCACATTAGACCTACTGGGCACCATCGTCCTCCTTCCGCAGCACTGCTGCACAATTCTACTTTACAGGGAGGAATATTAAAAGCAGAAAGACTCAAACAGCAATTTCTTCCGCAATCTCTCCCTAATATCCTATCACCAAGAAAAAGAGAAAGTCGGTGGAAGGCTAACTGAGGCTGTTTCAATCCATTACAACTCTCTGAGACGGCAACTCACAGGCAGCCAGTATAGTCAGTGGTCATCAGGGAGCGACAGAGCAAAAGAAAAGGGAATCAAGTGAATGTTTAATTCTTCCTCCAGCTTTTCTGATATCCAAATGGTCAATAAAGAGTCTGGAATCTCAGATGTGTTCAACTTAGAGACAGAAGAAATCATTTTTCCACTGAAAAAAATAATCAAATAAAATTGTAAACACTCATGAAATAAAGAATCATCACTGTTTATTCAGAGGCTTATGGAATAATCTCAATATCTTGCTCAGACTTAAGGACCCCCTGCATTCCTCTCTCAGAAACATTAGCAAGAGAAAAAAAGGACAATGATTTTTAGAGACGAGAGCAACAATATTCTTGGCAATTACAGTAAAATTACAGTAAAAGTGGGCAAATTTATTTCAAGTGCACAATGTAATTGTATGATTGCATTGATGCTAAATGACATTATTTTGTCTTTAATGTATAATCAGTTTATATTTAGGTTGTGGGTAGAGAGGAAATGCAACCTTTTTATAATTTATCAAATACATATATTGAAAAAGCCCAGCCTATATTTTGGCAGTCGTCTTAAATGTCAGTAAAATAATTTTTATATCACAATATTTATTGTTAGCACCACTAAACTGAGAACCAGATTGGCCCTCCCACTACTCAGTATCTCAGACCATGCCTTCTCAAAGAAAAAGAGATGATCTTTGCTCATGCCTGAAAGGCTGTTGACTGGGGGAGCCAAGGATGAATGAAGCCTTGCTCTACAGTCTTGAGGATTAACACCACCTCCTCTACCCTATCAGGGTGGCAGTTTGTTTGAAAGTAGTAATAGCCTGCAGGCTACTGCTATGAACAGCATGTTTCAAACACAGATTTCAAAGCTCCTTACAAAGGATTACCATTATCTGCATTTTACATACAGGAAACAAAAACATTTGGGAAGGAGATATTCTCTGAGGATGAGAACAGGAGAAGAAACATCACCTCCTTAGTTATCATGCATACATTTTCCGTTAGGCTAGCAACTTGAAAGCTGCTGGAAACCCACTGGAAAAAAATAAAGTAATTGAATGATTTTATAAACAGGCATATTCCAGTGCTGCAGATAGAAATTGATTGACTAAGTTTACTGATCTTTTGTTAGTTTACATAAGTGAATTCAATTGTTATACACAAAAAGTGTATGTGTGTAATACATAAAAGTGTATAACGTCACTAAAGTGATGATTAGTTACAAAATTTCTTTCTATGTAGTTTCTCTACAAAAGGAAAAGTTCTCCCCCAAAATCTACCTGCTCTCAATAGGAAGTTTTGTTCTAATATTGTTTTAGAGGTCCTTAAGTCTGAGCAAATATATATTTCTGAAATCAGAAAATCATCTTTATAAGAAGTGTCTGGAGTACACCTTAGCTTTGGAGAGAATGTGTCCTCTACAGCAACTTCAAGGAAATAAATACCTGTTTAGAGATTAACTTTAGGTCTAACCCTAGGAAAGAAGAAAGCTAACTATGAACATAACTTTCTCTAGGAAAAAATGCTGACAACACAATACCTTTTATGTGCTGGTAATGATTTAGGTGATCTCTTAAGTCCTTTCCACCTCTAGCATCTGCACTTCTGAGAATTTCCAAGGAAACTAGTATGCCAGTACTTCAAATAGACCACAGGAGCCAAGAGGAAACTGAGTGTTTTCTTAATTTCTCTCTTTTCTCTCTCTTTTTTTTTTTTTTTTTAATGGAGTGAGCAAGATATCTTGTTCTTCAATATTTTTTTTCACCTATTTAATTTTTTCTATTTATAGAGAACAGCTTTACAGTTTATTGACAAAGCCAAAATGAAGATGCAATGCATATTTTTGCACATCCCTTTAGCATCAAAGCATGTGAACAGTAGTTCTATAGGTTTCACTTCTTTTCTTTTTTCTACTTTGCCTGCAAAATAAAAGGGTGTTTGTCACATTACAGTTGCCATAATGGAAAATGACAGCACAGAGCTTGGAATGTCATTGTATTACCATGGCAATAGACAAACAGTGCTTACTACTGGTAGTTTTAAGGTTTCACTCAAGTATTGAAGGCACTTTTTAGTTCTTTCTTCTTATGCAAACACATTTTAGTGATTTTTGGCCGGCTTCATCCTTTCTGGCTCAATCGGGTGCAAATTAAACAGCAGTTCTGTGGGCCAGGAAGGGCTCCTGCTCCATTGAGAAATAAATCATCTTGTGATGACAGATTTCATTTCCACTGCCACCCCTTCCTTCACTAATGGCATGGAATGGTATCTTTATTTTCAGTCTGAGGAGCATACATTCAAGTATCTCCACTCCTGAGCCATCCAGGTTTCTGAAAGCTTAAAGCAGAAGTGAACTTGCTTACGCTTTACTTACCACATTTGACAGAATTAGAACCAATGCTGTAACATTTACTCTGTAATACTCGAGCTACGTTTTAATTGACATACTGTCCAAATCAAGACAGATGCTTATTTAACACACTGGCATCTTAAATAATTACTTGAACTTCTGAATTGCCTATACTTACATTGATCACACTTAAATGATTTTCTTAAGTGAAATGTAAATTATCCTATAATTACAATTGTAATTGAGGATTTATCATAAGAATTGGAATAATGTAAGAGCCTTGGGGAAAAAAATGACCCTCCTATAAGGCAGTCAAATTAATTAGGAGGCCAAATAGTGCTGTGATTTGACTTAGATTCTGTAGCTAATATTCTATTAATATTAATTTCTCTTTAAGAAATGTTCCTGTTTTATTTTCACCAAAGCCAGTGAGGTTAATTGTACGGCATTTAATACCTATAAAGCAAGTCCTAGTTTTAAAGATTCACTGGAATAAATTAAGCAATTAAGTATCACACACCTGTTTACTCACTTCCCCCAACCTTGTGGGGAGGAGAATTAGAAAGAAAAGGTAAACCTTATGGATTAAGATAAGAGCAACTTAATAATTGAAATAAAATGTTGTTGTTATTGTTAATAATGATATGCCAATAATATTATAATTGTTAAGACTGTAATTATAAAGGGACAGAGAGAGAGCAGCAGACTGACAGAAACAAGTGATACACAACACAGTTGCCCACCACTCATTGACCCAGCCCATTCCTGAACAGCTATCAGCCTCTTCCAGCCAACTCCAGCATACTGGGTGTGATGCTCTGTGCTGTGGAATACCCCTTTGGCCAGTTTGGGACACGCTGTCCTGGCTACACTCTGTGCCAGCCTTCTATGCAGCTCCTCACTAGCAGAACATGCAGGGAAAGGAGCATGTGTTCCATAGGCAGGTGTGAGATATGAAGGAGAAGGAAAGAGATGGGCTTCCTCCACAGAGCCAGCTCCAACGGGGCCAGTGCCATGTGGCTGGTGCTGCTGTCAGCATGTCAGAGACTGAAATATTATGGCTAATTGCTTAAACAATGTTATGAAGGTCCTTTTGCCCATGATGGCAAAAATATATGAAGAAGCTGCAACTGCCAAAACTCACCCCTCCCTGAGGATGCCTCCTGAGTAGAGGCTGTGAGTTATGGCAAAGGCATCCTGAGATAAAGGGGCCACCATTTTTCAATTATCTCAGTTCTAGGGAGAAATAAACAAGGCTGAGGGAGAAGAATGTATCCACAAGCCAAACCCAACAGCTGCCCTGAAAATCAGCTCTGGATGGGTTCAGTTCTGGATGAGCCAAAGCCCACAGGCTCATCTGCTAAAGCCAGGTTTGCACAGACTCCCTCTGGCAACCAAGGGAGAAGGAGGAGAGTTTTGGGTGTGTGGCATAACCCATCCTCCACTACGCAAACTGGCCCAGCTTTAAAACCCCCTCTTCCAAAAGGCTACATCCATGGGACATTCATTTAAGGGGCAGCTGAGGGGGTGTTACAAACCATCAAAGACCCCCAAAGCACTCCCCAGACTCATTCCTGAGACCTTGCACCAGAATACTGCATGTGATGCACAGTGATGCAACAGATGCAGAGGCTGTTGTAAGGGATTGCATCAAACTTGCCCCCACTCCAGGGGAGGCACCTGGGTGTTCCCACTAGGTTGAACATATATTAATCCACGAGACTCTATTTTTTTGGGGGGGTACCCTCACTAGTTAGAAAGCCAGATTAAGAGAATCAATGGGATGATTCACAGTGGTGTGACCTACAGAGTGGTATTTTCTACATAATCTGTCTCTGTTACTCTCCTTCTCCCCCCTTACCTCTTTTCTATTTCTTTCTCTTTCTCTCTCTGTCTCTCCGTCTCTCTGTCTCTCTCATTTACTGTTGAATAAAAACCATACCACTGACTTTGGCATATGGTCTCATTTGCACCTTTATCCAGGCAGAGGCATCACTCTAAAAATATTAATAAAATATCATGGATCATAAAACCATGTCAGTCAGCAGAGAGGCCCCAAGCTCATTTCCATCACAGTCCTTCTGGGGAGGGAACTTTCTTTACCAACACTGCACAGTGTCTATTATAGTGTCTATTACAGGTAAAAACTGTAGCACTGTCACACAAAACAAAGGAATGTACTGATGCTGACTTGCAAGCGGAATAAATTTTTACCATTGTTTTCATAGCTTGTTGTGATTGAAATAACTACTCAGTGTTTTTCCTGGAAATTTCCAATGTTTATTTAGGGAAAAACATTTAGGTAGCTTAGATGGGTAGGAATCTTCCCATTCTGGCACTTTCAATTAACTACTTTCCTAGCTAGATCTTCTTCCCTTTATCGCGCAGGTAAATTTCAAACAGCAGTTTTAGCCTACATACAGCAGATAATGCATGTTGACTCCAATCTGACAAATTAATGATGCATCTTTGATAAGATACCATTTTCTGAGTATTCATTTTCTCAGGGATTGGAATATTTCTGCTGACTTCAGTAGCCTTTGTTCAAAACCATCAATTTCCACTATTATCATCTAATAAATTTTAGAAAGCGAGGGTTTAACCAATTCTGTTAACACCCAACTGACTAAAAGAAACTCACAGAGATATATGAGAAGACAAACAATTTTAAATGCTAATAATTTGGGACCTTAGAACCTCTGCTGCCAATGAAGTAAAATGGCATGTCTAAATAGCTGTTGAAAGAATATGTGGGTGGGGGGAGGGAGATCTTCACAAATTATTACTTAGCAAACTAAATCCCAAACAATATTGTAATTTTGAAAGAGATCTGAAGTGGAGAAAAAAATGTGTAAAATCTTCTTAATGAGCATTTAAACACAGAGTCCCCAAAGCAAGAACTGAATCGACAAGGGCAAGTCTCAGTGAGCCAAATCTTACTGCCACCTTGCTGTCTCTAAATTGAGGTGACAAGATGTCTGCCCCAGGGAGAGCAGCGAGCCATGAGCTGATGAAAGCAGGGAGATATACCAGATATCACTATGCCACTGTGTTCTAATCTCTTCTGCTGAGTATCTCAGCTCTATACCCCTCGGATTTGCAGAGATGTCTCTAATTCACAGCCTGTTCAAATGCTGCCCTTAATGCCTCTTTTGCCTTTGATTTTCAGGAGTTTATAGTAGCGCATATGATAAGTTTTTTACTTAAGTGAAGAGATATTTAGGTGGTTTGCAACATATATACATACTTTAAAGAATTTTCCAAGATACTTACACAGGTAATTGCCAATGTCTGCTAAAAAGCATGAAGTTTTTCATTGTCTTGAGACCTATACATTTGTTTAAAAATTGGGACTATATGCTTGCTGAGGTCACTTAATACCACACAGTGAACTCTGTTTGAGGAAACAAGTCTCATGTGGGCTGTGGTTTTTTGGGGTTTTTTTTTGTAGCTGCAATAATTTGAGAGAACTGGATGCAATACTGAAATGGAGGTACTAATGAAATCTTTTAGGCCAGCTGGTCAGTCAGTCTCATTTCGAGTTTCTGCATATTCAAATAGAATATGCAACCTTTCAAAAATTATACAATCAGGACAATTTTGAAAATAAAGACATATACTCACTACAGCAGCCTCAATCCCACAAACCTCCTTGCAGCCTAGTACATCACTGGGCTCCATAGCAATTGTAAATAGGAACACCACCCAGGCATAAATAAGTCTGAATTGTCTTCAGAGAATAAGCCTAAAACTCAGTTCGTGCCCGTTCCCCAGGGACTGGTGCTGCCAAGACTGTCTCCTAGTATAAAAGAGACAGTGAAATAGCTAAGCCAATTGGAACCATTAGTCACTACACCACTGATTCAAAACCCCATGAAGATTCAGCAGACTGAAAGAATTAATAACTTTATCTTGAAAGCTAATTTTGACCATAGTTGTTTACAAAAGCAAACCTTCAAAGGCAAATGTTGGACTGTTTCAGTTGTTTTTGATCCTTTATAAAAATGATTTATAACTTTGATTTCTATTTCAAATGCTTAAAAATGCTCATTATGAAAATAAATATAGCTCAGCAGGATCTTCACACAATATGTTGATTACAATTCTATGGTATTTATTTAAGACTGAGAAAAATGTCCCTGGCATATTGCCAGTATCTTTCACCAGTGTCTACAGTCAGTACAGAGTCTGCATAAATGCAGAGGTTAAACAGGCTAAATTTGGGTACATTTACTTTCTGCTTTAATTATTGAGGAGAAGACAGTTGGTCACTAGCAGCTGATAACATTCCTACTTTTAAAGATCCTTTTATCTCACACAGTAAGGAGAGATTTAGCTTTTTATATAAATAATTGCCTCTATATAATGCTAAGGTTTTTACATAAGCCAAATTTTGCATTAATTTTAATTAAAAACAAGTAACTATAATAACAATGCAGAATACCTATGCAAATATGATAAATTACAAATTATTGATAATTAAATAGTACACGTGGCAGTACTTCAAAGTATTTATACTTATCATTAACAAGAATCTGTATAAAAAGAGATATATGACAACCCAGACCTATTATTGTATTAAAATTGTGTTCTTATAAGATCCAGCTTTCTTTCATTAAATTATTCATATAAAAGCTTATAATTTGATAAAAAATATTTACTTTTTAGTGCATGATCAGTAAAATATGAACATTACTTTTGGTACCTTCTTGCATTCTTTTTGTTCTGACTGATATAGCACATTTCTTGTGGCAAGTAACTGAAATTTTTCAACATTATGATTTACAGTGCTCTATTCTATTGGTAGCTTGTTAATTGAATCGCTTGTGTATGTGCATGGCTAAAGTGTTGTGGCAGATCATCACTTCTGTATTTTTTTTTTTTTAATCATCTCTGATGGGGAGAGATTTGTAGAGTTTTACTGGGAAAAATAATTCAAAGGGAAAATCTGGTTTTAATAGAATATATATTTTGAGAATATTTTTATTTTTAATAGTCATAAAATAATCTTTGAGTTTACCTGTGTGAGATCTAAGAGGCAATCCAGATTTCAGAATGTCATGCTACAAGTTCAAGTGTAATAATTGATGTGAAACCAATTTTCAGAAATGTTGGATCCCAAGTCATAAAAGTTTGGGTAAATAAGACCAGAAAAATCAATCTATTATGTGGATGTGCATTTTTAAATGAACATACATAAAAACCTAATAAAAGCTCAAGAATAAAAAAGAAATTGAATTAATTCTGTTTGCTAATTTGCAGCATGGACTTTCATTGGTGCTAATAACAGGAGAAAGGTTTTAGCATCAAACAGCACCAGGTCAATTTTTATTTATTTTAAATAACACCCTTATTAAAAGCTGTCATGTTTCAAGTGAAATGAGTGATAGTTTGTTACACATCTGTGTAACAATGTGCAATAATAGAGATGTATCGGTGATTTACATGCACTAAGTAAATCTCATGATCTTTGTTTGAAAGGCAGCAGGGTTTCTAGCATTTTTGATTTTGAATCTGCATAGACATTTTCCCTTTCTTCATTTATTACTCCCTCTGTCTCTCAGATGAAGGACATGAGGGCATGCATATTGCTGACAGGAAAAGCTTTGCTTAATGAAAATAAACCAAGCTAAAGATTCTAGAGGAAGGCCACCTCAACACTGATAGTACATGCATTTGCTTTCTGTGCATTTTAGCACCAAACTGATGAAACACTGGTGCCAGCAACTGGAGTGTAGAAAAGAAACAGATCAAGAGCTTTTCACATGGAAAGATTGCATTAGCCCCAGCAACAACAGTCTCCTGATACTGCTGAGCCACAGTGTAAAGAGGAAATGTAATTTAAACAAGTGAGAGCAGGTGTATATTACTCAATGACCTACTGCCATGGTTCTCATTTCTTAACCTTTAAAGGGAAACATCTATTTTTTGGAGGACAAAAGAATGGTCTTGGTATAAGAGACTATGACATATATTAACACAAGTAAAATATGGTTTATGTTACAGAAAAATCTTCATACACATGAGTATGCACATATAGACAATATGTCATTATTAATTTTGTTTCCTTACTTGAAAATAATGAAAAATCATAACAGAGCCAATATATTTCTATGCAGGGGTTTTAAATAAATGTTTCATCAAAGAGAAGCAATCTTTCTAATTTTGTAAGTGATATTGTATGACCACATAAAGGGCAACTGCAGACACCCTTTATTCAGCATTACATTTTATCATCATTGTAGGAGTTTTGCCACTGTAATTCTCAGGGTTCATCCCACTTCTAAGCAGCCATCGAGCCATTTTGTCATGGCTCGATTCCACATTGCCATAGAGATCTCCATCACAGGCCAGCAAGCTACAGGAAAAGGAACTGAGCTCAACAGCCTGGCTCAACAGCATTCAGATGGGAGAATTCCTCAAAATCTTCCCATGGAGGTTAAGATCACTTTAAAATTTTTGCATGCTGACATTATTTTCTACAGAAAAATATATTGAGTTGTGTGAGCTCTCTTACAGGAAAACCCCATGAGCAGGTGCAGCCAAAGGAGGGGCTGCTTCCCACAAAAAGCAGCGAGGGCCTCCAAACTCCCCACAGTCTGAACATAAATGCATACATAGAAGCCAGATGGTTCTAAGCATGGTGTCAGAACAGACCAAGCTTTGAAAAGAATCCAAGGGAAAGTTATTCCACTATTTTCTTGGAGTATTAGAGATAACCTCCTATGGATACACTGAAGAAAATGGTTTGACTGTCCCTCAGCTTTCTCTTTTCATCCTGTGCAGTCTTAAAAACACTATCACTAGCTCATCTTGTAATGAATTCAAAGCAAATAGCTGTTATAAAAACAAAAAATAGACAAAGGCCAAACAGCTAAAACTTTTGACATCAACAGACCTGTATGCATGAGGATTGAGCATCACAGAATATTAACTAAATAATATTTAAACTACCATCAATATATCACCTTAAGGCAAGAGTCTATTTTACTGAACATTACTTATCTTTAGACATAAATCTGTTTCTTGATCTCCGCATTATCCTATAACCACCTCTTTGAACTTCTTTCAGCACCATCTGGTACCAGAACAAGTAAATTATACATCTATACTTTTCCCAATTTTCATATGAAGCAAACACTTTCTCTTGGTACTGGTACCAGTCCACAGATAGGACTTGTTCATTTTCAGGTCCTGGTCAAAAAGGAGAAAGCCTATAAGCTGGTGAATTTATTGAGGTATTTGAATATTTGCTGGTAGTAAATAAACAGTTATTTACTGAAATATAGGAAATATTTTAAATCACCAATTTAATTATGTAGTATTCTAGAATTCTAGCCAGGAAATTATACCCATCCTCCTAAAACTAAAAGCACTCCTAGTTCTCCCGAAAATATCTTATAAATAATATTTGCTAATACAGTGACCTACCAATTTTGTTACCTTTCAATTACTGATTTTATTGTTTCACAACATGGAAATGCTTGGCTTCCCAGCAAGAAGCCAAGCATATTCAGCACAAGTGAAGGTAGAAGAACATGAGCTGAGCAACATGCTTACCTAAAGTTTGATCTTGTTCCCACCGAATGGCTTCACTAGCTGTATCAGTATCTCATGATTTTGGGTCATGTTATATCCATGAACAAAGAAGAACTCTGTGCAGGAGGAAGTACCTCTATCTCCCTCAGGAAATCTGAGGCACAATTTTGTCTTGTTGCAGCTCTATGGAGTCTATCTGATCTGGCAATTCAGGAGTAAGCAGTCCCACTCCTAAAACATCTGCCTGTCTGCAGGGGCATGTTCCTAAAAATTTTCTCGAATCTTGGCTGTGCAGCCACATGTGATGGAGCCAACAAAAATTAGCCACGATTTTGCAGGGCAGTGTTCTGATGTATGAGGTGAAGCCAACTGACCCTGCAGCTGCATAACAGCAATTTCCAGTCAAGGGGAAGGGGCCAAAGAGAGGCAGGGGAGAGGGACTGCTGCCTTCAGAAGCAGTCCCTTTTGGTGTGAAACCTATGCTGAGATATAAGAGCTGCTAGGGTGTGATGTAGTGGCAGTACCCAAAGCTAGGACAGGTCTAGGTCTCCAGCCCCATGACCTAACTGCTTGGAGAAGAAAAAACAACATGCGTAGTTGTGAGAGGGGGAGAGAGGCAGACCTGGTCATCTGCGTTTTCAGTACCTAGGTAGTTTTCTGAGTGAGAATATGCCTAACATTTAAATGCTTCCCTGAGCTGCAACCGTAGTGAATTTCAAAGAAGGGCTATGCTGGCAAAGGAAGTTGAGAGAGCAAGATGCACAAAGAAATTATGGTGTCGTCAGAATAAAATAAAAAAAAAATCTAAAAACCAAAAAAAACCCCTTTCTATCCCTGATCTTTTTCCACAGGGGGAAAGAGGGAATACAGGGAAATAGAGGGAAAATATTTAAAATAAATAAATAAATCCATATTTCCTGATTTATTGTCAGTCCTTGAGCTGGCTGTAACATTTAGCATTTACAACCTTGTGCTGGGATGGCTACTGTGCCAAACTTTTCAGAGCAGAAAATGGAGTGTAGGGCTGACACAAGTTCCTCTTTCTTCTTCTCTCCTTTTCCCCAAACACCCAAACACCAGTACACACACCAAAGACAATTCAGCCCATATTGTTCATAGAATTAGTGTACCCACTACATTTTACTGATCTAATTATCTGCTTTGTTTTCTTCTGCCTCTGATTTTCCTCCTTGCCAGATCAAGTATATTGTCATGTACCATTTGCAATTGCTGGAACACAAAGCACTAGCATACATTTCCCAAAATTATATATTTACAGTAAATGTACCAGCTTTTTTGCATGGGTGACAATGATGTACTTTAGCTACAATCAAGACCATCAACAGATTGTACAGCAATCTGTCACACATTCTCAGGAGGAAGAAATTGGCAACTCACTACACTGAAGAACAGTAATCAAGCATCTGGAATATTACAGTACAAGTAGATTTTGTATGATCTACTAGTTGAAGCAATTTGTAATAATGACTTTTTAAAAATGAGCTTGCCAACAAGACTCTGCAACAAGCTTAGGCTCCTATTGTCACCAGAATGTTTAATGCATGTGACTCTCTGATGAATAGTATCTCTCATCTATTTTACTAAAGACAGTATTCCAAATTATTTGTAGCTGAAATAGATGCATTTTAATGGAAAAAAAAAAGTTAACTCTTGGTGTTAATCAAAAGTAATATCCTGTTTTTATGGATGCCTAATGCTTGGGAAGAACTTACTTTAAAAATGCTCAGTAAGGAAAACATTTGTGTTGTTTTCTGCACCATTGGCAAGTAAAACTTAATAACTGCTTTCTCACATGTGAGGAAAATGATATATTGAACAATCTGAAAAAAACAGAAAGGCTGTCAAAAAGTAATCCAAAGGGGGAAAATAATGGCCTCTGGTCTCTATCACTCTGAGCTTGGCCCATTACAACAGTTCCTTTTGTTTAAAAGAAGCCAATAAGAAAAGAATGAAATGAAGTCTGAATATGATGTTTAATTCTTGAAAGAACAAGTTATTAATGTTCTGAAGTGAAACACTCAATAGAGGGGCATATGCTTGCAGGGATCCCAGTCAATAAAACTGCTAAGATACTTCTAATGTATCTGTCAATCACCAACCAAAAAATAAAAAACACCTTAAAGACAATACTCTGATTTTCTTTCAAGACAGATGTTTTAAAAGGGAGACAAAATTACATTCAAAATTACCCTATAAAATTATTTTAAAATTATTTATGTACAATTATATTTTTTCAAACAAAATTATTCCTACCTTCTAATTCTGAAAATATGTATGCAAAATAGAGATTTAAACCAAAATTTTGGGGCCTTATGAAGGCTATAGTTTATCATTAAGGTATAGAGTTAAGAAATAAGTCACTTCAAACCAGCAATACTTATGAAATCCCACAGTATGATGAATTAAATAGATTTATTAATTAACTAAATTAATCAATAAATTGAATTATTTATTGCTAAGTTTTAAACCAGAATAGCAAAGCCTTAAAGAGCAAACCCTTAAAGCCATTGTCCGACCCTGTTCTTACAACCAATTGCACCTTGCAGGCAGAGGACGGGAAACTGCTGTGGGTATGAGCTATATGAAGGAATCAGAGAAGTCATTCACAGCTCTTGCTTCTCATCTTCCTTATTATTCTTCTCTTTGAGCCCACATCAGCTTCTTCAGAGAGTCAAGCTAGTCCTAAACCTGAAGATCCATGCTGGGCCACCTTATACTCAGGAGTAGAGACCTGCCATACCTTTCCTTCCCTCTGGTCCAACCAGTGAATTAAAGTTTCCCATCATTTCTGTTGGTCATAGTAGGCTGAAGGAAAAACCTTACTCAGGGATGTTAATTTTCTTGTGTACATACTTGGAAGTGGCAAACCTGGAAACAGAGGCACACACACACACAGACACACACACACACACACTGCCCCTACTTTTCCTCCTCTTCTCCTCCTCCCAAAGGGGAGAACTATAGTTGTGCATTCCTTCTTATATGTGAAGACCCTCATACTGCTCCATCATCTCTCAGCAGCCTTTCTGTGTTTTTGTTTTCTGCTCCCAGCCTCAAAATAAGACTGGTCTAACTCTTCTAGTGCTGCTCTCAGTACTGAGATAACTCTGCATATGACTTTTGTTACCTCTCAGCTCAAGATTTCCCCTTTTTCTCTTTTGGTCCGTGTTTGATCTTCCAGTTCTGTATTTGTGGTCTTTGTTTAGGCCACTTTGAATAGATGCAAATAGTGGGTTATGGTAGTTCATTATTCAAAAGCAGAACAGCAGCACAAAAGCAGTTTGTTTGCCTGTATACATCATTATTGACACCCCCATCAGTCATGCTTTAGCATAGACAAGTGGTATCTTAATATATTCTAGGAGTTTCTGCTCCTCAAGCAGCTATTCAGGATCCCTTTATGATATTCTTGTTTTTTAGGGAGCTGCCAGGATGTTTTACATGTGTAGATAAGCATATCTATGGCTCTTTGGATGTCCCACCTGATAGACACTTTTCCATGTTCCATTACAGCAGGGAAGAAGCATCTATCAGAGGTCAGACATGGTGGACCTCCTCCTCAGCCAGAGGGCAGAGCAGGGATAACCCAGGTAGATTTCCAGACTGTAACAATGAAGAAATGAGCTACTGCAGTACTCAATGTTTTGATGTTAAAGCAATTGATCCCTGCCAGGAGTTCAGTGCCTCATTCCTCTTCCTGGGGCCAAGCTCCTCTGTGGTGCTCACGTCAGGCACTGGTGCCTTAGGCACTGCCTGATCCCTCTCATCACTTCCCCTGGAATTTGCCAAGTTGCCCACATTGTCTGTGTTCATACTGGGAGTCATATCCAGTCACTTTGAAGCCCTTAGGTACAGTTTGACTGCCCTGACGTCCTACTTAGAATTCTCTAGGTGTATGAGAGTACAAAGGAGCTTTTTTGTCTGCAGCTGATATAGCAAAGGACAAGCCATGTTCAGCACCATGTCAGCTAGTGGTACTGGAACTCATTGAGAAAACAGTCTCAGTTTGAGGGCATGATTATTACCAGAACTTGTCCTCTGCTACACTGCCTGAGAAATCCCAACAAGATCTGTTAGCTGACTTGAGCATTAAAAATTGTATTTGGGGATGATAATATCTGCACTCTTTCAAGCTGTATTTTTTTTCCTCAAATAGGACCTTTTTCACAAGAAGGATTCATTGAGTTTCTACTGAAGCATTTTCTCATATTTTATTAAGAACTTTGGTATAGTAAGATATCATCACAACTCTCTGAGATGTCAACTTGTGCTGTTTTCACGTAAAATAAATTCCTTCACTTTGCTGTATTAATTCTCTGTATTAACTAAGAATAAGAAATATACAGCTACCTTACTGTTCCTGCTGTATTTCATTGTCAATTCCTCCCTCTCTTCTGATCACATACTCCCACCCACATGAATGTGCAGTCAGGCACCCAGGCCGAACCCGGGTTAGTTAGTGCTCTACAAGTCCTGCTGGCCTTTTGCTTTTGTTCTGCCTTCATCTGTCACCCTAATATATTATCCTGGGAAATCTGAGCCAAAATCTGTTCTCAGACACAGGAAGGTAAACCTGAAGGCACTGAGCTGTGAGTGCTGGCTTGTTCGTGCTGTCCCCAGCTGCCCTGCACTGCTGGACATCGCCCTGGAAGCTGCGGGCTGGGCTCCTGCAGGGCAGGAACTGCCAGGCACCTGCAGGGACACTCACTCACCAGCAAAGCACCCTGATAATCTCATTAGTAACTCTGTGAGTCACAGCAGAACTGCTTCAGCATGCCAGAGCAGCAGTGGGATCATTTAGCTACTGGAATGCCTAAAACACTTAAATGATGGAATAATTTTCCCTCAGTTTTTCTGCTACCAAGCTGTGGCTTCTTCCTAAGAATAAAAGAGCACATGTATCAGCAAGTATCAGCAACAGTGGCTCTGTAACACTTTAACAACAGACCACTGCCTATGCAGATTTAAGGATTTTTTCTTCTACGCTTCTTTTATTCTATAGTGAAAACACTGGACACTAAATTCATAGCCAATGGCTGCATTAGTAGTCTGCAGAAAACACAGAAAACCTATCCTAAATCCTACTAGAAATATGATAACAAAATGAAGCTTTCCAAGAAACAAAATATATTCATTAGACGGTCCCAAAATTCAACTGATGACAAAAATATTCTGCTTTATTTACAGATACAAGACTACAAGCAATATATGTATCAAATAGTTGTAGTTTTGGCCTTGTTGTAAAAAGAACCTTTAAAAGTAATAATCATAATCCTTTGGTTATATATATTTTATCAGAAAATGCCTATTCATTTGAATCAGGAAAGAACTGACCTTGTAAAACCTCTAAAACAACATGCAAAGAGTTCAGAAAATAACAAAACATTTTATCATGGTGCTTTGAAATTCAAAGATTACTCTTCTTGAAATAAAATTAAGTTTAGGTCATAACAAAACAAAATGTTTTTTAAAACCCCACATCCAAATAGAGATGAAATATTTGAAGCTATTTAATAAAGAATTTCAATTGACTTGAGCTGCCTATTTTCCTCATTTTTGGTTGTGAAGACTCTGAGATTTTCATATTGCATTCCTTTCTTGAATAAAACACATTTCACACTCCAAAAATTGCACCAAAAAAAAAATCGTTTCTACTCTAAATGAAAATCCATACTTTGAGAAAAAACTGGTAGCTCTGTCTCCTTGGCCTGGTGAAGGGCTACCAAAGCACTCAGGGCAGCTCCATTGTACTGCAGTGCTCAGAACAGTTTTGCTTTCCCTCTCATTGTTCTGCCTTCCCCATGTAAAGCTCTCCAGTTTCTTTGTATGAGTACTTAACAAAAGCAATTATAAAGAATACTATTTTTATTCTTCAAGTATTCTTCAGTCAGCAGAGGTTACAATAACTATTTTTTTGACACAGATGCTGAGCAAAAGGCCTGACCTTGCTGGTCCACAGCTCTGGAAACAATTGATCTGCTAGTTCTTTCTGAAAGGATGCAGCTTGCTGAAGTAAATGCAATATCCCAAGGTTTAGAAGTACAATTGACTAGTACACATACCACCTGTGTGAGTACCTCAGTGGACCCCAGCCTTATGATGATTAATGTATTTGTCTTGTGAACAGACTTCAAAGAAAGCTTTACTTTGCACATGAATATAAACTGTGGTTAATTAAATTAGTGAGAGCTACATAATCTAGTGAGAATATATTTGTTGCATGATAAAAGCCCGTAGTACTTATTTAAGTACTGGTCTATAAATCTTTAGTTGATCATGGCAAACCAATCACTATTCTGGTGGATTAATGGAAAGAAACAAAGAAAAAATTATTTACTTAAACAATTAAAACTCAGCCTTGGAATTCAAGGCCTACTGGATTTCCTGTATGTTGAGCTCTATTAAATTATGTCCCCTGTTTTTTTTCAGATTTTTAGTCTTCTGGAAATGAAAAAAAAAATCTATTTAAAATAGCCTGTATATAAATTGAACATGTATATGTATATATACACATATAAATGTGCTGTGTATATATAAATTTATAATGTGCATAAGCATGTGAAGCATATTTACCTGCTAGATATGTAGCTGTTTCACCTAATTCTTGGCAAAATAGAAAACTACTGGTCCAAATGTATTTTAGTGATTCATTTCTGATTATTTTTCATTTTCTAACATCTTCCCTAAATATAGATGGGAACTGATAGTATGCTGTCCTGTACAGGATGACTAGGTAACATTTTTGTGCAGAATATGCAAGTATAAGGAAAATATGTGCTGACATTCCAGGGAAGCTTTGTGATGTAGCACTTCTTCCAGGGCACACAATCTCTTCTATCCATTAAATCAAAAAAGTTTGTGCTACCTCTACACAAAGAAAGCTTCTGCCACATCCTACAGAGAACACCCTGCCAGAGAGGTTTCATCTTTTTTGACCCCTTAACCCAAATTTGTGTGAACTTCATGCTCTGAAATTTGTTTGAAAGTGTAGGAAATATGTTAAAGTGCTAATCAGAAACTAGTAAAGGGTGTATATGCATGACTAGAGCAAATGTTATCAATGTCAGGCAGGATATTTGTTTTGGTGTATCCCCAAAGATTGTATCACCATGTTAAGTTCTAGTATAAACAGTATTACTAGATTTCTTAAAGATTAAAATTGTTTCTTACCTATGAAATATCTTTGCAAATAATTCATGTAATCCTTAAGATTACATCCTTTTGACAGAAATATGTTGAATTTGTTACTGCAAGTTTCATGTGTGGCTCAATTGTAAAATAAAATATATAAGGGAAAAATAAGTGTATGTCATAAAAATTATAATGCTTTTAAAGGGGAAAGCCTTCAGCATAAATTTGTGTAATCCTTGAGAATAGAGCAATCCATCCTCTCTAAGTGAAATGACAGCAATAAATGCATAGTTTCAGAAATCTTCACTTGCAAATGAATTTTGATGAAGTACATCTCATAATATAGACACTATTGGTGTTTTATTTAATTTGGTATTATTTAATTTGGTATTCAATTTTCCTTAAAATGTAACTGTAAAAAATATCTAATACCTTTTTTCGTTTTTTAACTTTTAAGCCAAATCCTTCAAAGGACCTTGAAAGTCCTTCACACAAAGCTGATTTCCAAAGAATCCTGAAACAGTCACATTTTTCTTAGTCAAGTATTCAGAAAACTATTATTTCTGCAGATATGAATACATAGCAACAAATTAAAACAACCAACTGTCCCATTTCAGGTGGAAAATTACTTCATGGGAATTTTCTTTTAACTATTATAGAAGCTTTGGACAAACTTACTAACCTCAGAAAACACCACTGTCTAATTACATTCTCTCACCTTTTCTGTTAAGCTCCGTATAATCATTTTATTTTTCTCCTCCTACTTGTCTTTTACAGAAAGTACATATCTCTTCACACCTTTGCCTACTCATTTTTACCATAAATACAGTTTTTAATAAAATTAGTCATTACTACATTACAGATCTAAAGAAATCATCACCTTTACCATTCATCAAGAGGCAGTTGTGTCCTGGTCTCTCATCATTATGCTCACCCTGACCTATGCCCATCTATTTTTAACTATTGTTCAGTAGATTTTGAGCTCCTCCTAACAAAAATAGGTATCAGAGATTGGTTTTTTTCATCTTCTCTGTTTTAGACAATTTATTCAAATTAGTTTAAACACCAGAGATGCACAGCTCTGAATAATTCTTTGAGCAATGATTTTCCTAATTGTCTGAAGTCCATGTGGTGAGGGGTTACAGGCACATGTTTGCAGTTGTATTAAAAACCAAGACTTAGTGATTGGAGCTGAAAAACTGTTTTGTCTCCATTTTATGAATCTGAAATTGTCAAAAAATATTTTTTTTTTTTTTGTAAGTGGTAGAGAGTAAATTAATATTTTCTAACTTTTACATCCCAGGGTCATAAAGAAAGATTATGTAATACTCTTCATTCCCTGAGTTCTGCAGCTACTGTTTTGTAAATGTATCAATGTCCTCAGCATAAAGTCTTTGAATTTTCTCCACAGCTTCAATGCAGGATCAGGTCAGTCTTTTCACAGATATTCAAGGATTCTTTCAATTTTTTTACTCCACTTTGTAGATTGTGGAACACCACTCATACAAAAAAACTTACTACAGAGATAAGACCACTAATTAGACAGCCTGACAAACGGTTCACATTCCCGTATGAGCCTTGGGAACATTACAATTACTGTGAACTCAGAGATAAATCTGGCAGTATTTCAAGGTGGAACACACAAGTTCATCGGCACTGAATCTCCAGAGACTGTGAACAATTAATAATAATGATTGTATATATAATCTGCAGCAGAGCAATGTCTTACTTTTCAGTTATCTAAAACTTCACAGAAGCTAAAAGCCACCCTACTGTACCAATGCTATTATTTCCTGGTTGTCCTCCCTCAATGGAAATTGTCAAGGCTTTAGGGCCATGTGGGGAATCCTTCAGAGATCCATACCCTCACTAACCATCCTGCCTAAAGCTGAGAATCCCTTGCAGCAAGAAGGGAAACCACTGGGAGTCCAGCATTACCCTGCCCTACTCTGCCCCAACCTATGACATTTACTTTTCTCTCAAGACCTGCAGAATGTCTCAGTGCCAGCTTCTGCCACAGTATCTTCTAACATGGAAACGCTATAAATAGCCAATATGCAGGATCCAGTTATCTGAAGTGAAGCAAGGATGTGTCCTCTATTACATCTACTGATACAGTTAAAAAAAAAAAACAAAAAAAAAAAAAGTTTTAAAAAAAACCAATTTCTTTCCAGTTAAAACTGAGATTCTGTGTTTATCATAAATCTATGCAAACATTGTTTTCTGTAACCTGATAAAGAGTTTGTCTTTATGAGCATGGATCTCATGTTAATTTTCTCATAATATTCAACATTTGGGAAAACTGAGTCATTCACCTTTCAATATTTGAATTGTCCACTGACGGGGTTTTTCTAATTTGCCTGTAATTGCACATATAAGATATTTATAAATATAAAGGTCAAACTTCATGTAGTTCACATTTTCTGCTACAGAATTCTAAGGAAATAACCTCAATTTCCTTCTGAGCATGTCTTAAACTAACATAGTGTTTTTCCAAAAACTTCTCAAAATATTAGACAATGACAAGCTGACAGGAATAACTGGGAGCAGCTGTAATTTGATGAGCAATTTTCCTAATGTATTTGTTTTTAACAGATTTCAGTTAATTAAGGCAGATGAGCATAACTATGAAGTTGTGATTTTGAAATGTGAGAAGTTCTGCACTATCAGATTAAAAATAAAATACAATTTATATAGTATATACTAGTTCAATTTATATAGTTTTATATAGTAGTTCAAAGAATAAGGGAAGTATTTTTTTTAATTATTTATATAAGCCTGAAAATCTAGTATTGCAATTGTGGGAGATTGAGCTTCTGCTAAAGCAAAAAGAAAGAAAAAAAAAATCAAAATTGTGATCTGGGAAGTAAAATCTGTGGAATGAGAGTTATTCTAAAATAGTAATTAGAACTTGCCAATCAAAGTCACCTAAACCAAAATAAAGTTTGTGAAAACTAGATGATATCCTTACGTTATGGAGAACACAATTTCCTGCAAGCAATGAGCAGGGAAGCAGACAAACAGACCCTTCAAATGAGTCTTCAACAGCTGCACTCAAGCTACTTCATCAAAACAATACAAACCAAATCATGATCCAATACTTGAAAGAATATGTAAGGCAGTAAAGGCAAAGAGAAGAAAACCACTTAGCTCAAAGATTGTTTCATAGGCACAAGGCACAGAATTGCAGTAGCAAAGAGCCTCATTCCAAAACATGTTGGTTCTCCATCACTGTCTTGACAGTGTGGTGCCAAAAGCAGTAGTATCATTAAAGACAAAAAGCCTCGTGCTTTAAAGTTTATATTGCTATCACTTAGGGTAATAAAAAACCAGTCCAAGTTAACAAAAAATGTGAACCTAATCTGAGAGAAAATAAATTGAAAAAGATGGAATTTGCAGCAGTACTGCAGGGGAAAGTATATATTAGTATATATTGAAATGAACAAGGAAGGAAAAAAGAAGATAAAACAACTGAGGAACAGTTTGAGGTGACTTTCTAGGTAGATGTTTTTCTCATCACATTATAGAATATAGCTAATGGAGACCAAATTTTCCCCTTATTCCAGGGGAAAGGATGAGTATGAAGAGGTTCACTTTGGGAATCAAAGAACAAATAATGCCATGTTTATGTTGAATATAAAATATGCAAATCTGGGATATTTTCTGAGAGAAGAGTAAGGTCATTTTTCCTAATGTAATAAATACATTGCATACAAGATTGTAGCCACACTTGAGAAAATACCATGTACACCTGTGTATGTTCAATTCACCTTTTGGCTGACTCTTTCACCGCTATTCCCATTACATTCCATAGTCAACATACTGAAATTTTGAGACATGTACATTTGCTTGCATGTACATTTCATCATACAGATGTTTCTAGGATCCTTACAAAAAGTATTTGCATGCATGAAAGTGAAACAAAGCATGGCCAAAAGATCTGAACATCTATGAAATGGACAAAAATTATTGGGCCAATCTTATAAATATGTAAAAGTAGACTCTGTTAGGGCCAAAACTCACACAGCAAAAGACACAAGACTGAAACTATCACCTATATTCACCATTTATAGGCTTAAGTCCCCTGAAGTCCTGCCTGAAGTCTCAGTTTATTGATGAACACTATTCCAAACAGTACACCTGAATAGGAGCGTTCCTTGCATAGTTCCAGCTAATCAAGCAATCCAGATTTCTCTAAATGACTACCAAACCTTCAGGATTATTTACACTTCCATCTGCACAATTTGTCATCTCAGATTTCATATTTGCTCCCTCACACCACTGATGAAATGCAGAAAAAGCATTGAGCCTAATAGGAATCTCAGCAGTACCTCCCTAGGAAACCCACCATGTGAAGATGATTCAACACTGGCAAGGACCTGATATCTGTCAAGCTTGTTTGAAATTATCTATTTCCTTTAAGTAATATCAATGCTGATAAATTATATTCTTATTTTTTCAATTATTTTATCAGATAGCACTTTTCACCTTATTTCACTTGGTTTTGTTTTCAGGATAACTGGAACCTCTTTTACCCTTTTGAATTCCTAGGACAAATGGGGTTGGTTTTCAACTCTGTGGAACTTGCTTAGTATTCAAATGTTTAACAAGTTTAACTAGCAGACCAGATACCTTAGCCAGCTCCATTCAAACTCTGTACTCCAGTTATTGACATCAGCAGTGGTATCAGCTCTTTTTCTATGAGCAGACTAGAAAGTTCTTCTTTGTTCTCATGTATCTCTTTTACATCAACCTTACCAAATGGGATAGGAACATCTGTTGAACATTTCCTGAGACATTATCTTCACTTTAGCTATCTCCAATTTCATAATGGCCTATCCCATTAGTAGAATCTTCTTTGTTCCCAATGTAATTTAAAAAAACCCTAAATTTCTGTTATCCTTTTTACTGGCAGGCATGGCTTTTCTTCAATTCTTATTTTAGTAACAATTTTCTATGCTCTAGATTGAAACTCATTTTTCTCTCTCTCCTTTGCTTTTTTTGGATTTCACAGACTGTTTCTCAATTTCTGTCATCTCCATTGCAACACTGATAAAGGGTGAGCTTCTAAGAAAATAATTCTCTTACCTGATACAGAATCATAATTCTGAAGATTTTCTGATCATTCTCTAGATTTAATAAAAATCCTTATTTTTGAATAATTCTTTCTTTAAAGAAGCCAAATTATTAAAGTTCAGTCAAGTTTATCCACTATAATAAGGTTCAAATATTGTTGTTCTTTGGTGAATTCATGCTACTGCATTTGATTTTAAAACCTCTATCAGTGCTTGGAGTTTCTTGCTCCACACATTCTTTTACATTTGCTTTAACAGATAATTACGGTTTTTCCCCAACACACTTTATAGTCAGATGTTTTCCATTTTAATGAAATTTTTAGTAGATTCTCTTTTGTGCCTGTATTTGTTAATGTTTACATGGAGTTCTCTATACTGTGCTAGAGGTACAACAATGGCTTATGTGAATTTAACCAGTAATTCAAGTGGAAGGCAGAGGAAAAGAGGTTGTGTGCTGAGCTCAGCAGACATTCTCAAAAGTGTTACTGAAAGTTCTGTTATGATATCAGACACAGATAACTAAAATTCAGCATTGGAATAAAGGATGTAAAATAATCCATGCAGCAGCAAGATGATTTTCTTAGAGGCACTGATCAGCAACTGAGGGGTTTTATTTTTTCAGGTGACTGAATATGGGTTATGCTTAGTTTTTTTTTAATATTATATTAAAAATTGTAAAGGAACGTTATTAAGACATTCACTTCCAGACTCTAAAATTTGACATGGGCTTGTAAATATTTCATGTTGTTTTCCAAGGGAAAATTAAAATTCATCATGTTGATGGACTGAAAATCCCACATCATCCCACACATTGTCCCACATCCTTCTCGAAAGCATTGACTTTGGCAGGTTTTGACCTCAGCTCTAATGATTTCTGTTCCTTAATGGAGGGAGAATCTCCTTCTATGGAGTGCTGAAGAAATTTTAAGGGGGAAAATATCTGTACTGAGAAAAGATGTAAATACAGTTTTAGCTGGGTAATTCCCCCTCCTTACATCTGTGGGGTGGAGGAAGTTGTTTCATATTTTAAAATACATTTTCAATACAGCTGAGGAAGGTTTATCACAGCTTGCATCTATCCAATGGTTATTTTTCATTAATTTTAAATATAACTTAAGTAACAAAATTTTTGCAGAATAATAACTCACAAGAATTATGTTCCTTCTTAGCCAGAGAAAAGCAGAGAAAAAAGTTTCGTGTCACTTCACAGGCTGTAAAACTAATTTACAATGAGTGTAAGGAGACTCAGACACTCTATTAACAGATCTTCTTCAAAAACAGAATATACCGATATTCATTATCATTTTATTTCTTGTTCCTATTTTTAAGGCATCTTTTTGAGAGCTGATATTGAGGTAAGATTTTGTTCATCATTTGCAGGACAGTACAGACTTTTTATTCTTTCTTCACTTATTGGCCTCTGCCAAAAATTATCATCTCATGGAAAGTCAACTGAAAGTCAATTTTTCTTTTAATAAAAGTGGAAATTATACAGTTTTCTTAGATGTTTAATTAAAACTGAATGATCAATAGAAGAGATGGTGAAGGCCCCACACGTGCTTGTTTTCACCTGCTTGATTCCAGCTATCAATTAGATCTCAAAGAAACAGCATGACTTTGGCAAGTGTAGCACACAATTAAACAGTAAGATCTTGTTCTACTGCTTCTCTGTTCTTGCAGACTTATTTTATTTCAATTAGTTATTTAGATTTATAAATAAATGACATGTCTTCTCCTCTCACACCAGGCAATCAGGGAAACAAAATCTAAGCTTAATTATGCTGTGCTTAACTCCATCTGTAAACTCTTTTAATCATTCCCATTCCAAACTCTATTGCTATGAGGATGTCAGTAACAACAAAAATTAGTTTTGTTGTCGTATTTTCTGGACATTTTCTCAGCCTTTGACTATAGATCTTTGTAAGCATAATAAAGATTGCAGCTGTTGAAAAAGGCTGACTTCATACTAAGAATTACCAACAATTATAAACTTCTGTACTTCACATTGTATTTATTATGATCAAAATTCTACTTATGTAATTTGATGTCAAAGAAGGGTGACAGCCATGCTGTAATATGGCAAAATATGGTTAAAATGTCAATTAACTGCAAGACAAACACGAAAAAAAGCCAGATTTCTATAGTTCCCCTGCTCATGGAACTACTTATTTAAGCAGACAGTCAATAGACATTTACACAGATTGTGAATTGTTGGTGCTATTGATGCAGAACTTGATTGCTTGCTTGCTGGCTTAATCTCAGAAACAACAAAACAGAGATGCACTAATCCCAGCAAAACTCATCCAGAAACAATTCCACTTCTTTCATGTGATACAAAGACTAAGGCTGTAAACCCAGCAGCCCTAATTTGCTCCTGGAGAATAATCTCAGTGCCTCAGGATTGCATTTTGAAGCACCCCAGTTCCAAGAGTCTTAGATGGGTACAGCAGCATGTGAATGGCAGAATGAGAGTGGGTTTAAGCCCAGAACCCAAGTGGCCCAGAAATATGATCAAAAAAACATCCAATGTACCTGAAAAAACCAGAGTTGACCTTTGGAGTTTAACAAGATTTATAGAGCCCAAAGTATGTTCCAAGTAACTACCAAAAAAAATTTCATTGTCAGCCATATTCACAACACTTAGATTTTTACACTAGCTTAGAGCTTCCTAGACATATTTTTCCCGAATGATTCAGAGCTTACAGTGGCCAAAACACCAAAAAAGCAAGTCCATTACTATGTGTGTGGCTAAATATATATAGTAAAGTTACAAGTAGTGATGTATATTTGCCAAAACTATCACTATTTATTTCTATTCTGTATTTATAATGAAGCAGAAGGAGATGTTACATCCCATATGATGTTAAGAATGCAGTAAAATTGACCATCTGTTGACAAAGAAAGTTGTGACGGAGAATTTGCTAAAATTAATGATTACAGTTAAAGCTGAACATCTTATATTCAAGATCCCCACAGCAACTAGCTGAAAAGCTCATCTGGAATAGTCTAGGGTTATTCTAAGGATTAGGATACTATTCTAATGTCAGACATGAGCAAGCTAAAGGGTGAATCAGGGATTGCAGGCTGCCAATCAGCCCCTGTGGCACAGAAGGGCTCCCATGCCCAGCTGTACAATAGCTCCCATTTTCAGGAATGTGTGAGCAGGGGTTTGCAGTGCAGACTGCCCCTCAAGGCATTGTGCACGGACTTGTGATGAGAACAACGGGGAGGGAGAGAGACCTGAATGAGGGGTTGGGGTCACTTTAGCTCCTGGTAAATCCTTACCAGACAATTCTTAAAAGGACTGGAGAGCAGTAATGCTGTTCTGGCACTCATGTAGTGTTTAATTTATCAAAACTCATGCTTCAGGGATTCAGTGAGTCCCTTAATTACATTAGGAAAAAAATTCCTTCCTTTTCTCAGCAGCACAGAGCTGAGAGATGCATTCAGAAGAAGAGATTTTTTTTTTTTTTTTTTTTTTTTTTTTTTTTTTTTTTAGTACTTCGGATATTGGTAAACAGAGTTTACCTAGAGAGGTCAAAAGGACAGGTCAATCAGCTATTTTTGCTTTTGTACACCCCATTTTTTTACCAAGTATGAATTAAGTATTCAGCTCAAAAGATTATATCTCTATCACTAGATTTGGAAAGTGTAAACTTCTTCTGTTTGCAACAGATCATCCAGGACAACCAACATGCCAAATGATTTTCACTAACTGAAGTATTTGGAATATAGGGGAGATAAGTATGTGACACAACAGCCTTTGACATACAGAAAGTCACACTAGTTGATTAAATGGAATTCTTTGGCAAGAAGATCTGCTGAAAACTCTGACTTGCATATTTTCTGCTTGAAGGAACAGACACAGACTTGACCCAGCAGGGATGTATTCCTGGGCTTGGATGAAGAATGTGTGTTCCTAGAATGAATTTCATAGATGACTAGATCACTACCAGCAGATATTCAAGAGATAATCTAATTCAACAGATAAGCTTTATACTGTATGGTAGGCATATTAAGAAGAATTCATCTGCCTGAAAATAGGCAAAAAATTTAGATGCTGTAGAAATTTGAGTTATCAACAGTTGACTGGCCGGTAGACTCAGCTGTAGCTGTAGCCATAAGCAATAAAGAATTTAAAAAACAATGAAAAATGTGTTTGAGCACATGAATATCAATAGTTATCAAAAGTCATTTTACAGTCATAAACTGAGATTTTTTCAGAAAAGAGACAAGATTTTTTGTATGCTAGAAATAGAAAAGGTGTAAACATCCTCAACATCAATTTTTATTTCCCTTAGTTTGGAGTTTCATATTGAAAATCAAATGGTTAAATTTAGAAGATGAAATCCATGCATTGAAAATCTGCAATGCACTGCCTAAATTAAGTCAATTAGTTGGGGAATAGACCTGGTTTAAAATACTGATATTAATCAATCAAACATCAAAGGATGTCTAATTAAATTAAACTGGACTGATACAGTCAAAACAAGAAATCAAACATTTTGGGGGGGGGTTCTTGTCATGGATTTTTTTCTGTTCATAGAGCCAGAATTGTGAAAATGTGGTGATGCCATAAAAATAGGCTGGATTAGATCAAAAAGAGCCTTTCTTTTCAAGGATATAATGTGTCCCTACAAGTAATCATTCTCTGCTGCTCCTGAAAGTTTAGAGTACTGAGTTAGTCCCAAGGCAACAAAATGAAGCCTCCAGCACTAAGCTATGATCTCTCTGTTTTTCTTATTAGCTACTCTAACAAATTGCCCTGAGAAATACAACTACTACATATGATAAAGCAAAAGCACAGTAGGACAAACACTGAGAGTGACAAAACCAGGAGGTTCAGTTAACATTGGTCATAATCAGTAAAAAAACTGAGGCCAGACTTGCAGGTCCTGCCATGCTGCTGCAGAAGATGCAGAGTGTAACAGTGCAGGGGCTCAATAAAGAAGAAAGATATAAGGGAGCCCATGTGTCTGTATCTGTATCTTGTTTGTTCCCTTCCACTTACAGGGAGGAGGGCAGATAAGTAAATCCAGCCTGACTAGTCACCAAGCTAGTCACCATTAGCCATTTCTCCACAATTTTGTCTGCAGGTTTGTGAGCAAGTAGGGAAAGGGCACTTTATTTCCCTTTGTGCTTCCATTCCTCATATCTCACCCTCTCAGATTTGCTGCATGGCAAAGGAGGTCTTCTATTTCTCTGGTGCTCTCAAAAGAGACTTCCTTCTTTGGTGTATTTGGGTTCTGAAGGATAAAATTGCCCCTCCTTTTAATTTTCTTTCTCCACTTTCTGCGCTCTGCCTTTAATGTT
Source organism: Taeniopygia guttata (assembly GCF_048771995.1). Lineage (NCBI taxonomy): Eukaryota > Metazoa > Chordata > Aves > Passeriformes > Estrildidae > Taeniopygia > Taeniopygia guttata. The sequence goes on along the minus strand of NC_133028.1, from coordinate 15,928,863 downwards.
GCTTCCATTAAGACCCATGAGCTTTGTGGTGTTTCTGTGGGGATTTGTAGTGCTTCCAGCCCAAAGACCAAGATATATCTTTGTAATCTGTGCCTCAGAGTTGCATAAATAAGAGTTTTAACCTGCAAATGCAAATGGGGTGATCCTGTTGATTCAAATGGTCCATACTAGCAAATCATATATAATACAAATATCCTAGCATAAAATCATTTGTCCTAGCCACTATTTACATTAACTTTTTTTTTTTTTCCTGAAAGCAAAGTATTTACCAAAGGAAAAATAACATTCATCGAAATTGTGATTATGGAAGATAGTTTCACATCTGATATCGTCAACCTTTCTATTAAAATATTAATTCAGAAACGATAGCAGTAAAATTTCAGGTATGTTCTTAATATTTAATTTACATTTTTCACATCCCCTAAATCATAGTTTACTTTGTAAATATTTGCTAATCTAAGAATACATGTACTACCAGCCTTAGGTCATGCAGATAGCAAAGAGGACTTCGTGCCATTTTATGACGTGACTCCTCCATTTAATTAACTCCTTTAAACTATTAATGTCAGACTTTTTTTTCCTAGGTCTCGTGTTTTTGCTTGTGTAACTAAAAAGCTCTGTGTGCCATTCAGCCAGCACAGGTTGGCTTCCTCCCTCTCTCATAGCAACAAAATCCCAGCTACCTCTGAAGTGGATATGCTAAATGGGAGGGATTTCACATCATCTGTTGTCTTTCTAGCTCACATGCACAAAATGCCACAGTTCTCCTCAGAAGGTGTTTTTCAGCAGCCATTCTGCATGTGATATTAATCAGTTTGCTATTGATGACCACATCTACACAGTAACAACAATATATCAAAAACATAATTAGTCTGTTTCATGATGTATGGTATAGAGAGACATTCTTTATAAATATATAAAGAGCATTAACATTTACAAATGTACTTGCTGTTCATGTTTAAACAAGAAAGCTACATTCTTTGGATGCTTCACTTAGAAAAATACTTGTGGCTAGCAATGTCTTGCATATATTAAGCATTTATGTTGAACATTGTAGCCAGTTTTTTCTGACAGAATTTATACTTTTTATTAACACAGGGTTCAATCCTGGTCCAGTCCTCTAACCCTGATTAAAATGACTTCATGGGAATAATATCACTCATTTCAGTAAACCTATTTGTGCTTGTGCTGTTCAATATCCTGTCAGCTTGCCGAATCAGATCATTAGCAAAGATAGACAAATGCATTCAGCCTAGGCAACTTGCATTTCCCTGTTTCTAAATAAATGGGCTTATCCTGCAGTATAAACAGCACTTACTTTTCTCAAAATTTTAAAGGAATGAGCATGGTCAAGATTAATCTCTGTGTTATTACATCTGTTATTTTTCCATTATCCATTCCTGAATTTTGTTGCATGCCCTACAATTAGAGAATATTTTGCTGCTTAGTTCAAGAGTAAAAAGGGTTGTTTCTACAAGGCACAAATGAAAAATCTCCAGACCAATTCAATGAGCTTCTGAGTTCCTTTCACTTCTAATGAAGCACCATTACTTAGCAATGACAGAGCATTTGCTAGCCCTCGGTACCTCTTACTCCATGAGACTATTTATGCCAGCAGAACTAAAAGTGAATATAAGCATCTGCAGAGTGACAGCTTTGACAAGAGGTTCTGTAGAAGAGTATTGCTAACAGAACATCTTACTCCTCAGAGCAAAGGCAGGCAATGTGGTGCCCTGCTGACCAAGCTGCTAAGTTAATAATAGAAGAATGATTGAAGTTAAGAGGGATTTTTGACCTAATGTTAAAAGGAAAAACTAAATACATTACTCTTTGGTGTAGTAATACTGACTAAATCCATTTACTCCCATTTATACCCATCTACATTACTGTAGTGATTTTTCTCTCCTTTTATCTAAGTCAAAATTCTGTTTTGATAGTCTTGCTAGAAGGGAAATATGAGAAACAGAATGTCTGCATCAGCTGAAGAGAAAAGCAAAGATCAGGACCTGTGACTGCAGTGTGCATTGCCTGTATTTTCCTTCCCATCTCCTTGAACAAATAAGAGTGCTTCTAGTCTAGGTTACCATAGTTTCTGGTTTCCTTAGTAACCCACCCTTTTGAGAGCATTAATGTGTTTGTGTCAGTAGGCAAAAGTGTGAGTGGGTCTGAAATGGAGTACAAACATCTCAAATTTTGAGTGAAAAAATTCCAAATTTTCTCCTCAACTAACAAAAAAAAACCCAAAACTTAAACCAAACAAAGTCTCACTAGAAATCAAGAGAAATAACTATGACTGGATATGATTTAAATCATGATGTGATGAAAGGATGAGTTTGTTCTCAAGTCAGAGGGATCTTTAGGGTAACCTGGAATTTGAACAGAAGAAATGCAGTTACTGTTCCTGGGATAGGAATTTAGAATTACAAACTGTCACTTGCAAAGGGTGCTTCCTTTCTAGAGTTCTGTTACATGGCAGTTGCAAAGAAAGCAGTTACCCATTTGAGGCATAATGGTAGCAAACAAAAAAAAGGCCAGTAAAACTTATCAATCAGACAGTATTTTTGTGTAAGAATAATGGAAATGCTACAATAAGAATATAACCAGTAATATTGTGTACGTTTCCTCCACTCTTCATGCAATAAATATAAAAATAATGTGGTTTATGAGTTAATGGCTTGATCTTACTTTTTTTCTTAATCTGAAATATTTGATATGATACTTAAATACTTGAGAGTTTAAATTTCTATTTAAATATAGAAATTTATTTATGTTTAAAGAAGATTAATTTTTACTAGCAGCCTTCAGTCATCTTTATTATTGTACATCCCTTCTGAAATTTCTCTGTAGATTTTTTCTGTTCCTCTTGCTCTTGAAGAGCCCTTCTGTGTTTGGAAGCTGTGCAGACACTGAATTAAGGCAGGTCTTAGTTAAGCAGGATAAATAACGAATAATGAATATCAGAAAACACATTTTTACTGTGAGGGTGGTTGTACAGTAGGAGAGATTGCCCAAAGAGACTGCAGGGTTTCCATCCTTGCAGGAATTCAAAACTCAACTGGCCTCAGAGTGGGGCACCCGGCTCTGAGTAAGGGAGCTGCATTAGATCTCCAGAAGTCCTTTCCAATTTCTGCTCTGCTGTGGCTCCAAGATTCTGTGAAGTGTGTAATGACTGGGAAACTGCCTAAATGCATATTACTGAGAGAGCTAGAGAAATTCTGTGGTTCATGTAAGGAAGCATATGCTGTTTCACAAATTTAATACTTTTCTAAATATTTCTATAGTATTTGAGAACTTTAAATAAAAGTGACTTTGAGGGTATAAAAAGGGAGGCAGGCAGGAAGGAAGGATAATAGAAACTATAGCATTTGTATTAAGTATATCAAATGTCCTAAAAACAAGTTTGATAATTATAAGATTTTACATCATAGGTATTTGAGAAATTTAGCAAAATTTGAAGCTAGAGCTTTTTTTATATTAAAAAAAGGTACAGCTTCTTTCACATACAAATGGGAGAAAGAAAACAAGTACATAGACAAGAGTGATACGGAAAATGGAATGGTTTTAGGAAGAGAAGAGCATAAATATTTATCCAATTTTTTTGTTCATATTTTCCATTCTTGTCCCTTAACTGTCATTCCCTTGTGCTGTTCACGGCTTGCTGTGTTTTTGACGGCAGTTATGACAAAGCTGCTGTTACTACTTTTCTAATTTTTGGCTCCTGTGCCAATGTTTTTAAACTTATAATAACAGATTCCAAAATACATTTGCTGATATTTGTCTAACTGATTTTCTAAAACAAAAATGAAAAATAATTACTTAGGTCAGCAATTAATGGTTTAGATTTTTTCCTATGAGTTTCTTTGAAAGGAAATTGAAATTTTTATATATTGTATGTGAAAGCATCACTAACAACCTTGTTCTATATACAATACATTACATATACACCTTTAATCAGATAATCAGATTCAGTAGGTGGCTTCTAATGAGCTATTTGCTATGCTTCAGAGGTCATTTATTGATTGGCTTTCATTGATTATTGATTATCAGTAGGAGCTCTGCCCTTTGGTAGATATTGGCCAGTTTATTGTCCCTAAACTCTTATCCTACCTTTGTTCAGCATTTCATTTCCTTGGCTCGAATATTTACTTCAGTACAAAGAGGAGAACCAGAATAATAATGTTTTGTGCCTGTTTTGTACCTATATTCCCAGCAAGAAACAGTCAGGGCTTTTTCCTTCAGATAAATACCACTAAAAACACATGGGATTACAGAGCACCACTTAAAGGTCTGACTCAAACCTCAGTAAAATAAGAGGGAATCTTTCTATTTAATTTCATAAACTTCAGATCAGATCCTGAATAGCCCTGGCTTTATATTAGAGTCAAAGACATCTCTCTCCTCTAAGAGGCTGAAGTGACTCCCTAGTGACTTCTAATGCTGTTTTTGAAAAGTAGAAAACTGTCAAGAGGAGACTGCATAATAACAAAGAAACAATTGAAAATACCATTGCCACACTTTACTTCTTAGCTGCTGACCACAAAATTTAAGATTCAGCTCAACTGAAAAAAAAAAACAAAACCCAAAGAAAAAAGCCACAAGAAGGACTATGGCTTGTATGTGTCCAGATTCCTGGTAGAACTTCCCTCTTCACAATTAAAAAAATCTAGACTGTAGGGGATACTTATAATTTTGGTATTATTCTTGGTTTACATACTGAAAACGCTCATGTATTAAGTAGAATTCTTTCACCATAAAATAGAGGTATAACACATTACTGCTACAGTTAAGACTAATACTTTTAGAAAGATACATATTATTCCATTATTATTGAATTTGATATTCAATAAGAGGAAACAAACAAGTGTTGTTATTTTCTTTCATCTTCTCATTTCTTCTTTTACTACTGCATTCAAATTTTACATGAAAAAAAAATGAGCATTCTTACAATAGATAAAAAATCACTGAAGCTGCATTCACCTATTAGCAACCAGATGTCATAATAAAAATAAGTCTTTTCTAACCCAGCAGCATGCACAAATACGATACTAAGAAGTCATTAATTGGGTCACATACTCATTACAATGCCATATATTGTTATCATATTGTTTCCATCTGATAGTGTGCAATAGTTCATATAATCCAGATCACACTTCACTTTCTTGCCACAAGTAATGTGTCCCCCCACCCCAATAAAGAGAGACATTGACTGGCACGCTGGATGACAACCTCAACATAAGATTGAGTGACAGAGGCTTAAATGATCTCTGAACATACAGGGTGTTACTCTAAAACAGTTTAGGTAAATTGATACAGGAAAATTTTCATTAACACTGCCTGGTATTGAAACTTGATCGCAAAGATACTTAATTGCAAGGAAAAAGAGCTTAGGGGATAGTGGGTTTTTATACATGATGGCTGCTTTTAACAGTTATTCTTGAGTGCTAGGTACAAGTACAGGTATAACCTTCAACTACGGATTTAAACCAGCAAGGCTGTATGACGCCACTTTCAGCAGAGGCTGTCTGGTAAGATTTCTAGAGAACCAGTTAAAAAGGTGTGTCGTTCTGATTAGACTACTTTTTTCTAGTAACTTTGTACTTTGTTCAGGTTCAGAGGCAAAGAAAGAAATTCATGTTCCTCATTTTGACCCCCAGTAACCCACTGGCTTTGTGTTCTTTTCTTTTAAGATGAGAAGCGCTGAATTTCTAAGGTACTATTAAATAGATGCATTGTCAGTAACGCTATGAAAACCCCTACTCTTATACAGTTAATTAGTCTTGTTACATTAATTGAAAACCATTCAGAAGTGAGAAGTGAATGGAGGGCGCCCTGGGAAAGCAGCCAAGCTTTAGGGGTTTGAGAGAGCGATGCACGATGGCCGAGGCTGCCCAGAGCCTGCGGCAGGCAGGGACGGAGCCTGCACCGGGCACGGCATCCGGCCACGCTCCCGTGCGAAAGGGCTGCTGAGGAGCCGTGTATTTATGTCAAGTAATCACATTTAGTAGTGCTTAGAATAATGAAAAAGGTGAAAGGGGAAGCCTTTTAAAGACTTTCAGCAATTAAAAAGCAAGGAAGGTATCTTCTTGCACTGACCATACGGAGTCATTGATACTGGCTAATTGCTCCTCAGGAAATAGCTGTGCCATCTTGCAGATGTTCGCAATCCTCAGAACACAGTTCTGTCTTTTTGGGTTTTGGGGTTTTTTTCCTGCTGTTCCTAGTATGGTTCTTTGAAAATCAGGATGTTAATAAAATAGTAACAGATTGTAAATAAAAAAGGTAGATCAAATATTCTGTTTATACATAGGTACTGAACTCTGCAGTGCAGCAAATAAGATGAAAAAAACAAGACTAGGATGAAAATATCTTGAAGAGCTGGATGACTCAATGTGAAGACATGTTTGCTCAGCTCTTTCTGAGCTCCCACTCGAGAAGAAAACATAAAACACAGTAACAAAGTGTCTTATGATGGATTTCTGTTATGAAAGGCAGAAATGTAGAAAAACAGAAAATTAGGAATTATATGTACACTTGTATTCTAGTTTCTGGAAAACTGAATTGAAGCACACTTATCTTCAGGAAAATAAATATTTTTATAGTGGATTACCCTTGGCCCCAGACCAAACTCCCACCCAGGAGTTCTGTCATTCCTTTTCAACAGTCCAGGGGCTTAAAGTAAGAAATATTCCTTGTCTAGCAGAAAGACAGGGAAATTGCTTAACAGTTTGCAACATGGGAAAAAAGGACTTGACTTGGGGAAAATGAATTTATTTTAATACTAATTAAAATAGACTTGGTTAGAGAAACAAAGACAAAAATTTAAACAACCATCCCATCCTTCTTAAATATGTTTATCTAGAGGCTCCCTATTTGTGTCTATGGGACTCAACTGTGCTCTGCTATGAGCCTGTTGGAGACAGATGGGATGGGTTGGGTCCTCCTCACAGAGGCACTTTGTCAAGCAAACCAAACAGAGCATTTGGTTCAGAAACATGACTAAATTTAAATATGAAAGAACATTGTCTATAGTAAAATGCAGCAATCCCCGGATCCAAGAAGAAATGATGATGTCTGGCTCCAGATCAGGAGACTGAAAGATAGCTTTATTAAAACTATACTATATTACATTAATATACTATTTAAAGAGATACTATACTATTCTACATACTTACTTCTTACTTACCTATCTAACTAACTCATGAGCCACAGCTGGATCCAATTGGTCATTGAGCCCAAACAACCTTCACCAGAATCCAATCAAACAATCACTTCAGATAACAATTTCCATAACATATTCCACATGGGGAAAACAAAGAAGCAGAGATGAAGATTGTTTTCTCTTCTTCTCTCTGTGCTTCTCCAAGAAATCCTGAGAGGCAGAATTATGTCTCTCTGTCCAGAGAATGTGAATGTCACACATTGTTTTTCATAAGGAAAGCCTCTTATTTTACCTTTCGAGGTAATAACAAAATGCTCTCGATCTGTTCCAAGTCTGGAGGAGGTGACTGAGGGGAGACCTCATTAGGGCCTACAACTTCCTCATGAGGGGAAGAGGAGGAGCAGACACTTATCTCTTCTCTCTGGTAACAGGACCAAAGGGAATGGCATGGACATAAGTCAAGGGCAGTTTAAGAAAGGTGTCAGGAAAACATTCTTCACCCAGAGGGTGGCTGGAACAGGCACCCCAAGGATGTGTCACAGCAGCAATCCTGACAAGAGTTCAAGAGGCATTTAACAATGCACATGGTGTGATCCTTGGAGCAATCCTGGGTTGAGTTGGACTTTGATGATCCTTGTGGGTCTCTTCCAATGCAGGATAGTCCATGACTCTATGATTTAAAAAGATTTGTACATTTTTTATATTCTTGTGATATAAGCTGATTCAAATTAAATCCAATTGTAGATTGGAAGTTAGTAGCAGCTAATGCTTTGAAACAGAGAAAGGTGTTGGTAGTCTTATAGAAAAGATAAGCACCTGACGGCTCTCTTCTTTCTAACATACTGTGGTTGGACCAGTAAAAGTATCTTTCTTAAAAATACTGCCTTTTTAAATCACTTCAGAATTTATTCCCATGTCCTGAATACCATCAGGTTTGTAAGATATTTTAGTAATCAGGACTGTCTTTAAATGCTGTAAGTCATTGCTGTGGTATATTTTTTCTGTTTTCATCTCCTTTTTCCACCCATATGAATATCATAAGTTACCTTAATTCCAGATACCTTATTAGAGCCATCCTTATTCAGCCATGTGCATTGTCTTTGACTTTTTTCTACTTTGACATTTTTTTCTTTTTTAGCTACAGATCATTTTGTGACCTGAACTCTCTTTGTGATAATAGAAAAAAAAACAGGAGCAGGGAACGCATTTTTCAATAATTGATGCTTGAATTATTAAATGCATCTCTATTCCCATGTGCAGTGACAGTCAAGTAGAAAATGGAAGCTGTCTATAATTTAATCATAGTACATACAATAATTATTAGTAGTCATTAGGACCCTGATTTTCACAGTGAGGTGCAAGCAGAGAAATGCTGAATTCACAGAAGTGAGGTGTTGTGTGACTTGCAGCACAAGACTGAGTAATTCTCTGTGCAAAACTGCACTTTTTATTTATTTCTAGTGATATTATGTCACTTTAAATGTTATCTATTTATAATTTGTGTTATTTATAATAAATAACACGTTATTTATTTGTGTTATTTATGATAAATAACACAATGTTATTTATTTCTAGTGATGCTATGTCACTTTAAACTTTTAATTGCACACAGTGAATACATGATTAACTGGTGTTATAATTTAAAGAATCCATAGCTTACAAATAATTATTTTTTATTACAAATCATAATACTGGACATATTCTAGAAAAGGAATCAGATGTTCTTATTTGTAAGTGTGTCCTGTTTAAATTGTGTGTTCGTGCTACTATTTTGCAATTAAATGCCACAGTCTCAGCTCTCTAATGATAGAAATTTGTTGATTACCACAGATCTTTAAACAGCATGTAGGCACATATTGAAACAGATTGATAATGCCAACTGGATACAAAGTGGGAGTGTTAAATTCTGCTGCCAGTTTCAGATGCTTTGAAACACTTTGGGAGTATAGTTCTGGTGGCTCCAGCGTGAAGCCTGTGCTAAGCACTGTACACATATATAACAAAAGGTGCCTGTCTCCACCAGCCTACAGCCAATGCAGAAAAAGAGTCATGTTGACCAGATCAGTAGTCAAGTGACACAGGGAAAAGGTCATAAACACAATGATATGAAGATATGAAAAATTCAAAGTCTAATTATCGTGGCTATGTAGCTGAAGGACTGACAGGAAAGATGTCCAGAGTCTGTTGAAGGACAAGTGAAAGTCTGCTCGTTGCACTGTGTGGATGCAGCCTGGAAAATGCCAGAAATAACTTTCAACATATATAGCTTGTACTGAACTTGTGGTGCTACTAATGACTACATTTTGTGTACATGTTTTGCATGTCAATAAATTAATTAACTGTTTTTAAAGGCACATGGTGAAAAGGATAGCCTATAGGGTTTTGTTTAAGGAACTGATTAGACATCTATGAAGGAGAGGTGTAAACTTAATTCGACTCACTGGACACCAGACACTCTGATGCTGGTGATGATTAAGAGCAGAGCACTCAGTGCCTTTCAGTGGCTGTACAGCCTTAATTAAGAAACCCAGGAGGTGAACCAGGAGCTGCTTTAGTCAGTCTTTGTGTCTGGGCAAGGTTGAGTAAATCTGGTTCCTGTGAAAGCTAGAATTCAAGGCAGACACTGGGACAATGAGAAGTACCCTCTGGAAGAGCCCATGAACCCTGTAGCACCTTTCAGGTCAGGGTACTCACCCATCCTTCAGCAAACACAGGGAATTTCTATAATAAAAACCTTAATGTTCTATATTGCATGTTTAGGGTGATTGTAGCCTTTATTTTTCACAGTTTTCATAATTGGTAGAATGCCCAAACCTACACACTGTAAATGGCCACTAGTTCCCAAAGAATTTAAGAGGTACTACTTCTCAGGCTAGCAGAGTTTTCCCTCTCAGATGAAGAACCCTATTCAAGACCATCTGAGAAACATATGAAAAAGCCCTGTCAGGTTCAGTACTGCACTCCACCACTAACATACAAATCAGCAACCACAACAAGGTGCTTGCACGAGAGCTTAATTGCTGACAATCTCACAGCCAATTTTGCCACAAGTTGCAAACTTTCACTACAAAAGGATTTTGTAAGGCCTTAGCTCTCAAACTGATGCCATTAAATGAGACTTGCAGCTTTCAACTAATCTAAATAAGGATTTAAGGGTGTCATAGCTGAAGGCATATTCTTGAATGCATGACTTGTCCATACCTTGTGGGTTTATAAACCAAAATGCAGACCAGTTATGTACAGACCTGCCTACCCTAGTGCCAATGTCATACACCTGAACACCTTTTTCTGTCCTTTACTAGATAAAGCTTAATAGCACCTTGATCCAGCCCTAAAAATAAGAAATTCCTTACTGTTCAGACTAAGCCCACCAAGTCCAGTGTCTAGAAGGAGCAGCACATTCCACTCAAGTCTGCTACAAGATAGGATTTTGTCCCAAGTAAAGAAGGTAAATTATTCCATACCTAGTCTTTTTTTATTAAATGGATTTTCCACAGTATCCACCTACTGAATGATACATTTAAGCCATGCTACCCCACATTTTTTAAATATTACAGTTTTTTAAATTCTCTTTCTTTCTTCTATTATACTTACAAGGGTCGTTTAATGCTTTTGGTAATGTAGAAGTTTTGAACTACCTTTAGTAACAGTATCGTTAAAACCTGTAGGCAAGACTTGAGCTCTGCATCACCCCAGGCTTTCTCTGCTAGTGAAAGAATGTTTACTAGACAAAAGACAAATTTTCAAGCATTTCACTTCTGAAAAAAACCCAAAAATTTCAGATTATGGTATCAAGAAAAAGATCCCTCTCTTTCATGTAAAAATTTGGGTTTACACCTGTCATACAGGACTAAATGTAGCCTGATCCTGTGCTCCACCATGATATATTACCAGTTTCTGAGCAGAGCAAATGTGGTTCTAGATTTAAAAGATTCTATGCAAATTCCATCTGCAAATGGCACTCATTTTTACATTCAAAAGTGGTGTACTGCTTTATGTAGATGTTTAATTTCTATTTGTAGTTACTTAATGTATATTTAGACATTAGACGATACTGGTCTAAATTTTAGATGGGATACTTAGTCCATATACATGTAAAGGTTCTTAAGAAGAATAAGGTATGGCCAAGTACTCACAGAAAATATTACTTCATGTTAATCAGCACATTATGAAAACACATAAGTCTTTGTGTAAGTTCCTAGCTTGCTTATATTTGGTCCTTATAGATTCCATCTTCTCAAATAGAATTAGAATTATGGCTTTCTTACTACCTACTTCTACAGGCAAATGTAGTGTTCTGAAAGCAGGTTAAGGGAAACATGCCCTCTGATGCTTTGCTCATAACCTGTGTGCACATAGACACTTTAAGCCAGGCACAAAAATAAACACATAACGACAGACCACTCTGCACATGAAAAGGTAACCTTTTTCATGGTCACTGAAAACTGAACACAGTGTCACAATGAGTCCCAGAGAGTGGCAGCAACAGAAGACACCATCTTGAATCCAATGCACTAAACTCCAACAGAGCACTAACACAATATTTAAGGGCACCTCTTCTCACTCTTCACTGCAGGAAAGGAATCATCCCTTTCATAGCCTTTGTCTGACACCAGAAGTGTTGCAAACTCATGAAAGGGTTAAGTCCCTAGTTCAGTAACCCAGATCATCTTGATCCCACTTAGATGTTCCCTGTGTGGAGCATTTTCACTGAAACTCTTACCCTGCCCAGATGTTGCTGAATCACATCTTTTCAGCCTTGCAGACCTAGCTCAGTACCAATTCTAATTCTATGCTTTATTTCTAAAAAGTTTGGGCCAAGTGGAGAAGTCTGGCTGTTGTTTCGTTCCTAGAAAAAGAGGATAGAAGAAAAGTTGTCACAACTACATTCCATAATATACTCCTCACTTTTTGGCTTCCAGTTGTCTGTAGTAAGACTTTACAACACCTTGAATAGTCAATGACCTCTCAGAGAACTTTTGTTACTCTGTAAACACTGAAACAGAAAAGCTATTATAGTCATTCCAAGTTCATACTTATGTTAAATGTCTTCACACCCTTCTGAAGCACGTTTTCTCCAAAACTGTGTTCAGAGCAGGGAAGAGTATTTGGAAATCCAGTATGAACATCTGATACCTTACAATCTATATTTTCTATAAACTACCAATCAATACCTTAAACATATGGCAATTCAAAGTCAAAATCCTGATAGATATTTGGAATACTGATAAATCCTTTTCCTTAGTGATGTGGAATCCATGAGTACAAAATAACAGCTTTGACGCCTCCCAGAACACATACCTTTTTCATCCTGCCTAAAAGGCAATAGGTAGAGCAAACAGAACAAATACTAGAAGTTTAGAAAACTAAAAGAAAATTCAGGGAAAAAATGTTACAAAGCTGGTTGATTTTACTTTATTTACAGGAGTCCAACTTGAAATCAACCAAGTATTTTTGATTTTTGGGAAGTCCCAGGCTCCCTTTCCAAAGACTAGCCCTGTGGGACAAGGCATATAGGGACTTCCTTGTCCATTCAAATTCCTTCAAAAAGTATCAGCCAAAGTTGGTTTGAGTTTTCTTAGCTCTTCAGCTAAGCTGACAAGTTATCAGTAGTTCTTCTGAAAGAATATATTGTAGGATGATTTGGGATTGACTTTTCCTGAAAGCCAAATCAGGGTCCAGCAATGAATTATATAAAACTGTTAATCTAGAGCTTGTATAACCGGTGTATAACTATTAACTTGTATAACATGTAGAACAGTTACATCATCCTATTTTGCATCTGCTTTTTTGTATTCCATGCAATTAAAGACAGTGGCATGAAAAGACCATCAAACAGGTACAGGACAAGTAATAATAAAAGGTTTTATGACCATGATTCTGGGAAGAGTGCGTTCCTCACAAAGAAGTTACACAACTCATTCTTGGAAGTGACAATAAAATCTTTATTCCTCTCCTTTCTCACCCTTTCCCATCCACACACAGAGGCACAAATTTTTATGCCAACTTTTGGAAAAACATACCTTATTACATTTTCAGATCTGGAGCCTGTCTGTCATTTACCTATTTTATTCACAATTCTTTATCTGTGTGAGGTTTTGACAGCTTCATATTTATATACATTACTTCTTTATCCTACCTTTTTTTAGGTATCAGAAAAAACAGTTTTAAAATATTTTAGGTCAGGTCTGGAAAGATTCACTGCTAAGTCATGCTGTTCTAAACATACTGTCTTGTAAAAGAGCATAACTGGAAACTTGTGGATTATTATTTTAAACTACTAGGATTCCAGTCTCTCCCAAAACTTTTAAAGCATTTGCAATAAATCTCCCAGCTAGAGAGTCATCAGCCATATAATCAAAACAAGCATTTTTAGAGATAATCTTTTTAATCTATTTCAAAGCCTTGCATTTTACAACAGAGAGCACAGGATGATCTAGTAAGGCAGAACATAAACAGCCAAACGGTGCTGCAAAATTTGTAGGGATTTCTTGGGTCAGAGCAGACAAGCAGATTTCTAACTGTCACATACTATCTTCCTCTGGAATAATGAACCATAGTTTCTCTCTTTCACAAAGCACTTCAGATTTATAGTCTAAATGCTTTCTTTTTTTTCTCTCCCCACCAACCCTGCCCCGAGAGGAAATATGTCACAGAATTAAAAGGGGGTTTCTTGCTCAGAAAAATAACAAAACCAAAACTGACAAGATGCCATCAGACATTTCCATTGAGCTTATTACAATAGCAGGTACAACTTAACAAAATCCAAAAGAGGATTAGCTATTGAGGGATAGTGTTTCTGATGTATATCAATTAATGATACTCAAGGCATTTGACTGAAAGATTCAGGTAAAAGCTAATCTTTTGGGTCAAACCACTTCCTGTACATAAAAAGTTAGGATAGCATTTAATGTGTAGGGAAAAAATTTTACTACAGCTGCTTGTTGGAGTTTTTGGAACTGTGTTCTTCAGTCTATGCCACCTGTCACTGGCTTTTGGCAAAGTCTGGCTTTGTCTGGGTTTGATCCACTGTGTTAATTCCAACATATACATTCTGTTGTTTATTACATTGATAAAATACTATTATTTCACAAACTAAATAGATAAAAGTGCTACCTAGTGCTACAAATTAACAAAGCTGGAAAATGCTGAAACAGGATTTCTTAGTTATACTGTTAGATTATTTGTAGTACTGGTGAATTCCTCAGAGGTAGCTCATAAATTTGAGACAAAGACTTTGCCTCCAATAAAGTCTGAAAGGCATAGGTGCCGCCTTCTGTAAATATTAATAATGGCTGCAGAGTGAGTGCCACAAGCAAAGGGCATTCAGTCACACAAAGCCAGCCCAACAAAACCCTCCCTACAGCAGAATCTATTGCTTGTTCTCAAAGCTACATATAAGATTGTAAAGGTAAGGAATATTTCTGTACATTCCACAACAACAGCTGGATTAAAGACTGCAGTTACTCCTACACTGCTATTTTTGCATTTTGATTTAAAAACTTTTTTCGCTGCATTTAGGAAAGATTTGGTGTGTTTTAGAGCACTTGCTGTGACTGCCCCAACCCCAAAGTACAGGACCATCTTCTCTAACCACACTCTAAAAAATACTCTTCAAACATAAACTGCTTCAACAGAGAATCATTTAATCTCTTTCAAAAATCAAAAATAAATAAAGAAATAAATACATAATGGAACTTTTCAATCACTGTAAAAGACAGCACCCAAAATTCTGTTAGCAATCTGACAGTTCAAGCAGGTGCCCAGCAGAGATCCCTTGTCCCTTGCTTCCCTGGGTAATGAGGACACAAGCTCAGGAATGGAACCCAAATCAGCCAGGAACAACACAGGATCTTTCCCACTTTCTTGCTGCTCTGTCACTTTAAAATATCTCACAGGCATCCACTGTCTCAAAAGGCAGCTTGAAAGAGGCAGAAATTGCGGTGTGTGTGCACTCTCCTTTTGAATCCAGGACAGATCAATGACTGTTTATTTATCCTGAGCAAAGCAAGTGATGGGTGTTTTTCAAATTCTAGCAGACAAATCCCCATCACTGAACCTGCAGGGCAGGTCACACAGAGCTGGGAGTGGGCACAGGACTGGAACATGTTAGAAACTGGCTGCCTTGGTCACCAAGGGAGTACAATTACTTAATGACAGCAATTTACCCGTTTTACAGTTTGCAGTGCCAAGGAAATATTGCTTGTGACAGTGGAAACAAATCAAGCCTGAACTGGTAATTCAGCACAGAAAACCTGAGCTACTTCTTCTAATACTGAAAAGCATGGAATTTATTTAAGTGCTTGATTAAAGTTTTAGATGCCCAGTCCTAAATAGATTTATTGGAAACTCTGGACACCAATCCTTTCAAATAACCAGAAGATTATTGCGACACTGCTTCTAGCAGTTATTAACTTGATGCTAGATTTTTTCTAACGATTATTCCCTGTGTGCTACTCGTCTTCCAACTGTGAGGGTTATTTATTTGTGCTGTTTTCCTAAGCAACAGCTAATTCCCCACTGAAAGATCATGCATAAGCAAGGGGCTATCTAACATGGCTGAAGTCTTTCAGTGCAAAAGGAGAGGACATTAAGAAGAAAAGTGTTATTGAAACCACTCAAGGCGAGATTAATATCTTCACCTTTCCATATTAAATGAGTGCCTTTCAATTTTGTATAATCATCTGTTGTAATAGGAGTTCAGAAACAGGAAAAAATATTACTCTTTTATATTTAAAATCACTTAAGGAGAAAAGACAGAAGGGATTTGGTTTAACAGGTAATGAACTCACAACAATCATCAGGAATAACGTCACTGGTGCACAGGAGGGGAAATCCCAGCTATATGTATTTTCCTCAGTTTATGTATACCTTTGCTGATTTCTTCAAGCCAAAGGAAAAAAATGAAGATAAAAATGTGAAAGAATCAGTAATTAATCAGTAATTAAATTGACTAAAAAAGTAATTAGCCCAAAATCTAATACTAAGGTTTTTACAGTTGGATAACTTTCAGACCAAAAAACACTAGAAATCTATCACTGCTTTCTGACCTACTTTCCATGGCCATGGCTAATTCGATCTTCTTGCCTTTCATAGCTCTGTCTCAGCCAACAGACAGATGAGCAGTGGAAGAACAGAAGAGGCAGGTTGGGTTAAGAGATGAAGACAAATCTTTACAAGCAAGAGACTGGAAGTTTTCAGAGACCTACTCCCAAAACAAGCAGACAATTATTCTTATTAGGATGAAGTCAAAAAACATTATTATCACAAATATAATAAGTCTCATAAATCACCAAAAAGTGTTCATGTAAATTATCTATGCCAGGATAATGTCATGCCTGAAATGATTACACCACTTATACTTCAAATCTAAATGCTGCAAGAAATTAAACAAGGATATTAAACAAAAAATAATAGACTTGTTGAAAAAAGAAACATCAGAAATTAGAGGGGAAATTGAGTACTTCAGACCTTTGCTACAAGAATTATTGTTATTTTTGTTTAAGAAATATATATTTGTTTTGAAACATAAACAATTACAGGATGTAAAAATCCATTTTATAAATCCAGAAATCATACTTTTTGTTTCAATTCCACTACTCACTTGGCCTGAACAATATAAAAGAATGCTTTTCAAGCTAATTGAATTTTGCTCTTGCTCCCTATGAAACTTTTCATATGTCCCAATTTCTATCCTGAGTCCTCCCACATTAATTTTACTCTGATTTTCTAAGTAAATTAGGTTCAGGTAACAGTACTGTCAATTGACGTCTGTATTCTAGGTCTTCTGATAGCTTTTCATCCCATGACTACATTAAAATACAAATTTAAAGATATTAATTTCTAAAAATGCATCTGCTAATTGAGAGCTGTTGGAAGAAGGCAGTATGTATGTCCCTGTTTAAAGCAAGACTGTGTAACTCCAGCAGTTTCCTGTTTTACTGGCAGTGTATACATGGACTAAGCCAGCCTCTGCATAATCTGCTACATGCCCAGCCAAACTTGGAAGTGATTTAGGGGTTAGAAGAAAAAAAGGGGAAGAGGACTAGAGTAATAGCACATCAGCAATTTCTGTGAGATGAGAAAGAGAAAATTAAGACACTGCTAGGTTGAAAGCATGTTTCCACTAGTACTATCCCTTTGACTCTTTCTCCCCCCCAAATTTTTCAGTATAGCTCCCAAAATGAAGTAGTCGTTATTTGCACAGTCCTAATTAAATGTTTATAAACTGGTGGTAAAAGCTGCAGAAAAGAGTTTGAGTAGGTAAACTTCAGATTTTAGGAAGGTTCAAAGAGAGATACCTGACACCAGTAACAAATCCTTGATTCTGAAGATCTGCATCTTCTGACCTTGGCCCAGCTGTAAAACAGACCACCATTCACATTGATCCATGTCCACAGTTCCTAAAGGCAACCATCATGCCTTTTCATGCTTGCTTCTAATATACCCATTGCCTATAGGATTAACTGCCTTTTTGAGATGAACAGTTCTTTCATCATTGAAAACTGTATCTGGACTGAGAAAGATATAAAAGTGGCAGGAGTGTCAAGTCTCTCAAAGAACATGCAGATGTCTTCCCAGCTCCATGCTGTGTATACACTGCTGTAATCCTGTTTCAAAGAATATGCTGGGGTTTTTTTCAGCCTTAAAGAACTAACTGGATTTTGTGGTTTCAGTTATGATCACAGAAACCTACAGGGCAAGTTTCAACCAACAGTCACAAGCTTTACCCTCATATGCTGTTTTCTAGTAGAGCTGTGTGTTCCTCACCACCATGAAATACCAGCATCTGTATTTTCATTTTTATAATTTCACAGAATGTAATTGGTACTTGTTTGTTCTTGCCTTTGAATTTCCTTTTCAGAAAGCCATTAATATTGGAAATGAAAAATGTTTCCAAAATGCCATTCTCTTATTTGTTATATTCCTTTTAAAATCCCCTAGAAAAACAAAATCAAAACCAAACAAGCAAACAAAATCACCTCAAAAACATAAATAAATTTGGAGAAGAAAAAATTACTAATTTCAATGAAAGATTTTTTTTCTTATTTGGAAAATACTATAATGATGATGAATTTTCAGCCAATTACAGATGATGGAAAAGAAGGTAGAAATACAGAGGTTGTGCAGCTCCATGGTTAAGGCTGTATGATCTGCTACATCTTCAGCTAGATTAAATGTGCTAGGCTTCACAATCCCACAATCACAAATTTGAAAATAGTAATTCTTCAGAAAATGACAGAGCCAGACATACAATTTTTGTGTTTAATCAATAACTTTAAAAGACAGCTGCTGTATTCTGCAGTGTTCTGGCCACACAGAGGACAGGAACAGAGAACAGGCAGGTGGTTTCACTGCAACTTTAAGTTTCAGGACTGCTAATGAAGTGTAATTCTTCCAAGAGCTGAAGCCATTCTTTGTGCATAACACTGCTATAGATTTTCTCTGTAACAGATATTTTGTCAGAAAATATAGTTAAAGTATCTGGAAATATTTTTGGTAACATTAAATTATTACCAGGAAGTGAACACTTTACTATTAATGTTTTAACGCTTTTAAAATTATTTCTTTATACCATAGAAGATTAATATACCTAAAGAGATAGTAATGTACCAGTCATTAAATTAGTGAAACTTCCCAAGGCATCTAGTAAATCTAATGTAATATTTGTGGGCTTTTGCCTTTTTTTTTTTTTTTTACCTTAACTATGAGGCAAATGTATGTGGGATGTTGATAAAATATTACACAGCCTAAGGACTGTAATTTTATCTGTGTTGAGTAACCAGCTCATACTAAAAGGGGGCTAGTTACTGTGAGCACATATGTATTTGCAGAACAGCAGCCTGCAACATGATGCTTTTAGAAAAGCAGGTTCAACTAGGGAAGAATACGAAACACATATAAAAGAAAGTTCACCTTTGAAAAAGTAGTCTTTCATGGTGTTTTTTTAAACCAAAGAGGATTTTGGTTTTGCTGTTATTCAGAAATAGTGATTATTTTATAGTTTTCTGCTTCCATCCTTTTTTTTTCAAACCTTTGAAGTCATACTGTAAGAAATGAAAAAAATTTCCTCCCCCAGGATAACAGGAAAAAAATTGTCATGGAGAAGTACATATTTCAAGCTCAGAAATATATGACATTTATTTGTTTGTAATATTTTACCTTCTACCTTATATGGACTAAAAATATTGTCAGAGGACCTTTTTAAACAATAGAAATTTTTCATACACTGTGATATTTCTTCAATGGTCTTCTAAAAATGTTTTAGAACTTATTTTATAGCTTAATATGGCACATACTTTTTATGAGAATGTAATGGAATATTTAGTACAAAATTCTATAGTTCTCTACTGAAAGGAATAATGAATCTTCAAAGGTCAGCTATAAATATCTTTTTTAATGCCTTTGTGACTGAAAAGAGCTTCCTAGAAATGAGTATAATCTTTTTCTAGATTTTCCTTTTCAAGGAAATCACAATTTGGTAATTTCTACTTGTTAAATTGTTTTCTCTAAATCTCTTGTTTACAGGTACTCTGCAAGGTTCATCCAGTCATAGCAAAGGAGAAAAAAATAAAACTGTTTGAAAGCAGTAGCTGGCATTGTTGCAAAGGGGACTGAATGTGTGTCAACACACAGAAGAACATAAGTTTTTATTCCTCAATTACTCAGACATTAGATCCCCAGGATACCAGGGTCTCTCCCATGGCTCTAAATTGGACTTCTCTGAGAATAGGAACACCCTTCAGGTGAGTATGATATGCACAGTTATTCAACAGCAGCCAAATGAGAAAAGATTTCAATGTCTTCCCTTCAGTCTGACTCAAAACTACACAGAAGAGTACGGCTTTTGCAGCTTTTTTCCCCAGAAATAGTAACGCAGGTAATCAGTTGACACAAAATTCTTCCTTTTGAAGATCTACCAGCGATAAGTAGTGCTCAAAGGCTGTGTAATAAGCCAGATATCAGATTCAACAACCTAACCAAAGAATAAGATGAATACAGAGCCAGAAGCAAGATAATACACCTCAAAATAACACAAAATGCAAGCAATGTAAGGGCTGAGTAATTACTGACCACTATATGATGCCAGATACAGAAAGGAAACTTGGATACAAATGGACCATCCACAACCAGAGCCAAAACTCTGGACATGTAAAAAACAACCAAAGAAGTGCAAAATACAGCTTAAGTTTTAAATACAAGCAATGGGATTTACAAAAAAAAAAAAAAAAAAAAACCAAAAAACACCAGAGTAGCTGTTCCTCTTTTTCTTAGATGCCTTTGAGGCATTCAGTGCACTCAGCTCTGTTACAGAAATCTGAGGATTATTTCATGTCAAAAAATGTCTGGAAGGAACTAAAAGGAGTAGTAATTTTAAGAGAGTGCTAAATGCTGGCTTTCCAGTGCTCAAGTCAATGCAGCAATAATTCATTCTGTCTGAATGTTGCAATTATGAATATAACACAATGCTTTATGTCATGATTCTCTAATTAGTTTATTTCAGTATAAATCCACACTATGGCTGAGGGGGTTGAGCCTGTCTTCCCCTTTCCTCATTCCCGTCCCCTCTCACGTGCTAACACTGGCACTCAGGAAAACACATGGTGCACCAAACAGATCTCACATCCATGAAAATTACAGTTAGGGGTTTCATTTTTAAGCTGATCATTGCCAGGTCTAATTCACCTTGGAGTTTGATGCATGTTGAGGTCTGCTCAAGGGAAGGGGCAAGAATAAACAACTAAAAGTCTGCTGACTGCTGTTGGACTTCCAGGTAATGGGGAAACCCTAAAAATGGGGCAAAGATTGTTGCTGCTGTAGCCGTGCATAGCAGCAATGATAGTGATTCCTCAGTTATCTCTCACAATTTCTTTTCCTGCCTGGCAATTCATATATTTTTCTGTTATTTAAGCAATTCAGCTGCAGTAATAATAGGTATTTGAGCATCATTAACTAATGAGAATAATTGCCTATTGTCATCTTTATTAAATCCCTCCTTTTTCTTTGAAGTTATGCTTCTTACAGTACTTCTTTCCCGTAAGTTGAATAGGATGAGTTTATTTCCATAGTGTCTGCTAACATAGGATGTTGGTTTAATAATTATGGATTAAATCCCTGTACAAATTAAATCAAAAGCATCTCTCTTATTGAATTGCTGCTGCAATTAACCCATTGCCTTCAAATGCAGGAACTCTGCTAGAAGACCTCCAAGCCTCCATTCTTTTCTGTGTGGAAATCAGCATCCTTACTTGTGCTGTAACTTCCCCAGGTCCATACAGATTTTACACTTTCTCTGACCTGATGTGAAGGGAGTTGTATTTTCCACCCCCCAGGCCCCACACACAGATCTCCCCTAGCTGCCCCTAGACTAATTTAAAGGCAGATGGAGAATTTGGCAGAGACTATTGCAGTGCAGTGAATAGAGCCACTGTAGCAAGTAAGGGCTTCATGAACAAGCCCATATTACAATGTCATAACATAAATATATAACTAATTAGCTAAATAATGAAGGGGAAACAAAAACAGTTTCTAATGCCTGGGGAGTTATAGAGCTTATAGCTGAAATACCAGCTTTAAATAAATATTTCCTTCTGGTTTTGTTAACACAGGTTGCTTTATTTTAATACACATTTATATTAAAATCAATTATAATGTATATTGGTTTTTGTGGCTATAATTTGTATTTTCTGCCTTATGTGTCACTCACTCATTAGGTTCCTAAATAACAGAGAACACACTTAGTCAGTTGGCATTTTCCAGTGTTTTAATTGCCTGCTGTGATATAATTATTGTGACATTTTGGGGTGTTTTTAACATCCTGAATTAAATATTCTGACATCCCACAGAGCACTTCATGAAAACAGTCAAACTGTATTCAAGTCATTAGGAGTCTACAGTTGTCCTTTAATATTAAAATTATTTTTGACACAAAAAATACAGATAAAATTAAAGTACTTAACAGCTTATATCGCATGTCAGTTTTCATCTTTAAAATTTTAAAATGTTATTACCATATAATGAGAAACTGCGGAGCTCAAAATATCACATTAATTCATATTTTATTTTCCTTTTTTTAAAGTAGTTTTAAAAAAATGTTACATAACAAATCTTATCTACAAAGCTTAATTTTTGGTGAATTTACATATCATAATATCACACAAGTATTTTAAAGAATAAAATAAATAATTTCTTCTGAATCTTTTTTTACAATAGCTGTGAAATACTGTACATCTTTAAAAATTATTTTATTTGCCATAAAATAGTCCATGACAGAATTTAAAATGCTTTGACTTTCAGATTAGACTTCATTTCTGCAAACATTAATTATTTAATGTGTTAAACAATGAGAATGACATATGTAAAATAAAATGTTGTGAATTAATTTCTAGCAACAGGAGAGAATCCTTAAGAATAAGATAAATTTACATAAAAACCAGCCATTACCCTGTCTTGGTTTTTTTCAGCCCTGTTTTGCAAATAGTTTAGAACCTTCCTGGTATGTGCTAGGACAGCATAGGAGAGGTTTGGGGAACCACAGAGCAAAAAAAGGTCAGCTTGACACAGCTCTCCAGTCCAGCCCCTCTGTCTCTACCAACACTGCTACAAAAATGTGTAATCTCATCAAGATGGAAAGGGAAGTCGGGAGACTGAGGGAGAGGGGTACACTGGCATTCTCCCGATTGCACCTGGTCCCCCAACTCTCACATGCTGCTTTCTGCACAACACTGTATTAAATTGCACTACAGTCACACTGGAAAGCCAGGCATAACCTGCCACTGAAATTGCATGTGAGAGAATGGCTCTAAAGACACAAATTGCACAAGGCAATGTTTTATTATATTCCTAAAGTTTTGTTTATACTTACCACTGATTCCCCAAAAACTCAAATGAAATCCTCAATTTATATTCTCACATTTTAGGGACAAAATAATTATTTCGTTTTATCTTAATGGCAAATGTAGCTAGTGTATGACATTAATCATTTAAATTTTGAAAGATTGTCTGTATTTTCCTGATACAGTTTTAAAAGAAATGCATCTCTGTAACACTGAAGTAATATCCCACAAGTTTTAAATGTAAATATGCTTGTGTTAGCTAAAAATATATTGGGCTACTGAGTGACCAAAGTCCATGCAAGATGAATGGAAAGACTTTATAATTTGTGGGGAAAGACTGTAATTGGTAGAGAACCAGAACAGAAACTAGAAATGAGGAAGCGACTGTAAACAGCACTATTCTATGTTGGCATCAATTTGATAGCAAGACTATAGGAAGTGAAGTTCTTTCTGTTTCTTAGGCAGAACACAGAAAAAAAATCCTCTAAATCAAGTCATTTATCTGATTTAAGTGATGAAGATGGCAGTATTACTGAGCACAGTGTGTGCAAAATTAATGTTCATTTAAACTTTAGTGAGAAGCTGGGGAGAGAGATAGTGGAGATACAACCAGGGGACAAATTTGCAGCAAGGATGTTACATTTATGTAACAATTACATATTTACAATTGCCTGTCTCTTCTGAGTTATCGCTTTACTTAGGTGAGTACTTATTTATTTCATATTTTCTGATGATTCATATTGACCTGAGTATCCCGTAGTGTACTTACTACAATAAAATTCACTGAAACAATCACAATTATATGATAAAATCTTCAATAACCCAGCTGGCATTTAATGCTGACACACTGTCCACACATCAGACTCCTATGCAGGCTTGAATCTTTTTTTGTTCAAATCACATCATCACATTTTATATATCCTTAAAACAATTTCAATGAGTTAATTAGAATTCCTAACAGCAGATATGGGGTTTAAAAGTCACAGGGTTTGCACCAACAGGATATCTGAGCAAATAGCCTGTTAATGTAAGTGAAACTTGCAAAGATATGGAACCAAGAAATTAGAGATGAATAATAACATGGTTAAAATTAAGCCCTCAAAAATTGTGTTTGCATTTATAGCCAGGAGCAGATCACCACTAGTCTTATATTGAACCACTTTCCAGTATGTTATAAGATCATGAAATTCAATGAGACTAAGTTCAAGGTCCTGCACCTGGGTCAAGGCAACCCCAAGAACAAATACAGGTTGGCAGGAGAACAGACTGAGAACAGCCTGAGGAGGAAGACTTGGGGGTGTTACCTGATGAGAGGCTTAACATGATCCAGCAATGTCCACTCACAGCCCAGAAAGCCAACAGCATCCTGACCTGCATCAAAAGCTGCATGGCCAGCAGAGCAAAAGTGCTGTTAAATTCCAGATGCAAGACTTAGAAAATATTTTCTAGAAGTTTTATGGGAATTTTTTTCTTGCAGAAATATCTAATAAATATTTCTATGTTTATATGTTAAAAGATGTTAAAAGACCATCTCCTCACTTTGTTAGAAAATAAGCACCCATTTAACAAAAAAACCCTATTGCTCTAGTCATTGAATTCATTAATTGCTCTGAAATAGTATGGAGTTACTGTCATGTATTTACTCTACATAGTTCTTCAAAGAGTCAAAGATCAAAGTCCTGAGTAAAATAATGCTCGTATTTCAACATCATCAGCAAATAAATTGGATCATTATCTTTACTGAAGGAATATTATATTACATTAGCATTTTAGTTCAAAGATTACTATTCTCAAATATGTTTCCCACTCACTGCCACCTACTATGCTCCACATTATGGAACTGGTTTAGAATCCAAAATCTTTTCATTCTATTCTGATAAAAATAAGATAGAAGATATGTACCAGAAACATGTGTAATAGTGTCCACTCTGGCCAGACATCTAGGCCAGGGGAAAGATTACTGCAAGACCAAAGAAAACCTAAAAAAATATAAATAACACAAACATAAGACACAATCATCAGTGCAAAACTCTATAGGTTCAGTGAGGAAAGTCTCTTGCTGAAATGAACACAGATAGCCCTTCTGTCCAGAAAAATGCAATAGGAGTTTTGATGTTTAAATGTGCAAACCATTTAAACCCAAGATTTTAAAGAGAAATCATAAAAACTATGGTGAATGAAACAGATGGCAGGAAGTTTCTCTCTTATGAGGTATATAATAATTTAGCGGACCATCAAGTGCTCCCTTGCCAATGGTTCACGTTCTAACTCTATGGGTTTCCCAAAATATCGAGTGATAAGCTATCCTTGAGACTTAAGCTTCCAGGTTATCTCTGACAAATCCCTCTTGACAATGCTTCTTCGCCTCTTAAATAAAAAACTCAGCACAGTGATCCAGACTCCACTCTTGGTTCCAACTGCAGGGATTTAAACCTCTCTCCCTCAAGAAATATCTGTAACCATGAACCTCTGGGAGATTTGGGGGAGAATGTGCCCTCTCTTTATACTACTGACACAGTGACATCATGCAGAAAGAAATTTGTCATAAATTGGATCAGAAAGAGAGAGACCAACTTTAACTTTCAGACATTTCTGTTAAAGACAGGAATACTCAATAACAGACTGCAGGTTGTTGTAGCTGCCATTACAGAAAGTGAGTCCTAGCACTGATTTAGAAAACATTACAACTGAATTTTGTCAGTGGCCTAATCCTGTAGTAAGTATTAGGTATGCTCTGAGAATACCCTCCTGATGAAGCTGCTTAGAGGATTTAGTAGAGAAATGGTTCCCAGATTGCTGCCAGACTAAGGCAGAACATAGGAAAACTCCAAGCAAGACATGCACAAAAACACATCTGGACACATACACATATTAAAAGAAAAAGAAGCAAAGGAAGTCAAGTGCATCTAGAATGAAACAGCTACTAATTAAGTTAGACTTCATAAGCCCTTTATTTAACCTACTATAACAATTCCTTTGATTTTGAGGTCTAGTAGTACTCTCCCTCCAAAACAAATAACAATATATTGGGAAAATAGAGGAGACAAACCGAGGGAAGCATATATACTGCAAGCTGCATAACCCATTAGGCTCTACCAAGGCGGCTTGAGCACTGGAAGGCAGTCAGTGAAGTCACCCCAAGTGCTGGGCAGCTGTGCTTACAGACCATTTCCAGTCCCTGAGCACGGTCCTTTTGGACTGGCTCAGATAGCGCTGTGCTCTCTGCGGTCAGCAGGCAAAGCATGAAACCAGTGCAGGAAAGAACTTTTGGTATGCACTTAAGTTCATAATTAGGAATGGGGGTAAGTGGATGCTTGAAGTTAATCACCTGCTTAAGTGCTTTTCTGAATTAGAGCCATACATTGATATAACTGATAACTATATCTTTATGTAGACTGCATTTTATAATTCTACACAGAAGCAGGGAAAGAAAGTATTCAGGTTAAAGGAAGTGAAATGAAGCTGAGTAAATTCTATTCCTGCTAATTTTGTTAGCTTTTTTCAGTGCTGTCCCACCAGTTGGAACTTAATTTAGAAATCTGTTTGATTTTTGTAATTTGAGATTGATATGTTTCTTAGCAATAGCCTATTTATACAAAAACATTTCATTTCCCTTTTGCTTTTTGCTTTCCTTCATATTATAACAATTTGTACCATTTCTTACCTCTATTGCTAAACAGATACAGTTGTTAGGTTTGCAGTAATTCCAACCATAATTGTGCAGTGTATATGTTTCCTGTCCCTCACCCCAGTGAGAAGCTTTCTGAGTAAATATTTACAAGGGCATAATTTCAGTACAGTTTAATTAAAATGATTATTTTAAAGAACTGTAAATACATACAGTTGATAATATTAAAGCATATTTAAAATCATAATAAATAAGAAAACATGAGCTAGAATTAGTATAATCCTGTTGCTCATTATAAACAACTCAACATTTATTTCTGAAAATGATCATTCAGCATGGATAGAATGTTCTATGTTCACTGAATTCATACAAAAACACTTCCACACCTTTGTGTTTACTAAGCATTCTCCAAAATGTCATAAGAAGTGGAAACAATATTGTTAGCTGTTCTGAAAAACTCCCAGATTTCCATAAATATAGTTTGTTCTGCTCACACCAGCACAGAGACAGATGTAGCTACAACAGTTACAGCATCAGCAAGGGCACCTATTAATCCATAGTTTGATCTTTACTCTCTAAAAATTGTTCTTCAGGTTTTTTAAGTACTCGCTGTATTTCATTTCAGAGGTAGAGAGCTATCCCCGTGCCTGTTATATTGCAAGTTTGTTATGACACTTTTCTCCAGAAAAAAAGATACCATACATAGCCTCAGTCTTGCATAGTTTAAACAAAGCTTTACTAAACACTCACCTTGGAAAAAGGGACAAAAATGGTTAAAGGATGACAAAAAACCCAATTATTTTGCAGATATAGAGCTGAGTAATGAAATAAGAACATAAAGATATTTATTTTTTACCTGCAGCCAAGTAAGTTATGATGGAATTATAAGAAAAGCAAGTACTTATCCACATAAGTATTCTGGCAGGACCAAGGCTTTAAGTAATTATAAAAACCAAAAAAGAAAAAAACCCCCAAAAAAAAAAAAAAAAACAAAAAAAAAAAAAACAACCCAACCAAATGCAGTCATTAGCTCAGTTTCCCCTTTTCTTAAAGTCACCCAAATATATGACAGATTTATAATCCCTAAAAGGTAGAACAAATTATATCTGCAACAAGTGCAAATTCAGAAATATTGAGACATGTTTAAAAATTAGTCTGAGAACAAATCTCTCTCCCATCTGCTAAGTCCCTAGAGGCTACAACCTTCCTTGAAACTAATTTTTTCTTACTCAGAAACTCCCCAAACTAAATACAGTCTATACAAATGCCTCGACAAAGAAAAATTCTTTCTATTTCTTCTAAGGCTATTTGAGTGTGAATTTCTATTATCTTTCTAGTATCTTTCTATTTCTTCATGACTATTTGAGTATTAATGCTACAACAACATAACTCTCTTTTACAAATTTGTTTCTTGTAGAAATTCACTGTGTCCTCTTCCTCAGACTCTTTCTCACCCTCCTTAAAAGGCAAGAGTTTTTCACATCAAGTAGTAAAGAAATCACTTATTGTAATAATCCTATTATTTCACACTGACACCTTCTCCCAGGTGAAAAGGGTTAACTTCTTGCAGGTGAATTTCCTCTTCTGCCTATGGGCTTCATCTGAGCAGAGTGCAACACCCAGAGCAGTAGAGAGAGGTAGCTGTTCTCTCTGTACCGTCATTGATTTATTAACAATGAATAACATAGAGTAAGCTATGTACAAAAAGTTCAATTGACTATCATAATAGGCCTGGTTCTAGCTCTAAACTTGGGTAATCAGGTTAGATTAAAATAGCCTGTGTTCTATCTCTAATCTGAAATGCGTCTCTTTCAGAAGAAAGGAAAGAAAAGGAAACAGATATTGATTATAGCTGTGTTGGTTTCATCTAGTGATGGGGTAATTTTTTTTCCAGTGGCTGGTATGGGGCTAGATTTTGGATTTGTTCTGAACATGGGCTTGATAATGGAGAGATGCGTTTGTCATTGGTTGCTGGCTGGGGTGAAACCACCACAAGCCCTAATTTAGGGAGTGATGAGCTTGTGTTTTGCATTTCTCAGCTCTGGTACTGGGTAATTTTTGAATATATTTTCCTTTGCTATGATTCTTTTGAAGTTGGCATATTACAGGGTTTTTTAATTCTGTTTTTGGTTTGCTTCATTGTTCTGTTGCTTATTGGGAGTTTTTTAATAACAAACATTCTGATGCTGCCTAAAAGCCCACAGTATGTGCTGGAGATAGGAGCACCAGTTATGTTGGAGGCAAGCAAGCAGATCTTCAAACAACCTTTCCATAAACTCCAGGATCCACACTCCTCCTCAGTGAAAGACCTGAGAGGACCAGATCACTTAATATTTCAAGGAAAGAAGATTTATAAATCATCATTTCTTAAACAACTTATACCAAAATTAAAAAAAATTCTATAAAATGAAACCTCAAGAAGCTTATGGAGCTTAGAGGTTTGTATACCTTGTACCAAGAGAATTCCCTTACAACCTCTTTGTCTAGCTGCTCTTGCCTATTGCTTGTACAAAGAAGCTGTATTTCTTCTCAATAGGCAGTAGGAAAAAGTGTCATAATGACCATTTCTTTGCAAACTTTTGCTGCACTGGTAAGACCCCACTCATCCATGTCTAATTTTTTTCATATCTATAAGAAGGAACTTGAAGGAAGAAAAATGTGTAGGAATATGTTCAACATTCCTTTCTTTTGACTTCAATTTTTGTCCTGAGCTTTGCTTGCATGAAAAGGAATAGCTACAGGGCTTTGTATGTGTATATAGGGATATTTATGTCTGTGTGTATACATATATGTGGTTTTGCTTCTGAGAGAGAAAAATCTGTTGCAGGTGACCTAGATTCTGCATGGAATTGAACTGTTTCTTCACCTACAAAGTGTTTTTGTTGTTTTCAATGTTACAAACTGGCATTTTAAGGAAGTATAGTGGTTCAGAAGGATTTGGTTTACATGCATTTCTCTGCTTCATGGCATCTTATTTCTTGGCTGAATACCTCTGTAACTAAGAGGAAATATCTTTCCAGATGATCCAAAGGGTGACCATTTTTCCACTGCTTCCCAACAATCTCCAGCACTGTTTAAGTTTCTATCTTTAGATAAACCTAGTTCCTCATTTTCTCTGCTCTATTCAGGGCACAGATGTGTTTCCCAGAGTAAATACTAGCTGTGGATGGTATAGCCAATTCCCATGTTGGATAGAACAGCTGAACATCATATACTATGAAGGGTCACTGTGAAGTGCAAAAGAGAAAAGCAAAATCAAATAGCTGAATGGGTGCATGGCCTGTTTGGTGACCTACTGTATATCCATGCAAGGTCTTATCATGAGGGCCAATCTGAGTTCAAGTTTCTGCTTCATTTGTTTCTCCAGCTTGCTTTTTTTCATGCCTTCCCCTTGGCTTTTGTCCTTTACTGTGTGTATATTTATCATCTCATCCTAGATATGGCTCTTGTATTATCTATGACATAAGCTACAGTAGCATTATTTTAGCATTATTTTATTAGCATTGTTTTATTAGCATGCTCCAAAGTTTCACTTCTAGGGAAACAAACAAAATGTATCCCAAATAATATATGCTGTAAAGAATGGTGATAGAAGTTGTATAATAATATTGAACACTTAATGATGAACTCTCTTCATATTGAGATATCCTTGGACAACATTGATTTGCTACATGCTGTGTAAGACTGTTTATGACAACTCTGATCAGAAGTACTCAAATTTAAGAAACAATTGGGCCACAGATGGTAGTTAATCTAGTCTTTGACTAAGTTAATTGGTTTCATAATTGGGTACACATGGAGCTCTTTAAACATTAATCACAGTCCTCTTAGATATCTTTAACAAGAGAAAGTATGGCTGTTCTAACCAAATGCTTTGTGAAGCTGAAAATAACCAGGAAGTACTGTCCTAGGGGGAAAAAAACCCAAACCTCAGAATGCTGTGATTATATTTAGTTCTGCAGAGATAAGAAACAGTAAGATGAGAATTGGCATGTTTGGTTAAATTTAAGAAACATTTTGTAACTTCACAGAGGTAGGAAACTTGTTACTGTTATCCTTTGACTGGACATCAAATTGAAGATCAAAATTGCTTTGGATTTTAAAAGCTTATGCAATTTCTACAATTAGTTATCTGTTAAATCTCTTCCAGTTGCATAGACCTGTAGATACAATAATGAATTACTAGAGCCCACTTAAATTATCAGCTACAAATGCAGTTAGCTCAAGACATTCTGAGCACTTCCTTTGACTCTCCAGTCAGAAGAGTTATCTCACTAGAATCTACAGTAAGGCAGCAACACCTGACTAATGAAAGTTGAGGAAAAGCTGATTGTGAGAATGCATAAAAGGCTAATAATATGAGAAATAATCTAAAAAGGAAGGTCTTATAATAAGGGTATGAAAAGTACTCACTACAAAACCTTGTCAGCCAAATCTGATGAAGTGATGGTACAGCCTTGGCTTGTAAAAATATTTGTGTAATATTTAAGTGGTTAATTTTAATTTTTAACAGTAAAGCTCTACAGTTAATATAGAGTTTCTACCTTAAAGAACAAAACATTGTCAGCTCTAACACTAGCATTAAAAATTCTGTTTTTTCTTTAAGCCCAAGACTCTAGGACCAGAAAACAGGGGCCTCTTGGCTTTCCTTTGAAAGAGACTGTAAACATTATAATGCAGAAAAGGTTGAAAATATACCTTGATTCAACCCTAAGAAGAGACGCAAGGAAAAAAAATGCAAAATGGAATGGAATAGACTACAGAGAATGGTTGGTGGAGGAATAGATCTGAATCACTGTGGCACTGGGCCCAAACTTGAAGGAGAGGGATGTCAGCATTGCTTTGAAGTGCTGCACACCAGCTTCTCAGCCAACTTGTTCTGCACTGTGGGGAGGAATTGCCAGGGAATATAGATATCATGCTGTGAAAACATCCTTCATGGCAAATGGTGGGAAATTAAACACATTTTAAACAAGAGGAGGAAAAGGAAGAAACCCTTAAAATGTTTGGGTTTTATGGGGAAGTTGCCTTGCCTAAAACAGAGAAGAAAAGGATTACTTTTCTTTGCATCTCAATCCATGGATATTTGAAATGAAAAGGCTTTTTCAAGGATGATCAAATTATGGGAAAGGACAACAGAAGTATCACACTTTTCTCATGATGATCTGCAGTAGATCATCTCTACTGTCTACTTTTCTCAGCAGGAATCCAATGAGGAGCTGTTCAGTCTGTCATATTCAGCCTACTGTGACTTCATTTTTTATTAGCTGAGGGAATTACTTAAAGTAGTCCTAAAAAGGAATACTTAATATGAATCTATACTTGTTCTGTTACTTTGTTTGAATTAGCCTAATACAAAAACAGTCTTTAAAATTAATGTGAAATGGTAAATGTAAGAAAATAATAATTACAAAAAAAACTGCTTGAGAAATAACATGAATGAAAAAACCCTCCATGTTTGATTATAAAATCTCAGTATGAAGAAAGGGAAAATAAGAGATCATCTTGATTATGTTAACTGCCTTTACAAAATAGAAATGTTATTTTCAGTACATTCGCAGCACTACTGAGATTGATTATAACCACATGAAAAGATACTTATTGAGAACCAGCGGACAAAAATCCAAATATTTCAAGAATGCAGTTAGGTGCAGAAATCTAAGGTCACAGCTAACTAAACCCCACAAGACTGATTTAGCTACTGAAAGAGTTGCATTACAGTAATAACCTTTTTTTTTTTTTCAACTTATTTTATATTTGAGAAGTCATGTTACTCTCCCTGTTTTGCTAAAGGGATAGTAAATTTCATACACAGTATTCCTTCTCTTTTTCTACCTTTTTTTCAATTCAAGAAGTTTAGCTTGGAAATTAAAATACAGAGCTGGTAGGAAAAGAGGGAAAGGGAAGATCAGTGGGGGATTCAGAATATAGCTTAAACCACATGCAATTCAGTTAAAAGAAAGGCTATACTTAAAATTCATAGGATGAAGCATAAAAATGTAATAAAAATATTTGTTCTAAATCAATCTATTAATAGTTCTACTTCAAGAGGTGATCATTTTGCAAGTGATGCTACAGGAAATAAACTGCCTTACCCAAGTGACTACCACTCAGGGTGAATGCTGGTTAGGTAGGCTATAAAATTGCAGCCTATTCTAGAAACTGCAGCTGGAAAGTGGTTCAAAGGACTCCAAAACATGAATTTCTTCAGTAAAATCAAAAACACGCATACACCCTCCTCATCACTGACTCACACTCCTGGGGAGATGGTAGAGACATAGGAGGTGATACCCTGTGCTCTGCTTCCTGGGCTATGGTGCTTGTGGAGCAGCCAGCATGAGACTGAGAACTGGGAAATCCTTAATTTATATTGCAATCCTTCAGGGAGAAGGAACCACCTGCTATGATGCTCCATACATGCTGTATCTTGTCACATGCTCTGTTGGTTCAACTTTCATACAGGGAAACCTACCCAATGTGTCATTTCATACAAGGTAGGGTAGGTTTTGGGAAAATTTCTTCTTTCTTATCTTAATAATTGAGCTGTAGTCTGCAACAGAAGAAGCAGTCCTTGTCTTACTTAGCTTTAGCAAGTTCTTAGCTACTGTTATTGGAAGAGTCATTCATGAAGACATAAACAGTTCTTTGTCTTTTCAATTGTAATGCAAGTTTGGATTACCAGGGCATTCTCTGATGGCTGGCTCAGTATTTCATGTCCATCTCTAATATTAAGCTGCAATTAGTGATCTATTCTCTCTGGATTTAATAGCAGTATATTTTCAGCTGCAGAGTTGCTCTGGTGATGGCATACTTAAATTACTTGGCCACATGGGAAACTTTAGAGAGAGTGAGTGACATTACTTGGCTGTGTGGAACATAGGATAGCAGTTTAAATGGAAGGAAAACCAGCCATAGTTGATAGATAGTGCTATAGGGACATCACTTAGGAGTATATATCGGATTTTACCTTCCCTCCAAATTTAATTTTAATAGTCAAATAATGACACGTTAAAACAGCAGTCTAATCTGCAATAATTTGTTATTTTCTGGCATTTCAAGCTGACTGCTTTCACTAACACGCATTTTTCTGCCAGACTACTACTGAAACAAGATATATCATCCTCATAAGAATGCTTTGAAAATAATACATGTTTTAAAATAGTACTGAACAAAAGTTTCTCTTCTACTTGTTCTTATAATATAACATCATGGAATTTTTCATATAGTTGCTTATTAATATTTTATTTCACCTTACAAGCCTGTGTTGTTTGAAGTCCCTTTTCTTTTGACCTTACTGACCGCTTTGAACAATTCTATACAGTAACATGATTTTATGATCAAATGTTCTCAGCTCACCATAAAAGTTGTGTGATTGTTTTTCTAGCTCTAAGAGTTTGCCGAAATACAATGCAGCCTCCATACCTGTGATCTCTTGTGTAGCAGAACATGCGTGTGATGAGACCATGGCCCTTTGGCCCCTGTACCACCAGATCCTTAGTCTCTAAACAATAAATAAACAATAAAAAAAGACCTGAAAATAACCTATGAAAATTTCACTGTATATTCTAAAATGATATATTTTAATGGAGAGCTCTATTCATATTTTAGTTACCCACATAAAACCAAGTGCATCTCTTTTATAAATATTTACTATAGAGTTTCATTATAGTGTTTGATTACTACAAAAAAGGCAAGCTTGATATATGGAAGTGACATTTCTATTTAACTAAAATAGCTGATATAAGTAAACAGGACATGAAGAATATTGGTGTTCTTGAAAGCCTGCCTGCTTTTCCCTAGACTACTTAGATGATGTGATAAGAGCACATCCACTCAGATACAAACTTTGTTTTTTGGCTACCCTAAACCAGTACACCTAGTTAGATGCTCACAGATTTAAGAGCACTACTGCTAGACCATGATAATAATATTCCCATTTTTTACCTTCCTATCCAAAGGACAGAGATGTTTGTAAAAAATGGTCATCTGCCTGAAATAATCATGTTTCATGTACTTAGAATTAGGTCAATAACAGAAACAGAAATACAGGCAGTGGAATCAGCTAATGCCAATGAGAATCACAAAAGCAGACCCTGTAATAAGGAGACAGCAGTATTTTAAATTGTATATTCTACTGAAATACACAGTCATTGAACACTAAATATATATACTGAGATATACCTGATATGTGATGTGATTTGGGGGGGGGTTTCCTGTGCAGGGCCAGGTGTTGGACTCAATGATCCACAGAGATCCCTTCCAACTCACAATATTCCACGTAACCTGAAATTTCAGGTGTAAACAGACAATTTCTTTCTTCATCTGTAAGATATTTGATATTATATTATAGTCTATCCACCCATCACCATTTGTAAACTATTTTGAATTTTATATGCGCATAGAGATATAAAAGATGTAAACCCGGAACGCTTACAAATCATACTTCTTCCTGGTGATCCAAAAGCCAATGAGGAGACATGAGGTTGCCTGACTCTTCAGCTCTGTTAAAAAGCTCATTTTTCCATTTGTGAGTGAAATGGAAACTTTTCTAGTTGTTCCTATTAGAGGTTGTTCTTTCATTTTCCCTTCATTTTCCTTCATTTTCATTTACAACTGATGACAATGCAAAGAAATGTTTGGAGTTTAACTTTCAAGACTCACAGGGCCCCTAACTCAAATATCAGCAACATCTGGATTATGAACACATTTTTTGGTATCTTCACACTGATGGAGGTTGTCATGAAAATTCAAAGTCTGAACTACTAGATTAGAGATAATCTTTTTATCTGGTCTGTGCTGCTTGCCACCATAGACATGGAAGTGATAACTAATGGGCTGGCCCCTCTCTCACAGCATTCTTGCTGTACTGCTCTACAGCTGCTGATCCAGCTGCCTCTGCTGAAGGAAAAAGAATGATCATGTCAGTGTTTATGGTGAAATATCCTCTAGTGTCATTATTTTCACCCTTCAATTTTCTGTTGCAGTATATCTTTCAAGTATCAATGATTATCTACAATATTCATTCATTGATAAACCTATCACACAATTCATCATTTAACCCTTTCTGTTTTACCAATACACTGACTATTTCAGGGTTTACTAATTGTATTCATGTGAGAGAGGAGCTCACCACTGATTGCACCTGCAGAAGGCTTGCTACAAGGTTTTGACTGTTCAAGTTAGACTTAATTACGCTTCATAATTGCCCCCAGTTTTCATAAAGTAGCACTTACGTGACAAAGAGCCATGCAAAGTTGTCTGTACAGGAGTAAATTTCACCTTTGGGGACTAACTATACAGAGGCTTTGGTGATGAACAACTTTGCAATGTTTCAATAAGGTAGTTAGATCTCCCCAATATGTTCAAAAAATTAATTCAAAATGTCAGATTTTGATGGGGTTGTGGTATCAAACTGTAAGCATCTCTGAGTGTTTTAATTTCTCTTTACCCCCAAATTAATATGAGGTTAAACAGGAAGAACAGCAGTAATAATTCTTGTAGCTTCAAAAAAAATTGTACTGGATTTTGTCTCCAGAGCCATTTCTAAGTAACTAGCACTCTGATCCCATATAAATTAGCTAGG
This sequence comes from Taeniopygia guttata, assembly GCF_048771995.1. NCBI lineage: Eukaryota > Metazoa > Chordata > Aves > Passeriformes > Estrildidae > Taeniopygia > Taeniopygia guttata. The sequence goes on along the minus strand of NC_133028.1, from coordinate 15,892,657 downwards.
ACAGGCAGCTAAAATTAACTAAATTGAAGCTACCTCTCACTGCTTCAGCTTCTGCCCTCAATCAACCTTGGAGTTTTGTTCAGAAAACTGGAAATGTTTCTATAAAATCAAGTACAAATCCACATAAGAAGTAATATCTTGGCTGGAAAGTCATTTTCATAGAGAAGAAAAACCAGTACTATTAATGTAAAAATAACACCCCTGAAGGTTTGATGAAGCAGGATCATTGGCTTACCTGGTTCAGCTTTGTTTGGAAAAATAAAACATCTCCAAGGGAGGGATTGGTGCAAAACTGGTCTCTACAGCATATCTGATTTCTAGGCAGTATTTGCAGAAGGAATAAGAGTTCAAAACCTGGACAACTACAAAATTCAGTTGGAAATGCTTTCTTTCTCCTTTTCTCCTCTTTTCTCCTCCTTCTCTCTGAAATCTGCCCAGCAAGGTTTTCAATTTTGTTACTTTTTCCTTTCATGCCTGGAGAAGTCTCTCAAACAGGAGAAACATCAAAACTGCAACAGTAATTATGTTAATTTCAAAAAATGAGAGGGGAGTGTAGTTCCTTCCCTCTTCTTTATTTAATCATAGAAACCTCAAAATAAAACTGTTCACATGTGGGACATTTGTGTCCCTATGAAACTGATTCACATCACATAAGCTCAAGGATTCATTTAAAATTCTTCTGTGTTGAATTCACTAAGCTCAATTACCTGCCTTACAGAAGTGACAAAGTTTATTTTTATGAAATTTCTTTACAAAAAATTATGTGATCTGCCATCTGTTCCCAAAGTTTTGTTTGTTCCAGTAGAAGCAGAATGAACTTCGGGGACCTCTACAAGTAATCCATGAATGTGTCCTTCACCCATAAAAAAAGAACATCTTTACGAAGTTCAGAAGGAAATATCCATCAAGTAAGGTTTGCAGCAGAAGTCAATTCATGACAGATTTGTTTTTAACCAGTCTTATGGCAAAAAAAAAAATAATTATATTACAAGAGGGATACTGTTAGTTTGAAATGGATGTATTATTCAAATAAGGTTACATTTTAGTTTGTATGGGTTTTGTCTTCTCTGAGTTACCTTGGGTTTTGCCATTTCTTTGAGGTAAGACTGAAAATTTTTGTTGCTATTTGGAAGGCCAGCATGAGACCCAAGGTACTTGCAATAGATCTGAGGTGAAGAAGCAGACTGGTAAGTTGCTGCTTATTTATTGCTGGCTGCCATGATGAAAAGTTAGAGGAAGCAACAGGCTATCTTTACACCTGTGCTTCCAGTCTTGCCATTCTCCTGATAGGCTTGACTAAAAAGTGGTCAAGGCTTCACTCTTACATAGCCTTGCTTCTTACAGTCTGTACAGATCCGTAAATCCATAGAGGGATGAATGAGTGGGGAATAATTCCCCTTCATTGTTCAAACTTGAAGCTCTTCTGTAGTTTTGACACAGTATTGCTGCTGTTAACTCTGCTCATACTCTAGAACAAGAAGAAAATTGGGTATAGATAGAGTGATTTGCTTCTTTCCAGCCTTGCACCTTCAACCCATATGGGGGAGTAAGGGGAGAAGCAATGGAGCCTTGTCTTTTCAATGACTTTATTAAATCCTGTTTTCTATTGCAACCTCCAAATAGGCACAGAAAATGTAGTTTCTTGCTGAGGTGACACTGCTTACAAAGACTGGTATGAGAAGGAGAGCATGGGGGAGGAGGAGACAACTCAAAGACGAGCCAGGATCTGAGAAAACTGCAGATCTTGATTCCTCTGTCTAGGGAATTAAAGACTGCTAATTGCTGTCTTGCAAGACATGGGTAGCAATTGTCACATTAGACTGGTGTGGAGGGATATGTGTCTTGTGCTGGAGGCAAAACACGAGGGTGACTGTGCAGAGCAGCACAACCGCCCTTCCAAGTGGCTGTCAAGTGCTCCAAGTAATCCAATCTGACGTTTGTGTGCTAACTTTCTTGCAGTTACCTTAATCTGACTTCAGTTTGTAGGTTGATAGTAAGCCTTCTCAGGCGTGCTCCCAGCTACTGAACTGAACTGATTTGGTTCCAGTTTCCACGCTATGGTGGGAGATAACGATGTGTGACGCCAGTCCCAAGCAAACCTCCCTGTCCGGCTCTACATGACTAACACCCCATAAAAACTGGTCTGAAAGCAAAGCTGTTGAAAACAGACCGGTGAACCGGGCAGCAGTTTCGAGAACTTTGAAAATCTCCCTACGGAGTGAATCCGGCGAGCTGGCTCGTAAGGCACAGCGCTGTGTGACAGCCGCGTCCGTGCGATGGTGGCGGCGCCGGAGGGGCAGCGAGGTGGCGGCAGCCCCGGGGCAGGTGTGGGCGAGGGGCTGGCAGAGGCGGCGCGGCACCTGAGCCAGGACCCCCGCTCCAAGCAGCGCCCAGGACAGACCGTGGGATGAAGGCGAGACCCGCGCCGGTTTTTGAGGTGTTCTGAGCCCGGCACTGTGAGGCGCGGGGCTCCGGGGCCGCTGGCAGGGCCGGCTGCGCTGCCCACCCGGGGAGAAACCTCGGGGGCGGTGCCGCTCCCCTCCCTCACGAACTACAGCTCCCAGCGTGCCTTGCTGTCGCCTGCCCTGGCCGGGCCAGAGCAGGTGGCGCGCTGCCCTGCGGGAGCTGTAGGCCGGGGGAAATCGATGGGCAGCGGAGCAGTGGCGGGCAGGGAAGGGTTTTCGGTTCTCGGCCCGGCCCCCGGTCTGTAGGGGAGAACCGGGCCCCGGGCAGGGCGGGCGGCGGGGCGGGGGAACCGTGGGGAGCGGGGACGCGCGTCAGTCACCCCGCCAGGCGGCGCGCGCGCTCCCCGCGCCGGATGCTGAGGGGGAGAAGGGGTGCGCGGGCGCGCGCTCGACGAGGCAAAGGGGGGTGGGGGGGAGGGAGAGGAGCCGGGGGAGCGCGCGCTCGTATGTAAATGAGCGGGCGTGAGGTCAGAGGCAGATGGAAAAGGGAACAGAAGGAATGGCCGCCGCGGCTCCCGCTCCTCCTGCCGCCGCCTCCCAGTGCCGGAGCCCCCGCTGCACGGCGGAGCGAAGGGGAGTCCGCCGAGAACTCGACTCCTGGCGGCACCGGCTCATGCACTGTGTGGGTAAGAGAGGGGGCGGCGGCGGCGCGTCCCGGCTGCAGCGGGGGGGACCGAGGGGCGGGAGACGGGGCGGCGAGCGGGGTCTGAGAGGAGAACGGGCAGCGGGGCGGGCGAGGCTCTCCGAGCCCAGATCTGTCGGGTGGGCGGAGGGGGGAGAGCGGGGATGGAGGAGCGGCTCCAGCGGCTTTCTCGGAGGGTGGGAGCGGAGACGGGGTCTGTAGGGGAGAGCGAAGGTCCTAAGCCGCCTCCGGGCAGCAGAAGGTGGGTGTTACGGCTTTGCCTGGGGCCGCTGGGTCCCTCCCGTCACCGCCGACCGAGACCCTTTCTGAGCTCGGGTCCTTTTGTCTCGGCTTCTCGTCGTTCGCGCGGTGAGCGCCGGTGGCTGCCCCCCTCCTCTCCTCCTCCATCGCCAGTGCCTGGGGGGCGGAGGGGGGAAGGGAGCCCGCCTCTGTGTGTGTGTCTGTGTGTGCGTGCGCCTTTAAGAGGGAGCCGCTCCTGCACTGACGGTTGGGATTTGAAGTTTTCCCTCCCCCTGGAAGTTGTCATGGCGACGGCAGCTCTCCCCCCTCCCGCCCCCGGGGCTGCCCCGGTGGCTCTCGTGCCGGGAGGTTTCCCGGGTCACGTGACTCCCCGCGCGTGTCCGGCTGGCGGGGGCGCGCGGGCACCGGCGGCGTTCCCGCCTGCGGGAGCGCCGGGACCGGGGCTGCTCCCGCCGCGCTCCGCCCGGGCACACCAGCCTCCCAAACCGGCCCCTGTCCCCGTCCCTGTCCCCGTGAGCGCTGGCATGCGGCACGCGTGCCGCCTCGGGGCGGCGGGCGCTCCCGTTGGGTTTTTTTGTTTATTTGTTTTGTGGAGATGGGGCGTGAACACTGGGGCCGGGAGCTGCCTGTTTGTATTGTTTCAAGAGTCGTTTCCCTTCTCGGGGAAATAGAATCCTTGATCTTCAAGTGGAGTGTTAGAGCCAGTGCCGATCCTCCCCGATGGCTGAGCGGGGAAACGCATCTAGTGTGGCTGGGAGGGAGAATAGCGCTTCATTCAATGTTTCTGCCAGCGCTTGAGATAAGAGCCGAGTAAGAAGTGAATACCTAACAAGCTGGCTGGCATACCTGTATTTACAGGCAATTAGCACGAATCCAGTATCTGTGGATTTTTTACATTTTTCAGTAACCTGGTAACTGCTTGTTACGAGCAAGCTTCTCGATCTTGCTGTGTTGCCCTAAGAGCACTTGTAAACACCTGTTCTAGCACCTGTATATATGTTAACATGCCTGTGTATGCTTGCAGTGTCTTTATTCCTCCAAGTTACAGTACTGTTTAGAAAATAGTGTTTTCTAAACACTACTACACTTCTAATAGAAAGAATGTAGTTTAATTAGTATATACAGGAGAGCCAGTGCGTTTGCATAGATGCTGTGATAAGGTGTTAAATCTGAGGATGGATATCTTTCACAAGTGGCACTTTCTGTGGTTGCCTGATATTTAATGGCATTTCACTTAAAAGTTTAAACTAAAATCCTAGAAGTCTGCTTGACAGTGGATGACTTGAAGGAATTTTCCGGTGGTAATTGTGTACTGTCAGATGTGTTTGAGAAACAGTTGCACTGCACAACCCACACTGAGAAGGAGTGTAAAGAAACACGATAGGTCGAGTCCTCTACTGGGCAGATCTCCTGGGTGTGGGGAACTTCTTTGGATTTGCATTTTGGGTTGGCCTTTCACTGAGAATTGCAAAGTGTGGGACTGTCATGTAATTACTTACATTTTACACTGATTGCACTCTGGTTGTGCTTCATATTCAGCTTTGTTTTATTTGGAATAAAAGTTAAGGGTGTGATTTCTTTGTATATTCATGATGAGAACTTCAGTTAATAGAAAGGAGCCCTGAAATTATTAGCAACTGCTAAGGAGAAAGGACATAGGTTATGGTTTAATAGTTAGTCAAGAGCTATCTCAGTTAAGAACTATTACCTGGCAGGCCTGTTGAGCAGCCCTTATCAGAGAGAGTGTAAACAAAGTGGCAAGAAAGTGAGTAGTCAGGATAATGGAGATAGAGTACGCTTAACAGGTTTGGGCTGGGGCTTTTTTGTGTATGGGTTTTTTTTCCCTTTAGTCCTTTGAAATTCTGTTTCATTAAATTCTGTGGAATAGTCTCCTACAATAGCTAAACAATGTGAAATAACCTCCTACAATAGCTTAACAATTTTTACTTTAGAAGTTATTTTCTCACTTGCCAAAGTATTCCTAAGATTTGAAGAGTCTAACAAGTTAGTGTTAACTGGAAACTCTGAACCCAGTGGTTGGATTGATGGCTGAAATGGCAATATGGTGGAGGAGGGAGTGGTGAGTTTGATGGATTTGTCACTCTTCTCAAGAATTATATGTTTATAGTAAAGTGAGAAAAACAATATGGTAAGGCAGTAGACTCCCAGTTCTTGAACTTTTTGGATGAACGATTTTATTTTGATGTCTTGTGTAATTTACTGTATTGATACTAAATTTGATATCGGCGTTTCTGTATTATAATTAATTGAACACTGAAATAATTTATCTGTCAAGGATTCCTCATCTACTTTCTTTATGGAAGTGGTAAATTGAGCCAGAGATAGCACCTCCAAGACAGTGGTTGAGGCTCACAGTGAACACTGTTCATACTTACTACAGTGAGACTGAAGTAATATTCAGTGGAGGGCTAGTGATGGTTAGTGACTTCTGCTTGAAAAGCTCAGTTGCTGAATTGTTCATTGGTCAAAGCCTGGTTGCAGATTTAGCTCTAAAGCTCATGCATATATGTAAAATCTTGAGGTTTGCCAGCCTGATATGTTAATTTGTGACCTGCAAAATATGATTTAAAGTCTCATGTCAAAATGTTCAAACACTTAAAGAATTTGAAAAGAAAAACAGTGATAAAATTTCACTGACATTACTGAAAATTTGTTTATTTGGTATCTAAACATACTTGAAGGTACAAAAGACTTCACATGGTAAATGGAACATATTAATGGAAATTTGAAATAGGTGTTCAGTACAAAATGTCTGTTCAGCTGGAAATCTTTGTGTGTGTTATGTTGAGCACTGACATTCCTAAGATGCTTCGACTTGTGCTTATTGGGTGTTTCTAACTCTTGCATGACTCGATCAGAGTTCAAAACTACATGTTCTTAAAAAGCACCTGGAGATCTCAATTCTGTTGGTGTCCTTACAGCTGTACAGTATGTGCTAACAAGTATTGCTTAAACTTATCAATGGTGCTCACTGGTATGTTTTGGTTTAGGTACAGTCTTTGTGGCATAACTAATACAAAATACCCTAATTGTAAATTGTGTATTTATAGAAAAGTGCCAGGAAACTCAGGATTGAAGTACCTGAGTGGGCCAGTTACTGAGTTCTGTGGTGGTTTAAATTGCAAGGTATTTTATAGAGGTGAATATCAGAAAGATTAAAAAGTGGTCTCTGTTGCTCTTTGATTAGACCTTTGTCATGTGAATTGATTAATTCTGTTCCATTGGATTGAGAAGCTTTCCCAGTATGGACTGTAAAGTCTAGCTTTGTAATCAGCCTTAAAAAACAGGATTTGTGTGGGTTTTTACAAGCAGTAATTTATCCCACTGCCCAATTTCATTCCATAGGCAGAGTGTTGGCAAGTACTTTGAATTCCCATTACTTTTGTGATTAGGCACAGAGAAGAGACCAAGTAATGGCTGGGATACAAGAAAGGTTCAAGCACAGGGTTGGGCTTTTTGCTGTGTTATCACACTAGCCTGTGGGTGAGGCTTGGAGTGCTAATATGGGGCTTTTTAGTGGAAACTGCCAGGTAATTCCAACCATGGATGTTGGAATCTTGCTAGGACCCTGCAGTGTGTTGTGAAAATATAACAGTGTCTAAGTAAAACTTCCATTTTCAGTGAAAGATTAAAATATTATTGCTACTTTTTCTAAAAAAAACCCATTACTATTTGGGGGAAGGACAGAAGTTTTACTGTTCCTCTGCTGCAGCTCAAGGGCACACATTTGACAGGAAGTAGCCTTGGTATTGCTTTCTTATGAAAACTGAAATTTGATCAAAGTGCACATCCATTTTTGAAATCTAGCATATAAATACTCCTTTACTCTTGTTAAATTTTTTCAGCCTTTTTTCCTTCAAAACTAGGATACATTAGTGCATTCAATTCAGTTTTGATATATCTAGACTTTCAATTTTTTATTTTGTTTTAGTATTTGAACTTCTGCTCCAGCTTACTATTTTTGAACAAGCTGTCTCTAAAGTGTACTTTCCAAGGAGAGGAATTCCCCACAAACAAAAGATTTATAGCTGCTTTATTTGCTGATATCCCCACATTTGCGATGCTCCTGCATTCAATACCTCATATCTCTATTCCCACTATATGCAGCAGTGTTCTCATTTTCCATGTGGCTGTAAGTACTTTGCAGCAGAATAGTGTCACTTTTTTTTTGCAATGACGCCATGGTTTTAGGTGATTTTCTACGCTTGCCATTGTAGTAGTGGGAGAACCAGTTATTGTACTACACATCTGTAATGTTTTTGTGTATCTACTAATGGTGGCTCGGTGCTCTGTCACCTGTGAGGCCACTAACAGACAGCATGCAATAGTGACTTCAGTATGATACCTGCTTTGATCTCTTTTGCTTCCTTGGCACTCCAGCACCTTTAAACAGCCAACAAACCTGCTATGGCCATAGTGCCATCATCCAATATGATGGGCAGTAATACTGGTGTAAGGTGTTCCTGTGGATCTGCTGGGCTTTGAGCTCTGATGTGAAACCCTTGGTGTGATTCCAGCATGAAGCAGATCAAGGAACTAATCTCAGTGTTACTGCAAATGTCAGAAGAAGAACAGGAATTAAATCTAGATCTCAATCACAGCACAGGTTCACAGGCAGTTTTTAATGCAATGAGGGAAGATGGTATCATGTACGGGAATAGCTCAAACTACTGTTACAGAGTCAGGTGTGCAAGTGGGCGTTAGCACTGAACACTTACTGTGAACCACAGTTTAAGAATGCAATAAAGTGCCATTTTGCATTGTCAAGTCCCATGGAGCTGTTAGCAGAATGGAGTAATTGCAATTCTGGCTACATGTTCATGCCTCTTGGATGCTTGCATCAGCACTCATTGGACCCCTATCTGATCTGTTTTAACTCAGTATCTGGTCAACTGGCTGTTGCAGAGTTGGGTGTTTGCAAAAAAAAAAAAAAAAAGGAACCACTGAATTGGTTTAGCTGACAGGAACAGAACACAGTCCTGAATGTGCCATCTCAGTCTCCCCTGAACAGAACAGGTTAACAAAAGAGGAAAAAATGGTCATTGTGTGTATATAGGTCATTGGAAGTTGCTGCAGTGTATATGTATTGAATTAACTGTCTTTAGACTGAAGTTAGAGAAAACACATGGGTTTTGTGTTTGACGACCTTTGTTTCAGATATGTAGTGTTAAATCAGCTTATTTTCTGTATCCTCTCACAATCCATTTCAACTCATCAGCTTTTCTCTCAGAAAGAAGTAATTGCCCGCTGCTGTCATATGTTGTTGAAGGGCTATCTTATGATTGACTCTTGAGAGAAATTTCTGTGTGGTGAAAACAGTACAAGAAAAGTTAACGATACCCGGAGATTTAGTTGAAAAGGTAGAGGTAGGAAGTTCTGTGTATTTAGCTGTAGATGCAGTACTAGTTCACTGATCCCTTGAGAACCTGCAGTTGTAAGGATCTGTGGAGCATAATTTTTATGAAAGATGAACTGTTGTTGCTACATAGACTAATCCATGGATTGTGTGGCATGCATGCAGTGCTTGGTTTGAATTCTTTGCACATGGATCAGAAATGTGTTGCTGGGCATGCAAGCAGATATACATATCTTCAGCAGTGTTGATAAAACCTGTGATTGTTTTTGGTGCTCCCTATGTCTACATACTGGTATGTGGAAGCAGTTCAATTTTTAAGTGTTCCAGGAACTACTGTAATCTTTGTCAGTGTTTCTAGGCATAGCTTGAACTTTCTTATTGTATGTTCTTATATGGTAGCTGTTTACTTTTTATGTGCTGATAGAGAGCTGAGAAATTTAAACTCTAATTTTCTACTTTGTAGGCACTGAGAATTTCCTAAGCTGGAACTTGTGCAAACCAAAACCATGAAGTGCAAATAAAGTCACTGCAGCTCCCTCTGAGTTTTTCCCTTGATTTGGCATTTAGTAACTGTGCACTCTAATGCTTGAGGTTGGTAACTTTCAGGGGATTTTTTTCGTTGATGCATGACACAGTATTGTTGTTTTTCTTTCTGCACTCACTGTACCTAACTTCATGATTTATATTGACTGGTCAAATTCAACAAACCAGGCTATAAAATTAATCTAGCTTAACACTAACCTAGAAAACAGGAGGAGAAACGTGGCAGGAGGAAGAAGAGGAAAGAAAAGGTCAGATCTAGTTTAACTTGGATCAGTTTTCTAATCAGGTTTACAGTGTACCTGTTTTTTTCGCCTGAGTTAAGTGTAAGTAGATTTACTGGGGAGAACAAGGCTTCTGAATTTTAGCAACTGATTATTTTATAAACATTTTGGGATGTTTGAAGTGTTTAAGTTGGCTGGAGAGTGTTCCTAACCAACAAGACTGTTGATGAGAGAATACCACTAACAATAAGATCTTTCCACTTGTTCTCCCTTTGTAGCAGAACTTGTCTGGTGTAGCAGTGAACTGCCCTTCTGTTTTAAGTTAGCTGGGAGGCCTACTGTAGATTTTTTTGTTGTTGTTGCTCTGGGCTGGTTTTCTGTTAGCTGAGTCTCCTAACTGCCTTGCTTTGTGAGGGCAGTAATAATAGGTATGTGTTATGCTGGTCAGTTAGTTATCAGATCAGGGTATGCTATTGAGGAGCTGTATTCCAGCTACTCTCAAATAGCTAGGGCTTGTACTGCCTATAGCTAAAATGGGAAAAATTAGTACTTCTTTCCCTTTTCCACCCTTGCCTGTTTTATTTTTCAGCTACATTATATGGGTGTTTTGAGTAGATGGTTACAATGGATCCCTTTCTCTTGACTATGACTCAAGTATCAAAGATCCAAAGTAAGTTGTTCTAACCTTTAGAGTTCAGTGTGTTTATGTAGAGGTCAGGCAGGGTTTTATAGATTTTACTAACTTAAAATTCTTTGTCCCAGTTAGAACTACTGTCTTTTATGTTATTCTTGAACTTTGCTCTTTTCAATGTGCTTGGTGGGAACTTTGATAAGATAAGTTGGAACATTAATAGGGGTTGGAACAGAACTGAATTGCTGTGGTTCACATGTAAAGTATCAAACTTGTGAAAAGTAAGATGGCATTCTAGATTTGGCTACCACACATTAGGGAAAAAAAACCACAGAGCACAAAACCAATCTAAATCAAACACAATCTTGTTTGTGGGGTATAAAGTTATGTGATACATCTGTTGTTTTTCCACTGCTAATCTACCAATTTATGCTTCCATTTACTACAGGCATAAGGAAGCCAGGAAGAAGTGAGGGGAAGAGTAGGGAAGATGGATGGTAGTGGCACATCTGTTTGAGTGTGTAAAAGCACAGATGATGTATTGCAAAGAGCAGAGAACTCTGAATCTGCAGAAATGCATTGAGCTGTGGAGGCTGAATTCCTTTTTATGGGGCGTGGTCAGCAGCATGTCGCTGCAGATCAAAGAGCCACCTGTCAGGAGATATTTTTGTTTCCACTTCTGGCACAGTCCAGGTTCCCATGTAATATCTTGAGAAGCTGGATTAACCCCTTCTTAGATAAACATCCTATTCTTGGCAAAATTCTTCTAGCATCTCAGTAGTTCTAGCATTTTACTGCTTTTGTGTTTGGTTCTACATGGCTTGTATATCTATGGCAGCACATTGCAGGAGTGTGACATGGGTAAAATGTCACTAGATGTAATTTTTTTCCCTGTTTTAAATTTTTTTTTGTTGGTAAATGAAAGCTCACTGAATTTGTGACCTCTTTAACTGTGTTCCTTATTTTCAGTTTCTCTTACAACTTGGTAGAGTCCTGATATCCAATTATGAGACATCCTAGCTTTTGTGGCACCATTGATTACTCATGTTAAAAGTGCTGTTCAGTGGGAAAAATTACTGGGTTTTAATGTGTTTTATTGTAAAATGTTGCTAGTTTATTTTAAAAATGCCAATTTTTCAGATTTTAAGCATTTCTCTTCCTCCTTCCACAGTTCCCAGCTTCTTCAAATCATCTTAATTAAAGGCTAGTTAGTCAGTCTTACATGTGAATAATAGTTCTCACTGTCATAATTCCACTTTCATGGAATTTTATGGAATATTTAGCTTTATAAACTAGCTCTAGTGGATTTCTAGTCTGATCCACTAATAAGTCAGAGGGCAGTGTAATTGATCTAGGGTTAATATGCTCCTCCTTTTCACAACTATTGTCAAAAAGCTTTGTGTATCTTATTTAAAAGTTTTATTTTCAATTTGAAAAGCACTACACCATTTTTTTATGCTAGGTTAAAATGCTACTGCTGTAAAACTGCTGGATGCCTTTTGATTAACAAGGAATTAGTATTGCTGCCATATGTAATGTAGATTATAGAAGACTGCTTTAAATGTAGATTATAGAAGACTACTTTAAAGGAGCCCTGCTTGTGATTACAGCTGGCAGTTTGGCTCACAGAACAGTGTGCCACAGCAAGGCCCAGCTAAATGCAAAGATTTGACTTTACTTAAGTGTAGCTATTAAGCCCCCTAATCTGAAAATGGGGGAGGATTATCAAATGGCTACTGTTTTGTGACCTTAGTTCAGATGTAGGCCATTCTGGTGTTAGCCACTGATGAGGGGGAAGAAAAAGAGGATCTGAGTTTTACTGCTACCTTAGACTGTTCTGTGTATGGGCTTGAGTGCTAGCTGTGGCAAACTGTTTCAAAAGTTTACTGTGCTATCAGCTAAATAATGCAATGATTGTGGAATTACCTGTGATTCTGGTACATGCTCCTTCAATTCTCTTCTTCTTCCTGGACCATCTCTGTCCTTCTTTCCATCCTTCAACTTTCATGAGTAGTAGTTGACTAAAAACAAATTTGAAAGTGATACAGTACAATGGCTGTTGGGGAAATAAGGTTTATAAACTCACTTCCGCCATTTTGAAAGGTGTCCCTACCCACAGCAGGGGGCTGGAACTAGAGGAGCTTTAAGGTCTCTTCCGAGCCTGTTCTATGATCCCTGTTTACTTGGGAATTTTGCCACCTGTTGTGTGTTTTCCACTCTGTTGTGGCTTTTGGGGTCAAAGATCTTCCTGTGATATTTTGAGACTTTCAAAGCTGTCCTGATTGAAGTCCTGAAGAGCCACACCTCTTTCTGTTGATGCTTAAATCTTGTTCAGTTATAGTTGTCCTGTGATCTCTCAGGAAGTGAGATACTTTGGTCAAAGTGATTTCAACTGTGCAGCTCTTACTGGGTTCTTTGCTTCATTGCAGGTATGTTCCTAGAAGTCATTTAATTAGATGTGAAATGAATTGTCATTTTTTTATCTTTGAGGCCTACATCATATTGTCTGCTGATGCAATGAGTCAGAACTTCTGATGTACTTGAATTCTTCTTTTAATTATTGATGTATTTAGCAAGGTAAAACTTACTCTTAAGAAAATTGTCTTTTGAGGCTAGACCATCTTGTTCAGCATTACTTGTTCTTGTCTTCGCCATTTTTTGTCAGTTCTGTGCCTATTTTACGTGCACAATACCTGGCAGGCTTGACGAAGTTTTGTCTTGAGATGCCAGTTGATGTTTAAATTGGTTACACCTTGACAACACATGTCTCCTAATTCTGATGTATATGCCATAGGCAATTAATTCCAGTTTCCTGTAGTGATGTCCAAAAACATGTACTCCTGTTCCATGTCACCAAGCCCTCACAGCTCTCTAAGGACCTCAGAAATGTGAAGTGACTCTTGATTTTTGGCCTTTCTTGTTTTTCTTACTGCAGTTTGCATTAATCCCTTACTGGCTTTTAAATAGCAACAACAAACCTTCCCTTAAATTCATATTTGCTTTCCTTTTGAAATGCCAGATATTATACCTTATCAGAAAGAATTTCTTCAACAAAACCATCAGACTGGTTAGGATATATTGGAAAGTACCTTTATTTCCCATCTGCATCCTTTTTGAAGTCTATTGACTCCTGAACAAATGGGTTCTACCCTAGTGAAATAGGATTTAGTAAGAAAATGGTCCATTTGGAACTTTTGGTATCTCTTCTTATCTTGAAACATTGGAATTGTCCAGAGGTCTCTGAGCTTAGTGCTGATGTGAAAAACTGCACTTCAGTACTGACCCTAGATCAGCTTTCTGCACAGCCCTCAGAAGCAATGGTAGATGAGCCTTACTACCTCACTATGTCACTTACACAGAACAGAATTTTTTCTTAAAGCTAGAGCTTCTCCACAAAACATCAGTGTTTCACTGGAGAATTCATACTAGAGATAAACTGCTTAGTAAAATTTAAAATAACTGAGTTTTTGAGCAAGTGTTTGTCTGTAAATCAGTCATGTCTAAATTACTGTTGTCACCTCTGGCATGCATTCCTTGTCCCACAAACCTTCAAAGAGTAAGCTGAAAATTTAATATATCATGGATTTCTTATTTAAGCGGCCAATGCTTTCTGCAGTTACACTGCAGGGGAAAAAACTGAGAGAATCACACTGTAGTGTGACCTGAGTAAACTTGCATGATGAATTTACATTATTGAAGTCTGTGATATTACTTGCTGCATGTGTCTCATAATTGGTGACTTTAAGAATATTTATCCTGTGCTTCAGGAGAGGACTTTGCTGTCCCACACTTGGCTTTATAAGGCCTTTATTCCAGATTGTCACATACAGTGCTAGTTTAACAGCTGCTACTTGAGGTAACTTGAAGTAATTTCCCACTCTTTCTTTTTGTCTGAGGAGATGCTGACATCTCTTCAGATTGAGGAATCGAGTCATTCACCTTGTCTGCCTCATTCAGCCACCAGCATTGTAAACTACAAAGAGCCAAAACAACCTCTTCTACTGTTGTCTGTGAGTGCAGTTACTTGGTAGTGATTTGGATGGTGTATTTGAAGAGCTATTAACTCTCCTTTGCTCTATGTGGTGGTTCACTTCTCCACCTGCCTTCAACTGACCTGGTTAAGTGGCATGCAGGGTAGTTGCAAACTGGATACTCAACATGCATTCAGCGTCTCCAGTGGCAAACAGGCATTTTCTCCTCTTTCATTCTCAACCTTTCTGATAAGTAATACATGTTTTTTTGCTCTTTGTGTGAGAGATATGAGTGATCTTGAGCTATGAAATTGATTTAACAAATTTGGTGCCAGATAAGTAAGTTTATACTAAGTTTTCCAGAATGTTGGTACTGAGATTGATCTGTTTCCTGCAGAAGTTTCCCTCTTGCTGGAAATGCGGACTGTAATCACATCTTCTGTTTAAGAAATCCTATTCATTGACCTTGAAGTTCACTTGGCTTCCCTAAGTGGTTGCAGTTGTCTTTCCAAATTGTTTCATTAAGAGGGAAAAGTGCTCTACTTACAGATCAGCTCAAAGTACTGAAGTTTCTTGTTTTGTCTTGTTTGAGACTTATGGGAAGCAATGGTTATGGCTGTCTTGGGTCAAACAAACTTGCTAAACTGTGAGTGGAATAATGAGCTCTGCTAAAGATTCTGCCTTTTCTATTTATCTTATTTATGGTTCTTATGGAGAAAAAGAAGTGAACCCCAAACCAACTGATTTGAATCCTTTCTTTTTTCAGCTGCTTGATCTTAGTGCAGAATTTGTGCTGAGTTGGTTTTTTAAGGAATAAAATAGGGATATCCACTTTTTTCCGTTTCTCGCATAGTATGAAGTGAAGAAGTATCTCTGTTTTTAAAGCAGACTAACAAATTTAATAGTGAGAATTACTGTCTGTGGAAATAATGAATGTTTGCATTTGCTAAGGAAAAGACAGTGCTGGAATACAGAAGGAGCAGAGTGTTTCTGAGACAGGATAGCTACTGTTCAAACCCCTCTGCCCTGTGTAAGATCTCTTGTCTGTTCCCAACATGATTCAACTATTCAGAATCTTTCCCCTAGGTAACTAAAAATGTATCTGGTTTTCCTTTGTGGTGTTCTCCCTGCTCCTCAACTCAGGTTGGACAGTTGTTAGTAATGTGAATTTTATGGAGTCTAAACAGAAATTTAATACAAAACTGTTAAAAAAATCTCCCAGTAAATTCTTATATCTAGTGTATAGTTGAATTTCAGTGCTATATAAATTCTGTTCCACTGGAGATGAGTTCAAGTCCCACACTTTGAAGCTTACCGTTTTCTCCTCTATCTTGTACCATTTAATGATTGGGAGGAAGTTTATAAAAAGTTTTTACAGATACATGCTAATTGCTTAAAGAAAAAAAAGACCAAAAAATAAAAATCAAAAAACCAAACCCCAATTGCACTTGCTTAAGCTTTTGAATTGTGTCAAATAGTAAAAGCAAATCCCAGAGACTTTTTCCTGTTCTCTTCATACATGTGACACCTTTTATGTGATGAAAATACTTAATGTGAAGCTAAAATTTGTGTTTAAAGTCTTTATTTCTGTACTTACGCTTTTCTGATCTCCAGGGGGAAACAAAATGATTCAGCCTTCTTAATCAAAAGTTAAACAGTTGAAAACTTTTGCCTATTAATTTCAGTATATTCTGCAATACTGCAACAGATGTGATACTTCCAGGATTACTAGAATGGTTTTAATTATCTGGTTTCAGCATTTGTGTTAATGATGTTTGAAAATAAAGATTTTGAAGAATTTGACACTGAGATTTATAGAGTTGATAGTTCACTCACTGTGTTAGTTTGGTAACCTGATGCAAGAAGCCATTTCTTCTGGAGCTTCAGCAGGTAGGAAAAGTGTCAACTGATTTCAGTGCATTCTAGTTGCAGGACTTCAGTCAATTCCAAACTTCCGAAATAATAGAAATCAATAAATAGTTTCTCAGTAACAAATCGTTTCTGAATGGGAGGAAGATAAATCTGCTGGGAGAGATGAATGACTTTTTTCCAGTTCATAATTTCAAAGCTATTTGTCGGAAATAGGTTGTTTGAGTGACACAGAAGTTATAATTGAAAAGAAACCTGAAAATTCCCTTGAAACTGAATCTCTTCTGAAATTCCTCTTCCTTTTAAAACTTAAAACAGGCAGCGGTTTCATGGAATGCTCTGAAGGCTTGTAACTTCATTAGCTTACAGTAGACACATGGTGTTATACAGAATCCTAAGCTTCAGTTCCTCAAAGGCACATCAGGCTAGGAATTTTCTGATTTTTGTTTATTTGTTGTTTTTTCGGGGTTTTTTTTTTGTTATTGGAGTTTTTTTGGGGGTTTTCTGGTACCTGTTTTTTTTCCGTGAGCTTTTCTTAGTGGAAAGCCCAATGTTCTTGGATTCTTATAATCCAGGAAGTGTGCAAGACCTGTTTATTTGTTAGTTGACTTCTACACTTTCTCCCAGATGCTAGTTGGATGTGTGATACTGCATAGTGATAAAACAATGTTGTGACCTGTTCATTGTTAGGGACTCGCTGTGGACTTGACTTTTCTGTGTTTTAGTGAATATCTGACTAGGCCTTCAAGTAGAAGAAAAGAATTTGTCTGACAGTTCTAAACTTGTTAGGTAAAATAGCCAAACTTTTTAGTCCTCTTGTAAGTCTTAAAATGATAATTAAGAAACATACACAGGCTTTAGGCACATGGTTTTCTGAAAGTGACGTTTTTTTCTATGTCTTACTCTTGGGCATTATTCTCCTCATGTTGTAAGACACTTAAATTCATGCCAAATGAGGAAGTAATGAGCATTTTTCCAGGCTAGATAAATCCTTTACAGTCTCTTCCTTCCTCTGAATTTCCTTCTCTAAGGATACAAGCCTATGAACTGGTCAAATTATTGCCAGCACTATTCTGGGTAACAGTTGGTATCTATCTCGCTCTGATGTAGAGTCTTGGAAAAAGAAAGGCAGGATAAGCTTCAGTCTGAGCACCAATATTCACACCAATTCCATATTTAAATGTCCCAGTACAGCAGCTGGGATTAGATTACTGTTCAAAGAGAGTTTTTAGAGAGAACAGAAATGAAGTTTTAGTAACTGTCACTTGGAAGCATTTTTCTCTCTCCCTATCCACAGAGCAGCATAGTCACTTTTGAAGTGTCTTCCTTATGCCTTTTAAATTATAAATAACACAAGTCTCTCATACTATCTGGCTGCTACATTAGAAATTAAATCTATTTTAACCTTGGCAATGTCTGAAGGTATAGTAAAAGGCATCATGTTGGGCTTCTCCCGTTTAGAAGTCTGCAAGGACACATTGGCATAGATTACTTGGGAGAATGGAACTGCTTCCCTTTTTATTTGACTTCATTTTTCTTGCTGTGATTTATAAATACCTGAACTCTAAGTTGATGCTAATTGCAGTCTTTATTTAACCTACAAAAACTTCCCCCTCCCACCCCTGTTGGCTGCCACCCTTTTCTTTAAAATTGTGAACAATTGGGGGGGAGGCACAACATTTCCTCTTTTTGTTCTGCCTCTGAGGTATGGCCAATGTCAGTCTCCTGCTTTGTATTCAGCTTAATGCTTGCAACTGCTTCATGTTACAGCGAGTTCTTTTGATGTACGTAGTATTTTTCTGAAACTATATTTCATCACTGTCTTCATCCCCACAATAAAGCACAGCATAGAGATTTGAAACCAAGGATTTTTATCCTAGGTGAAAAGTAAGCAGTTAGAACTGACGTGGTTCTGTAGTCTCGTTTCAAGTTTTGGTCACCCTGTCTTGCTGGCAGCAGCAGTGTCCTCAGCTGCATTAGTTCTTAGAGTCAAGATTTGCAGAGAAGGAAAAGCATCATTTTAGCTATGGTTTGGAATTTGTATTGGAGTCTAAATAGAGGATTTCCTCCCTTTCATTTTGGAATCTCTGGTATGTTGGTTCCTGTTTGCTCAGGGAACTGAATCAATATGGTAAAGAAAATGAGTGTTTTAAGTTAAATGTTAGAACTTTTTTAGTGCTGTAAGCAAGAAATGGATTCAAGCTAGACAGTGTATTCAACAGAAGCCCTTGCCCTGCTTCATTCCTATGCAAAATCTGTCCTAAATTAAATCTCAAGAATTTTTCTGCAGGAAAAATGGGTTGCTTTTTACCTGATAATGTGGCCAACACTTTATGAAATAATGTATTTTAAGAATAGATATTCTACAGTGACAATACAAACAGGAAAAATAAAATGTTTGAATAAAGATATAATAATTTTTGCTTTTGTTGTTATGCTTTCTGTCTTGAATATTCTGTCTAGCAAGTTACTTTTTTTCTTTTTTTGTTTTGTCTTCCCATTTGTATAAATGGCAAAAAGGTGATTGAGTGTTTGATTACTGGTTTGTGTGTTTGTATTTTTGGGATTTTCTTTCTTTTTTTTTTTTTTTTTAATGTCAGTGCTTCAATTGTTTCATACAATAGTCAATCCTTTCCAGATTGTTGTAGTAGTAGATTTAAAAACAAATATATAAGTAGAACCAAACTAAAACAAGCCACAATCAACAACAAAAACCCTGTGACTTTGAGATTTATGTCAATATATAAGCAAAATTAAAATTATTAATCCTTCTATGGTTAGGGGAGAACAGTGAGCAAAAAGGACAGCTGCTGACTGTGGAAGGAATGGAGAGGCAAAAGAAACATATGTTAATGCTTAATTTAAATTTCTCTGTTAAACACACTGCTCTACTTTTATAAAATATTAAAATAACTCTCTTCCCTACAGATTATTCTCCTTTAACAAGTTGCAAGGGAATTTCTGCTTATATCCTAATGGTGGGATAAAGGTAACTAGGTATAATAAAAAAATGGATGTAATTATTTTATGTTTTTTCAAAATTTTGAATTAGAGCTACAGAAAGCTCATAAAATATTTTCTACATAATTAAGAGTGGTCTGATATATCAAAGGCACTTGGTGCTGGGTGAGTAATAAAAACATACTCTTGAAGGGTTTGAGTTTATGATGTAATTAATTTTATTTTCCTGTCAGTTGGAGACAAAAAAGGTGCAAGAGTTTGGAGCAGATAACCATTTTTAAGGGAAACCCGTTCCCTAGTGGCAAATAATGATAGACAACAGAGTGCAAGCTGCACCTGGAAAATATAGGTGTGTACTTCAGAAGGCTGTAAGTTAACCTGATTGGAAGCTAAAAGATGACTAAACATGGGCTCCAAGTCCCTTTCCTGTGAAAGGAATAACTTGTAAGAAACACAGATGACTTTCTTTTTTAAGTTAGCCAAAACAAAATGCTGCTTCCTACTCTTGCATCTGTTTTAATGATAAATAATATTTATCAGTAAATACTGAAGCACTTTGAGAGAGAATTTGAAGAAAAGTGAAAGATTTTCTTTCAGGGAAGCCGCAACTGGTGCTTTGTCTGCCTGGGGTACATTTAAAGAGAAAAAATTAAAGGCAGTTCTAATATTTGACAAAACCAATGAAGCTGCAATCTGTCTATGGTATGATTGTTTTAATCCAAGGTAGCTGTCTTTGTAAGGCAAACCACAAAAGCTCCTCCAGATATACTCCTGTACTGGGCCAAGCTAAATAATGCAGTCATGAAAATGTACAGAATGGGGAGAAGAAGAACTGAAGTTTTTTTATTTAGATGTAGTAGTGTTTTGAATTCCATGCTGTTTTCAAAATGAGTCACTTTTCAGGTGCATGAAACAGGGCAAAGTTACAAGGATAGAGGGGAGAAACTGAATTTATTTTTCTCATGGTAATGTCAGTTTTGTCAGTGAGTTTTAGCTCAGAATTTTGTGTTGTGTGGTATACCTTGGAATGAAGCTACTGCTACTTAAATTAAAGTGTGTATGAGGTGAAGGGGGCGGGTAATAGAGGAGGTTGGCTTGGGGCATAAACCAGTATGCAGGATCTGTCTTTCAGTCCTTACTTGTCCATAATTTCTTTCCAATGTGATTCTGAGACTCCTCATACAAATCATGTAATAGTCCTCATAGATCAAGAAATACCAGCTCAAAATATAGGTTGTATGACTTTAGAATGGGATCAGAATTCATATGTCAACTAGATAAGTGTTTAGAGGCAAATGCAGAAATGGAAATTGAACTCATAAGTGGTTATCAAGTCCCTTTAACAGCTGGGTAAAGTAACAGTAGCTGTTACCACACCAAAAAATAAAAGAAGGTAGTTTAATTTTAATGCTGTCTGGCAGTACAGTGCTCAATCTCATTAAATGTAATCTTATTCTTTGGATTTTTCTAATTACGTTTTAAAGACCATTTATTAAGTTCTACAGCCTTTTAAGAATTGAAATCAGCAGTTCTGAACCTACTTTCACATTAGTTTTGATTTAAAAAGCAACATTAATGAGCTAAAATCCACACTGTGTAAAAT
This sequence comes from Taeniopygia guttata, assembly GCF_048771995.1. Taxonomy (NCBI): domain Eukaryota; kingdom Metazoa; phylum Chordata; class Aves; order Passeriformes; family Estrildidae; genus Taeniopygia; species Taeniopygia guttata. The sequence goes on along the minus strand of NC_133028.1, from coordinate 15,872,133 downwards.
CTGAATTTTTTTTTCTTCAACTTTGAATTTTTTTCTCTGCTGAGAATCCTGAATTCAAAAAATGAGGAGGATACATGAATCTTACTTGCTGATGCTTGTTACTTAATAGGGGTGAGGCCTGATTTTATGTAAGAAGCTAAATAAGTGGTTTGGACTTCAATAAAACAACTTGAACTACCTTAATTCAGATGTGATTCTTGGTGTAGTAAGCCACAAAGTGAAGGGTGATGGAAGTAAACTTCTAGGCACACAGGAGTTGAGAAGATTTCAACATATACTGCTGCTGAGTTTCTCTAGGTGGGTTAACAAAATTGTGTTTTACAGAGCCTCAAGGTTTTTTTTTTCTTCCTAGAGGGCCTCCAGAGGCCATAATGCTTAAAGCTAAAAGTCTCATTTCATTGTAGTAAAAATACACATGTATGCCCTGTCCTTCAAAGCAGTGTGCAGCAATCTTACCCCATACCCAGCTGATGATATGCTGGAAGAGAAGACAGGGAGCCGAACTTAATTTGCATGTACCCAGAATCTTCCAAATTCCTCAACACATCAAGCAACTTAGAGAAGACAATAGGATCTCAACTAAAAGGTAGGTAACCTTTCACATCAGATGAAAAGTAGAGCAGTAACTATGAATCATATGAGCAATCTTGGTAAGCATCTCTCTCTTCCATTTAATTTTTTTCTAGCCCTGTAAGGAGCATTAATCTACTGTTTCTGATATGCATCCAGAGGTATGAATAAAACAGTCTTTATGGCTTAGAAAAATATCAAACTAGAAGTGAATTTATTTAGAAGTATTTGCACTTTTTATATTTAAGCAGATGAACTGATAAAAAGCTTATACTTTCCTAAACTGGAAAAGCTGCAGCAGATCACAGGAGGGGAGAGCAAGTATAAGCAAGAGGTTTTTTTAGGTGGATTACTGTGAGGTCATTGGTGTCATTATTATAGTTTGTAAAAGTTTTGTAAGGCACCTCTTGAGATTTAGTATTATTTTGTTCTAATGCTAAGTAAAAGAACAAATAAAAATGCTTTGTTAAAATTTTAACTAACAATGGTTACATTTTAATAAAATGTCCCAATTATAGGCTTTAAAAAAAAAAGCCTTGTAGCTAAAGGCCTAGAATTGGATTACTTCTTAAAAAGAAACATGGAAAGGAGAAGAGAGAAAAGACTAATAAAGAAACAAAAAGACAAAGGGGAAAGGAAATATATCTGCTTTTAGGAAATGGACTTTCATTTGAAAAGAACATATAAATTTAGGAGTTAATATGGCCATATACAAGGTTAGGGGAATCAAGAAATTAATGTGATGTAGAGTGCACTAAACCTATCAGAAACTTTTTAATACATCCAGTGCATATATTTCTGCTCCCTTTCCCAACTGTAGAGTAAGTACTGCTCCTATCTTCAGACCTACCAAGTGGTTCATTTGAAAATGGTAGTCAAATGTCTCTTTGACTAGCTTCCACTTATTACATGATATTTTTTTTTTTTTGGCTATTTTTCTCACACATAGTCTGAGTCATTCCAATTTTTTGAAAACATACTTGCAGTCTCAATTCACTTAGAGGATGTGGGGAGGGAAGGAGATGGATGTTGAATTCAACTCCAAGGCTAAAGTAACTTTTTCCTTTCAGAAACATCATGGAGATAAAGCTTTTGGAAAAACCATAGCCAATGTATAGCTAAACTTCTCCGACCTCAATTTGTACTGTATAGCTGTTCAATAACTGTCTAAAATTAACCTAGACCAACTTTGCATTAAAATTTCTGTAAATCTTCAGCTGGTGGTTTTGTCTAGGCTTAGTGCAGCATAGACTATCCATTGCTTCCACAGTTGCAGGGGCTGTGTGGCTACTACTGAGTTTCTGACTGGAGAAGGCTTTTATAATTCACAGCCATGCAGCTGCTGCTGAGGAGTAGGATGAAGACAGGCTCTATCTGGTCATGAGGAGGAGTCCCTGTATATTATTTGAGTACCTCTAAGTGTGCATAAGGTGCACAGTGTTGGAAATTTGCATGGACTATATCCATTTAATTATTGCTCTGTTTTATTAATGACAAAGAATTTTACAGCCTGCACTATTCGTAAGTGGCACTCTCTAATGTGTAGATAGGTTTCAAGATGTTTCAGACACTAAATAGTTTACAGTGATAAAACATTATGGAAAACTTTGATTTAAGCTTTGTGAACAGCTGAAAGATAGCTTCTCTTTAAGATCTTAAATTAAAAATTGTGAAGACTTTTAAAGGCTTTTTTTGGACTTAATAATCCTGTCTTAAATCTGAGTAAACTGGTAGAGACACTTAACATATTGGAATTTATTTTAAAAATATTGGGTTTTTTTAATCACTCAGTAGTAGTAATTGACCTTCACCTTGCAATTTCTTTGACTTTATGAAATAGTAGAATAACTCTATAAAAACCTTGTCACAGACCCTTGGCCCATATGAGACTTCTCTAGTTTAGACAAGACAGTACAGCATCCCACTTCTAGTTCCACTGTCTTGGGGAAGGGTTGTAAATCAGTTATTACTAAGCCCACAGAAAATTATTCAGCTATTCAAGTTCCTCACTTCCCTTGGGATCCTGCATTCCCTCTCATGGCTGCAGTGGCCAAGACCACTGTTAACTGTTACATCACTGATTATCTCTTACTTAATGATGAGTAGCAACTAGGTAGTGCCTCCCCTATTGAGCTTGTCCATCATCTTAGGCAGGTTTGTCCTCCAGACACCACAGAATCCCTGTGAGTTGCTTGTGCACTGGCATGTTGCATTTCCAGCATAGGTCTTGACGACTGTGCAGCCTTTTTTTTTTTTTTTTTTTTTTGGGGGGGGGGCGTGGGGGTGTCATAGTTTTTGGGGGGTATTTTTATTTTATAAAGACTTTATCTACTTACTCTTGATGGACAGTCTGTATAGGGTGTAACAGGTGTTCACTATGATGTTCACTATGATGTTCACCTGTTTAATCCTGACCTGTAGATTTTTAACTGTCCTGTAGCCCATTCCACACTGAGACTCCATTTGTTTAAGTTAAAATCTAAGTGCTTGCCTTGACTTTCTCACTTCCCCTTTCTTAAAAGCCAGTATCTGTCCACTGCAGTTGTGTGAACTGTCTCCCCAGTAAGATTGTTACATGCTCTGGTGTATAATTGCTGGTGCTTGCTTCCTCTGCTGAATGGGTTCATATATAGCTACTTAAGGTGTGTCCCTGCTTATGCCACTTCTTCAGGAGTACTGTGTACATTCTCCTTCTCTGTCATTCTCTTCCTTTCTAGACTTCAGTCTCCACTTTCCTGACAAACATAGTTTGGAGACCTCATTATGAGGCAAGCCTGTTGGCAGTGATGATTTGCATTATCGACTAGATCCTGTCTTTCTCTAGCACTCTGTTTCTTAAAGGATCCTAATGTCATAAGAGCTGAAGTCCTGCCTGCAGCCATGTAGTCACTTGTTGATCCCTCAGGATGTTTGTTTGCCCTAGGAAAGCCTTTGCCTTGGACTCTGTTATTTATTACATTGACACCTGGTGTCATTCAGCATTGCCCCTGTGCTCCTGAAATTAGCTCTGGTCTGCTGAAGATCACTTTTAACAGTATCATGGTGGCCAGGTAGATGGGTAACAGATGATACTTTCAACAGCCACATGAGCCATAAGAGTTTCTCTGTAACATTCTGGGTTTGGACCAGAGGCAAGAGCTGAACTTCTAAGACAGCCAGTCTAGCTACTAGGCAGAAGCCCCATGCGGGTCAGCAGTTACTGTCACCTTCCTTTTGGTGGCCTTTGCTGTGATCCATGGCTTGTATGCCAAACCTGATAGAATTTGTTCCTGGGCTGTTTGTCTTTTCGGTACTCAAATAGCTGCGGATGGAAAAAGAGAGCCCCCTTCCTGTTACTGGAGGTCACAGCTTCAGCCTCCCTCCTCCTGGGAGTTCCTGTCCCATCCCAGCCCCGAGTGAGGAAAGCAGCATCGGTGCCAGGGGAAAGGTGGGAGGGAGAGTTGATATAGGGGGAAAAACCTTGTTTGCAACTTTATTCAGAAATACAGACCGTGGAAGCTTTTAACTGGGTTAGCTCTATCACAAATTTCTACTTATGAAGACTGTTGGAGGAACCTATCTTTTGGAGCTAGAAAGTGTCAGGTCTCGAGTAACAGTTTTGAAAGACAGTTTGGAATCAAATAGGCAATCGATCACCATGAGACAGCAAATTCTGTAAAACTTTTTTGAAGCAAAATTTTTCCATTAGTGAATCATTAAAAATATAAGTGAAGTGTATTTCTGTAGGCTTTTCAGGTTCTGGAGAGTTACAAAGCTGCTACTACTGTTTGGGTAAGCATACTGATTCAAGAAGAAAAACAAAGATTTATTGAACTGCTTGTGTCCAGATGGTTACATTTTAGGAAATGGTGGCAGCATTCATTCATTAGAACTAGAAACTAAGATACATTTTCATGTTTAGGTTAAACTGAAATTGTATCAATTCTGCTGAAAGGCAGTAGTACTTTGTGAAGCATGGAAGTAGCACAGGTACATTTTTAGGAAACTTTTAGTGTAAGGACTGGAAAAAGAATCTCTTGATGTTCTTAGGTTGTACAAGTGTTCTTTTAAAAAAAGGCATCCAGTGTCCAAAGGTGAGGAAGTAAATGATTGGGCGGGGTAAGTCTGTTGTGGTTCCTGGAGAAGTTCTGTGGTACTTCAGGACGAGAAGCTGCCCTTTGGATGGGTAGGATGGAATTAAGTTTGGTGAATTAGCAAAGAAGCAGACCAGTGTATCTTTTCCTCAGGGTAAGAAAAAAAAAACCACCAACTCCCACAGTGTGCTAATTGCCATCTTTAATACAAGCTGTATGGAAGTCTGTTTGGAGGTTGGATTTTTCTTTGACAAACTGCTGTTTACAGAGCTGGGTTTCTGCGCTCCTGGTTTTGCATGAGCAGGAGGAGGTAGTAGGGCAGGCAGGTAAGGACAGAAGTAAAGGCAGAAACAAGTACCACCTTCCACAGGGTGGGAAGAGTGGTAGGTATCTAAAGACCAAGGAGGTTTTGGGTGTTGACTGGGATGGTAAACAAGCTTCCTGTTGTTTGATTGCTGCAGTCATGAAAAGTAGGAGTTGCTGTTTGCTCTTTTGAAATAAGCAGAGTTATCTCCAAGTGCTGCTTCATTCATTTCTTTACCCAGGATCAGTAACTTTGCAGAATGTAACTAGCTGCTGGCCTAAAATGGCTTACAGTGTGTAACATTAATGGCAATACACATGGTGTGAGTTGTATTTCCGCTCTGTTGTGTTTGAAGGATTGCTATCTTAACTTCAGTCTTCATCTCTCTTGCCTTTTTTGTCTGTAACTCTTTGATGTCAGAAGAACAGGAAATTTGTGCAATGCTAATAAGATGTGAATTTATATTACATTGAATCTAAGAGTTGCTGGATGATGCTTTAAGGTAAATTTTAGTGTGTGCCTTGGCTTTGGGCTTTTTGCTTTCTAGTTCTTGTAGGCTGTTTAAAAGATGTGTATATATATATATATATTTCTTAGCGGACAGTGGTTTTGTCATTTAATTTGTGTTGTCTCGTGGTATTATATTTAGTACAAAGTAATGTGGAAAATGAAATCCATATAGTTCAAGGTATAAATATATAAATCCATATATAGCTCAAGTATCAGATTTGTAGAGGTTATAGTTGATTCACAGTATAGTCCATATATTAAAATTGCTTTGCCATGGAAATTTTAACAAAATCTGACTTGTCAAGCTGAACAGCTCCTATGTGTTAAGATAGCTTCCCTTGTCTGCTTCAAATACGGTACATATTTATTCTTCCTTATACTAGTGTACATACAATCTAAACCAAAAAGTAAATTTAACTTTTGGGGAGGGAACAGGATGTTGTGTTGTCTTAAAAGACATCACATGATGAACAAATTTTGTGATTCTGAGTGTTCTTTGTTGATAGAAGTTGTTTTCTGAAGATGTTGGTATCTTTTATGTGGTGTGATGATAAAATAGTCTTGCAAAGTTCTGGTCTAGCAAAATAGCTACAGACAGGCCTTTAGTATAAAGAAGAGAACCTTCAAGTGCTGCTTTGAATTATCCTCTTATTTTCAAATAAGCTTATTGTTTGGAAGGAGAAAGGGGGGCACTTGGAAACTTTCTGTATTGAACAAAACTTCTGTTATATTGATGCTGTAAATTGTCAGCATATTTCATCAGTTGTCATGTGCTTTTTTTGTGGGTTTGGGGTTTTAAATTTTTAAAATTTATTTATCAATCGTCTGATTTGCTCTGTATCTCATCACCCCTATTGAAGTATTTAATTTTTACCAAATATCTAAACAGACTAGCTGGTAAATCTGTAAAATAATTTGATTTGTCTAATCCTCCATTTTAAAATGTTTTTGTATGGATACAGAGGACTAGAGAGCACTGTCATGGTATCAGAAGCAAAATAAGCTTGCTTTTTTCTATTTCTTGTAATAATAGCCTGCTCAGATTATGTAGTTTCAGGAAATCATGAGAAGTTTCTGATCTCTAAAGTTTTCCTCTTTTTTTTTTTCTTTTTTCTCTTTCTGTGCATGACTAATTCTCAGGAGAGACACTCCTTCACTTGCTTAGAGCTGTGAGGCTAATCCTCCCACCTTTAGGATTCTGTGGTAGTTATTTTAAGTCTAATGAGGTTGTTGGGGCATGGCTTAATAGGCTGATTGTGGGCAGATGGCAGTTGCCTTGCCTTATTTTTATCTTCTAATGCTATTGAGTAGTACTATAGTGGAAGGAGTAAATATTTGTTTGATAAATGTAACATTTTTTGGAGTTGCTCTTAGCATTTGAGGATACTTATTGCTAGTTCTCTGGAATTTGCTTTCTTTTAAGAAACTTTTGATTTACTGTTTTAAATGTTTCTTTTATCTCCAGGTTTTGAAAGTATTTTAGAAGGGCTTTATGGACCAAGGCTACGAAGAGACCTCAGTTTATTTGAAGGTAAATGAGCCAGCTTTTAGTGCAATGACCTTAACTTACTGGTTTTTCTTTTAGCTAAAAGTAGTTTTAAGTATGTATCTTGAATTTAAAAAAGGAAATCTTCCAGTGCTTTTCTTTACAATGTTCATTTATTAATTTTCTTGTCAATATTGTGCATAAGCAAAATACCAGGGAGAATGATACCTAAGTTTTGTTCCCATACAGGGGAATTTGGATTAGCTAAACTTTTCTGCAAAGCTCTCATGAAAAAGACTTACTCTTCTGGAATACTACATTTCCTACTTCTGTTTTTGAATATTCATTAGAAAGGGCAGACAAGCTGCTCAGCTTCCTATTGACATTAATTGGTAAAAGGAAGGTAATGGATGCTAGTTTGGTCTTGTAGTGGTCAAGAAAGTTTATCCTTTTTATATATTCATATGTTTTTACATCTTTATTATATGTACACCAAGCTTTTAGTTTTTATATTACTTTATATGTGTGTGTATATATATATATAAAGTCATAGTATGTCTAAGTATGTGTGTGTATACACATATATATATATACATATATATATATATATACATACACACATACCTTTTCCATTAGCCTTATAAGACCTAGCATTAGTTCAAATGGGTTTGGTTTTGCTGGAATAGCTGTCAATAACACGTAAGTCCTTAGTTAACTGTGGGATGATTTGACAACATGAGGACCATACAGCAAAAATTTGCTTTGGAGTGTTGAAAGAATTATTTTTGCCAAGTTCATTTTATGACTTTAAAAAATGTTCTGTTATCAGACCTTAATGTTCCATCTTATTTCTTTACAATTCATTGTCTTACAGCGTAATTTGTAAAGCATGTTTAGTGCTAGTACATGAGGCAGTCTGGCATGTGCTGTGTATCTTTGCTTACAATACTTTTGGAGCAATTGCTTTAACTCGGTTATGGTTTTGTCCCCTTCATACTGTGCAAGTTCCTTGCTTTATATCATATACATAACACAGTATTTTCATGGAGAAGGGGGGGAACTTGGAATACTACTTTGCTGATGCTTTCAGAATATATTTTCCTTTTTCAAGCTAGGCATGCCACTAATAAGACATAAAAACATTTAAGAAATATATACAGTTGGATTAAAGCTTGTTTTCATGACTAGTATTCTCATCTACTGTGATAAGCAAGCACATTTGAAAAGGAAACACAGAATATTGTTATAAGTGTGCAGTATCTCTTTTGTTTTTTTCTGGTTGTAATTCCAATGTGTTTATTGTATTGAGCTTTACACTGATTAGAAGTTCAAGCTCTATTTTTTGTATTAAAGGGTTTGCATTTTCTTCTTTTTTTTTTTTTTTCCCTTTTTTTGCTTTTGGGTAAGAAGGCAAAAAGTACTGAGCTGATGAGGTAGTGGCCAAAGTCTAAGCTGCAGTTAAAGGGGCATGATGCGCTACACCATAAAGTTTATATTGCTCCTTTAGAGTTCATGTGTGCAGGTATTTGAGCTGTCTCAGGGGTAAAGTTTTAACTTTAACTTATTTGCCTCATGCTGTTAAAGATTTTTTACCTATTAAAAATCTGGTACTTCCATTGCTTTCATATTTTTGCTATTTGAGCCCTTGTGACTTTGCCTTGAAAATTAAATTTGTGGTTATCGTAAATGCAACATCTCAGAGCTTTTTTTTTTTTTTTTTCGATTTTTGTCAGTAATGTGCAAGAGTTCTTCAACAATTAATGGCTATTTCCATGTCTGAGGTATCTGTAAAATTTATTTTAGTTCTGGAGCCAACTGCTCCAGATCTGATGGTAGGTTGGGATGGCTACCTTACCTTACTCTATTTTTGATTTATTTTTATAGATATAGTATCTGTAGCTTCAATAATGCCATGTGAAATGGTTTATACTGGTACAGTAGAGGTCAACTTTATTAGTATAGTATGCAGGGCTATTTCTAATTTTTCTAATTTGAAGTCTGAAATTTGTTTTGAAGATGAATACAGAACTCTTAAGTAAAATTTGTACAAAATTTTCCACTGTCCTAAGTGCCACTTTTCATTTCACAGGTAATGAAACTAACATACAAAGTAAATAATTTGCCTTAGTTAAAAAATATGACTGGTAGAATTAAAACTCATGTTTTTAAACTCTAAGTAATGTGCCTGAATTATTGCATCTTTTAGGCTGTTTATGTTCCTCATCATAACCATCGAACTAATACTGTCAACATGCAATATTATGGCTCATTAGCAGCAAGAGTGTTTCCCTAAGCATACCTCAAGAAATCATGTAACTTTCTTGTGCAGAAATATGTGAGAATTGGCTGAAATGTATGCTGCTTAGATACAATAGCATTTTATTCTCTTACGTTGTTGGCTTTATTTATTGTGACATGAAAAAAATCAATAATGTGCATAAAATGTAACATGATTGATATATTTCCTCCTTAATTATTTATTGAAATAGTATTTGATCTATATATTAAAATATTATATTATTCTAAGTTACTTGAGTGAATAAGAAATTGTAATGACAAATTAAATGCTAAAAGGTATACTCCAGTATTACTAGATTATTACACTTCTCCAAGAAAATACCTTTTAAACATTTTTGTGTCTTGAAATTCTGTTACATGTAGGATTTACTTTGTACTTGCTAATGTGGTTCTTGTCACCATTATTCAGCAACAGTTTGTTTTCCTGACTGCTTGGATTCTGCAGCTTCTGATTGCAAAGAGGTCAAGTTCTGTGTCTTGGCATCTGACCTTGGTTCAAGCTCTGAACTGAGACTTCTTATGTCATTGAATCTTTAGGGCTTTATAATCCTTTCCTCATACCCATTTTCAGCTAAGTAAATTCACATATAAATTGTTATTCTTTACATTCTACTTATGGGTAGTTAGCTAAACTGTTAAAAAGCTATTCCTCTAATCAGGTGCTATTCTTTTGGGGGGATTATGTGCTGGGGTTCTATTCTCTTAACCACTGGGGGAAAGCTGTGTCTTGTTGGAAAAAAGCAGCTCTCAATGCTCTTTCTCTGCCAGGAAAAAATTGTCTTTATACAGGATGAAAGCTTTTATTTTTCCTTATGTTCTTTTGGAGAATTTATAGTAGTGAAAAATTTTATTAGAAACACAAATCTAATAGAATTAGAGGTTTTATTAACTTAAAAATATGAAGGACTTGATAAATACTTCAACTGTTTTAATGTACTTGTTAGGAAGCAGTAGTGCTGTATAAAAAGAAAGGTGGTGATATGTTCAAAATTGTCACAAATAGGTGGAAAAACTTTTGGGATATTATTATAATCTGAAAATACTGATAAATAAGAGTTGAATTTTTTAAGCTATTTTGTATTTACATTTACTAGACAAATATTTCATATTTTAAGATATAATCATTGAATCTGTTCAATACTACAGATGTCTGAATTAATTTACTTAATTTGGCATTACTTCTTGGGAAAAGTGGGTTGGGGAACAAAGATGTTCCTCTTAAGAAATGAAAACAAATTATTTTTTGTCAAAGTTCACCATTTTATTCTTAATAAATGGAAATAAGTTTAACAGCTTTGTGCTAAAGAGTTTTGGTTTCAAGTAATGATCTGGACTGTGTTTAGTATTAAAATGCTGTTTGCAACACTCTTACTACCTTTTTCTCATGAGCTAGCAAGTATTGTAGGTTGTCTGCAAATCTTTCATCATCTGACCCCAAGCAAGATATAATGGGGAGGGAAGATGATCCTCATCCTAAATTCAGTGCAGCTGAAGGAAAGTTTGTTCAGCTTAAAATGCTGTCTGTGCCTCTGATTTTTGTGAGAGTATGGCTGCCTAGCTGTAGTAAAAAACTTAATACTGATATCAGGATGTTTCCTGTGGTGGTGATGTGAAACTTTTTGTCTGGCATTTGATATATCTTGTATATGTCTGATATCACTTTTTCTTAGCTCACTGGCAGACTTAATATGTCTTGTACATGATTTATACTGCTTTGAATACAGGGTTTAGTGTTATGTAGAGCTGATGTTTCTCAAGGTTTGCTTTTTTGGCAATACACAAGGATTGCTCTCTAGTTTGACTTTTACCAGTGGAAATTCAGGATTCCAAGGCAGAAGAACTTCTCTGAAAGTATGAAGCCTGTCCTAGAGTTAGGTGTAGAATCCCAGGGCTCATAAATAGAGTTTTCATGGTTGCAAGGAAAACAATGAACTTGTTGTGAGGGAATAGTGTTGTTTTTATGCAGTGGACATCGGAAAGAAATAGCTCTAATTGGCTGGGACAGGTAGATTAATTCAGCAAAAATGACTCATTATCTCTTGTTACTGTCCAGCCAAGAAAAATACCATGTCTCTTTTTAAACATCAGCTGTCCAACCTGTAAAAAATTGCTGGTTTGCATCCCTGAAAGCATATAATACAATAATACAGAATTCTGTTCTAAATCAGTATTTTAGAGCTGAGCAAACTAGATTTAAGTAATATAGAGTTACTTACATTGTTTGTGATCAACTGAAGAACCTTTATTTTTCAGAGTAATTTTATTCTTATTTTGCCTTTTTAATAATATCTTTGAGAAGAAATAAAAGTTCAGCAGTTGTGGGAAGAGGGTGGAGGACAGTGGGCAGTGGGAAACAACCCTGCAAGACAGCAAGGTCAGAGAAGGAAGAGGGGAGAGGTGCTCCAGTCATTGGATCAGAGATTCCCCTGCAGCCCTTGGAGAAGACCATGGTGAAGCATGAAGAAGCTGCAGCCCATGGAAGACCATGTTGGAACAGATATCCACACTGCAGCCCATGGAGGACCCACTGGAGAGCAGATGGAGATGCCCTGAAGGAAGCTGCAGCCTGTGGAGATCCCATGCTGGAGCAGACCTCTGTCAGGAATTGCAGCCTATAGAGAGGAGCCCATGCAGGAGCAGCTTTTCTGGCAGGAACTGTGGGTCTGTGGAATAGTCTCTTCCTGAAGGACTGTGCCCTGTGGAAAAGACATGTACTAGAGCAGTTCATGAAGAACTGCAGTTGTGGGAAGAGCTCTGGAGCAGTTTATGAAGGCCTGTAGCTCACAGGAAAAACCCCAAGCTGGAACCAGGGAGAAAAGAGAAGGAAGTGGCAGAGAGGAACTGTTAAGAACTGAGAGCAGTCCGTTTCCCATCCTCCTTGCACTGTTTGGGGTGGGGGAGGAAGTAGAAGAGTCAGGAATGACCGAGTGAAGCTGAAGCCTGGGAAGAAGGGGTGGTAAGGTGGTTTAGTGTTTTCTCTTTATTATTTTGAAAATCTATTTTTATTGGCTATAAATGAAATTGATTCTCTCCAAGTTGAGTCTGACTTCCCTGTGACAGTAATTGGTAAGTGATCTCCCTGTCTTTATCTTGACCCTCAAGTTTCTCCCCCTGGTTTTCTCCCCTACCATCTTACTTCCTCGCCCCTGCCCTATGGAAGAGGGCCAGTGAGAGCATCAGTGGATTGAGTGGTTGGCAGCCAGCCAAGATCAGGCTACCATCATGTACTAAGCAGATAATCTCAAGAACCTCCCTAAACAGAGCTGACTGTAATTTAGTGGTATGGAGAAAAGAAGGAAACATACCTGGAAACTAATAATGGGAGTGAAAAAGTTGTTTAAGTTGTAAGCACATGAACTGCAAATGAGCAGGATGGAGAAAGCCTTGGTGTTGCAGTTAATCATTTTTGGATTCACCTGCCAAAACACTGCAGTTGTAATAGAGGCTGCTGCATAACTAGGATACTGTAGGAAAAGTATTGCCTGCAGTGTAGGGAAGTCTGGTGTAAGGTAAAAGACATCTTGAGATCTTGGTCAGGAATGTTCAGGAAACAGATGTTCAAGTGAGACTGCTGCAGCAGAGATAGAGTTGAATCTCACGAAAAAAAACAGGTGGACTACATTAGTCACAAAATGAAGTGTAAAGGGGATAATTAAAGTCTCTGTAAATGCATAAAGGTGCTAAATACCTGCTTATTGTTCATGGGTGCAAGAATAAAATTGCCACAAAAGCAAACTGGAATAAATTGCCATGTGGAATTTTAAACAAGAAATTAAAAGTTTTATTTTAACTATTAATACAGTTAATTTGGGAAAAGTTATAAAGTAACTGGTGTTTGTGAAGAGAAGGGTATTGACTGAAAACTCTTAATTTTTGAAATGGAGCTTAGTAGTTTGTTTAAAGAAAGTAGATTATGTGTCTCCATTCATTAGAAGACCGGACTTGATATAGGCAATGTAAGTTTAAGTCCCGCATTCCTTCTAGACCAAAGTACATTTTCTGATTAAACATATAAAGGTACTTTTCTAGATAAATCAAGTGCTACAAGTATAAGGCGTGGATTTACCTATAATGATGGTATCAAATCAGTTAAATACTATAAGTATAATGCATTTAGCTCACATGGTAGGGAGTCCATATCCTAATTCTTAGCTTAGTTTATCACAAGTTTGCATACTTCAATTAAAAAAATGATGTCTGCAATTCAGAACTTTCTTTGCAGCATTCAGATGCCTCCAGTAATTATGACAGATGATAATCAATTGAATTACGTGAGTTTACCTTTTATTTTAAGGAAGACACTCGTTGCTATTTTCAAGTTGAGCTATAAAAGCCAGACAAGAAGTTGAAAACATCTGGAGAATTGAATATGACTGAATACACTGTACCAATAAATATATATCATATTAGTAATGGAATTTATTTACGATAATTTTAAGAAGTGTGTGTTGTTCTTAAAATCCATTTTTTCTTGTTTAAAACATCTAGCTTTCTTTTCTTCCTTTAAGACTGTGAGCCAGAAGAGCTAACTGACTGGTCTATGGATGAGAAATGTTCCTTTTGTAATTTACACAAAGAAACAGCCAGTGTAAGTATGAGCATTATATTAAGCATTACTCCCCAACACTAATTTTTTGGTATGGAAATAAGAGTCAGAGAATTGAATTTTGCATATAAGTTAATTCTGCATTTTGACTCAAGGTAGTTTGATTTTAGTGGTTCTATTCCATTCAATAGCTCAGTAATTTAATTGTATATTTTGCTACCAGCAGACTAACTTATGAAAGATGTTGTGATCTTCATATGTTTTCTAGGATCGTGCATCAGTTTTCGGTTCTTCACAGTCAACGCCTACAGAGGAACTGTCATCTCAGGGCCAGTCCAACACTGATAAGATTGAATGCCAAGCAGAAAACTATCTAAATGCACTCTTTCGAAAGAAAGGTAATAAAAGCATGTCTTTTGTATTATAAAATATGACAAAAAATCTAGAAGAATCAAATTATTCAGGGTTAATTTTGTTTCCTAAGTATTTTTTATTTATCTGCTGAAAAATATGTTTCTGCTGTTTCTCTTTTTTATTCTTTTGGTTTTCCTTAATCTTTTTCTTACTTGAATCACCAGATGAAGTACTACCCTTCCTAATTATCATTCCCCTTCATCCTCTTGTATTATGTGTCATTCTTATGAATCCCAGTTCATAAATTGTATTGGATTTTTCTTTTTACCATGAGCTACTACTTTGTTTTCATGCCAACCTCAGGTCTTTTCTTCGGAATTCTAAGCATTTAAATATTTTCTGTTCCTAAATTTTCACTTCTGGTTTTCAATGGGAAAGGCATTTTAGGCAAGAGAATGTGCTTTGCAGATTGCAAAATGGAATTTGGGATCTTCTTGCATGAAAGCTGCTCCTTCAATTACATCCAAGTTGGAGGTTAACACTTCTTGTCAAAATATAGTATTTAGTAGGTCATTAATTCTTTGACTGTTCTTGCTCTTTGACATTCATCAAGATAGATCAGTACATGAGTGAATGACGTTACTTGGTTTACTCACTGTCAACAAAAGCAGAAATACTCATTTTCTTCCTTAAGTTCATGTGAATGAAGTTACTGTGAATGCAGTAACTACAATTTTTATTGATTTTTCTTGGATTTAGTATGTGGATGTCAGAATAGCTGAGTATGGCTAGGGTGACAGCTCTCTCTTGCTTTTGACAGAGTTAAGACACTGCCTTGTCTTCACATAGGTGGGAGAAAAAAGCAAAGCTAGTTTTCTCCCTTTTAAATTACTGTAGCAGGAGAGGTTATTATGCCCTTGAACCTCGGATACGTAGAATCTTTTTCTGTACAGACTTGTCTACTCACTCTGTCTTGCTTTTTTGCATTTTAAAGAACTGAAATGGATTGTAACAGCATTTTGAGTGCATCATTTGGACTCGGCTTTCTTTCAAACCAGCTATTTTCCATTTGAAATAAAATGTCCAATGAAGTTGGCACCTCATTACTTCTTAAAGTCTTATTATATTTTCATCACAGGCCCAATTGTGTGGCATCTCCCTAGGCAGATATTTTAATTCCTTCAAATTTCTACTTTGTCAGATCTCTTCTTGGTCTTGATGTGTACAGTGTTATTCAGTGTTTGCCTGCTTTATGCTCCTTCTGCAGATGATTTCTTTTGATACTCCTTGAGAGGAACTTCTATCATGGGAGAAGTGAAACTTGGCATGACCTCACCTTAGTGGAGTGAATGACTTCTAAGTGAAGTTTTACACAAAGAACATTTGGCTTTTAGCATTTTCTTTTGGTTTGATCTGCCAGATCAGTAATGCTAGGTTAAAGAGGTTTTGTCTATTGAAAGACGAAACTTCCAGTTGTTTTTGTGATTCTCTGAAGTACTTCTGTATTCTTGGGTAAGAATTTACTAAGAATATTGCTTCAGTTTGGGTTTTAGCAAAGTCTTTAAAGTTGTTCAAATTATGGGAAGTGAAAAGGAAGAAAATAGTAAAGGGCATGTGAAACCAATTTATGAGGTATTCAAGTAACTGGTTTGGATTTTAGGAGGAAGATGAAGAGTTTTACTAAGAAAATCCCAAGTCTGCTTTCTGAATTTTTGTAGGTTTTTGAGATCAAGTATCAATTTAGGAAGAAAGGAATAAAAAGAAGAAAAAAAAATAAAAAAAGTATCTAGTAATTGTTTAGCTAAGGAGTAGTTCTTACACCTAGTCCCAAACCAGATGTTCTTTCGTTGTAAATTGTAGAATTCTTGGCTGGCTGTCTTCAAAATGGAGTGACATTTGTTTGGATTGCAAACTCCTCAAGATGATCTACTCTCTTTCTATTGTAGCTAATTTAGGCCTCTATGAACAAGAGAGTTCATTTCTTGATCCCATTGATCTTTTTTTTTTTTTTTTAAGAAATTTATATATGGATTTTTTAATTTGCAGACTAGTTTGAGTGGATTTGGTTGTGGGTTTGGGGTTTTGGGTGGTTTTTTTTGTTGTTTTTTTTTTTTATCAGGAAACTTGTTTAGAAGATGTCAAAACATGCAGCAATGATGTATTGTTGCCTGGAGCAGACAGCCTTCAGACATTAATGTATGACTATTTATCTGTAGAATCTAGGACAAAAGAGGATAAAACTCCTGCCACAATGGGTAAACTCTTGGAATGCTATAAACAACTAAGGTCTTCCCATTAGGAACCCATCTTCACTATGAATTAGTGAGAGATCAGTTTTGTAGTCAGTTGTCTGTAGGGAAGTCCTGTGCTCAGCAGATGTGTCAGCAAATCCAGAGTTCTTCTTGTCATCAAACATTGATTGTTGCCATTAAACATTGTGTCTGAAACCCAAATACATTCTTCCCAAGTATTACATCTCTCTTTATCCTTTTGGTGGTGTAAGCAGAGTAGACTTAGATTGGTGCTTTTCTACTTACGTAATGCTGAAGTTCAGCTGTTCTGTTTTGTTAAGGGAAAAACACAGTACGCTTTAAAAATATATAGGTCTTTTTTTACTATGAGTATTATAGAATGTGACATGTGATCATCATTATATCTCATAATCACAGTTGTTTAAAGGCTTGATCAGCCATTTTGTTCGTGGACTATTAATTTTCTGTATTTCTAGTAATACACATTGTGTGTTCTTAGAAGCTCATTTTTCCATGCAATATTAATGTGACCTGTTTAAACAAAACTAAACGAAAATGGTTGTGAATCAGGTTCTATCTTCAGGATAGATGATCCACCAAGAGATGACTGAGACATGAGTAGCTCATTTAGAACTTAAGGAATTTAGGCACAAAATTATAGAGAGAATGTTTGAGATTTACTTGAATCTTTTCAGATTCTCTGCACTGCTCTGACAAGTATCTTCAATGCAATGTTTCCTATCCCAAAGCAATTTTCCTGTGAGCTTTTTAAAGCTCTTTACTGTCTTTGTAGATATCCTTGTTATGTTCAAAAATATTTCTATTCATAAATGTGGCTTTCTTAGAACATACCATATATCTCTGTTTAACTTTGAGTTCTTCTGTTCTTTTTGTAGTTTTCTTTCAGTTGCATAGCTGGTTTTGCATCTTGGACAATGTATATTTAATTTAGCAAACCTGTATCAATGTAGTCGTGCACACATTATCTCAGACTAAAAAAAAGTGTTACTTTCTGAGGTGTAGTGTTGAGTTTCACAGACTGCTTCATCCAAAACCTGCAGTTTGTTTTGATTATTAATCTTAAGGAAGCTAATTTGTCCTTTCAAAATCTGGACGGTTTTCTGTAACCACTGACACTTTCACAGTTTGTGCGGTAAACTTGCTGTTCCTCTTAAACTTCATCAGGAAAGAATGGCTAGTGGGGTTTTCACTCCTTTCTTAAGGAGACACTTTTTGTGTTGACCACCTACCTGCCAGTGTTATTCTCTTCACTGTAAAGGATTCATAGAAATATGACTGATACAGAATAGTGAACATTGCAACCTGAGTAGAGGAAGAAAAATGGTGGAGTGTTTATGAGAACAGAAGAGTTTGTTGGTCGGTCAAGTTAACTGAGCTAATCATGACATATGCCTCAGAATAAATAAATAGTTATATTCCTGTTGTAACATGCTGATGACCTGACAGCAACCTGAACAATTTTACAAGTGGAACTGAGAACGTCACTGGGACAGTTTGGTAGCTGTTGAGGTGGGGTTGTTAAAAGAAAATGTGGCCTTTTGGTGAAAAGGGTGAATTTATGGAGTGAATTTATGAAGCACACTGAGAAGCAATCATGTGTTCTTAACCCTGCTCCTCACACAACTGGATTGCAGGTACAAGGGGGATTGTGATTCCCTGCTGCTTTTCACGGCCTTTTGGCATTGTGTCAGAAGACAAATTAAGTCATAAGGTTAAGTTTTTAGTGAAAAAGTACTGGTTTTCAATAAATGAATACTGTTGTGGAACACTATTTTAGAAGCCTTTAACTCTGATTGTCAAATCTATCACCATAGACATTGCAGTCTAGTGATCATTAGCATAATGGTAATGTACAGAATAGTTAACAGTACAAATTTGAATAGTTACAAGCTCATGCAGCACATAAACTGAGGAACTATTAATCCTAAGTGTGAGCTTTGAATTAAAATACATTATTGCAATTAGTCATAATTACATTACATAATTGCTCTCTTCTTTTGCATACAAACTGTTACCTTGACAATCAAAAGCAGAAAATATCAGATTACATCATACAAGTTCAGTCGTCTTTTATCTTAATAACTGCAGGTCTGTGGATCTTTAGAGACAGTTTACTGGGTTTAAATTATACATTATACATGGACTAAATATAGCTGCCTTGTATTTTATAATGACTGTGAAAAACAGGGATTTAAACAGATGTAGGCATGCAAATTTAAAACTTGGCAAGTTTTTTTCCTATAGTCACAACTCCTAATAAAACATCTGAGAAACAAAACCTGTTCAGGTCATACCAAGTATATCTGGTGCCATCTGCTGATAACAATTAAAAAATATTTGATAGTGATACTAAGTTCAGAGTTGTAATACCTTTCTTGCCCAAAATATGTTTCATTTTAAAATTTTATGTGGCTAATTACAAATTTCTCATGTGTAGTGGAAAATTACCACTATGAATCACAGGATGGGTGAAGTACTTCCCCACATTGGGTGGAACAGACTGAGATACTGGAGAGCAGCACTACAGAAAGGGACCTGGGGGTCCTGGTTGATGTAAAGTTGACCATGAGCCAGCAGTGCCCTGGCAGCCAGCTGGGCCAGCCCTGTCCTGGAGGCATCAGGCACATCATGGCCAGTGGGCAAGGGAGGGGGTTGGCCTGCTCTGAGCTGGGGCAGCTTCACCTCAAGTCCTGGGGCAGTTTTGGGCATCACAGTATAAGAAGGGCATTAGACATTAGAGAGTGCTAGAGGAGGGCAACAAAGATGGTGAAGGCTTTTAAGGGGTAGCCATACGGAGAGTGGCTGAAGTCACTTGCCTTTTTAAGCCTGGAGGAGACTGAAGGGAGATTTCATTGCAGTTACAACTTTCTCTTGAGGGGAAGTAGAAGGGCAGGCACTGATCTCCTCTCCCTGGTGACCAGTGACAAGACCTGAGGTCAACCTCAGTCCCAAAGCTGTGCCAGAGGAAGTTTAGCTTGGATATTAGGAAAACATTCTTCACCAGAGGGTGGTTGGGCACTAGAGCAGGCTCCCCAGGGAAGTGGTCACAGCACCAAGCCTGACAGAATTCAAGAAGCATTTGGACAATAATCTCGGGCACATGGTGTGACTCTTGGAGCTGTCCTGTGCAGGGCCAGGAGCTGGACTTTGATGATCCTTGTGGGTCCCTTTTAACTCATGATATTCTAATTTTAAGACAGGGTCAAAGTCTTTACAGTGGTGCATAGCAGCATAATGACAGACTGTAAACAAGTTGAAATTAGAGGTTCTTTTCAATGTAAGGAGAAATGAGGACAGGGAAGCAGTAGAACATGCCACCCAGAGGTTGTAGTGTCTCCCATCCATGGAAGTATTCATTACCTAACTAGGTAAAATCCAGAGGAACTGGCTTTGACCTTACTTTGAATAAGCAGTTTTACTAGAGCCTTCCCAAGGTACTTCCACCACGATTTACAAGTTAATGATTTGTGTTACAGAACAGTCAATGTGATTTGCATTTATGGCAGATAAGTTTAGTCTACCTGAGTCTAACCCTTTTGATTGAATATGCATTTAGCAGCAAGAGCACTTCAAATGCAACCCAGGAGCACATCTTTTAGAGTATATGCTCTTAGATACACACACACCACCCCCTCATCATGTTACCTTTTTAGAGTAAAATAACTTAAAATCTGTGAACTACCAATAGCTGCAGCAGTTGAATATATAAGAAATTCTGCTGCATTTATTCTTCATAGAGAGTATTTGGAAATCATTACAAAAAAAATTAAACGAATACTAAAGAAATTATTATAAGAGCAAAAAACTAAATCCTTTCTTATTCTTACTAGGTAAAAGGTGACTTTGCTTCTAAGGGAAAAGCTGACTTCTCCTGCAAGTGTCTAAAAGCAATATATGCTTGACTATTACTAGTGCAAAGAGTCTAAAGTGGAATAGAAAGGCAGTAAAAACTTGACAGTTCTGAATTAGTTTTGTCTTGCAGTTTTATAGTAATTGATACAGGAGACGATGATTAATAAGGAGAAATCTGTTCCAGGCTGTTGTGTTTTCCTGCTAATGGTAGGTCCCCTGTACTCTCTGGTCTTTTGCTTCTTAAAGGTACAGATAACACAAGGATGTATAATTCTCCCATTTGCACTGATGATCACCTGTTACCCAGAAGCTGTCAAAGAAGTTTTTCTTGTGTGCATGCAACAAATTAATTGCTCTGTATAAGTAGGATCAATACAGACCCTACTCAGTCTTGGTAATGTTTTGTATATTTAATTTTCTATGAGTTTCTGATCACAGGCAATCATATTTTTGGGTTTTCAAGCTAAGCTGTTGATCAGTAGATTTCATTGTCTGGAACTACAATTTCCCTGTCATGCAAACATGTTTATTCCTTGATAATTCAGTTATTTAATTTCATCTCTCATCTTTTCTTATTCTTTTCTTGCATTTTGCATATGCACCAGTACTTTACATCTATTGCCTTACTGTTGCAGTATCTGTTGTTGAATTTTTTTTCTTTACTTCTAAGTGTGTCTCTAGGATGGTAAACCCCAGTTGAATATTTATTGAGTTCATTATTAAGGAATCAGGAAATAAGTATGCTCTGTGTATATTGCTGTGCCTGGAGATTACATGGTGGGGAGAGATCTTTGTAGGTATCCTCCATCTTTTAGAATTTTACCTCATATCTCTCTTCAAGAAACACCTGTCAGTTTTAGGTATTTTGGTAGAGATCTGATTGAAAGATTGTTGGAAGATACAGCTTTAACTATAAGCAGATCTGTTTTGTCATGCCTTGGGTAAGTTCTGTTGAAGCCAAGATGTCTTAAAAGCTGGAGCTTCGCCATACCTCATCAAGCACTATGGAGATGCTGGCCAAAAGGTCTTGACAGGAAGCATCTGAGCAGTGAGTCAGCTGCCCTCTGGCAGATCTCATAGGTGCAGGTTTGTAATTCCTTGGAATGCTCTGTTGATGAAAATGAATGCTCAAAATTGAATATGTTTTAAATAAACTTGAAACAAACAAGCAAAAAAGTCTTCCACGCATTCATCTTAAACCTGAGCAGCATTCCTTGATCAGTGCTGGCAGTCACTCTTTTGATAGTTGATGGATAAAGTTTCATTGGCATAAAATGCTTGAACAAATATGCTGTGTGATCCTCCAGACTTTCTATTAGGATATGTACCCTTTGCATGCAAACATCTACCCAACCCAGCCCTTTCAGTTTCTTCACTTCCATGAAAAAAACCCTCAGTTGATCATCTGTTTTATTTGTTTCAGATTAACTTTATTATCCCAGTAACTACGCAACTATGTCCTTTGATATTTCCTGCAGTCAATCAGGGCTCACCTAAGTGTTCATTCTCTTGATTGCTTTCACACTTGCTTTAAATCCCTCTCCCTTCTTGATTGAAAACTGTTTCACTCATTACCTGTGAACTCAAGGATGGTCAGTGGTTAAAATATTGAAAAGGATATTTTTGTGGAGAGGAGTGTAGAGTTGAAGGAAATAAGGAAGAGTGAGGTAGTGAAATAAGTTCTACTACTGCCAGTTTAAGGGAAAACACAGGTCTCTGAGTATGGTCAATCTGAGTATTGTCTTGTGAAATGGTGTGTTGCAGTCATCAGTGCAGTAGCACAGCTTCCTTTAAGTTTTTTAATTACATTATTTATGCTAAGTTACTTGCAGTTTGTTTTTTTCTGTTGCTTTGATTAGGATTATTTTTGGTGATTTACGGTTGCAGTTACATCTGTGCTTTTTAGTGAGAGGCTTAACTTTTCTAGCTGATAGATTGCATTAAAATAAAGTTGTATGTATCATGTTTGATCCTTTTTTTTGTTTGTTTCTAAAATGAGATACTTCTTTCCATTGAAATGTTACATACACAAGCAAGAAAGAGGATATACAGTTTAGAATAGGAAATAAAGCTTTTCTTCCAAGTGTTTTTATTGCTAGCACTTTGAAAATGTCCTGAAAATCCTGTAAGATTTTACAATAAAAGCTTAAAACATTATTTTTGTATTCAATTGCTTGTATTACTCCAAATTGTATGGGACATTTCAAGTAGCATCATATCAGTTCTGGCATTTCAATCCTGAGTCTACAATGGGGATTATGATCTCAGAGTGGAACATATGTCTTTTTGCCTTTTTTTTTTTTTCTTTTAGACCAGTTCCTCAAAAGTCAAACTGTTCTATGTTATGAAGAGGACTAATCTTTATATATACTTTATATAATCTTTAAAACTATTTTTGTTATGGTTGTTCTTTGAAAGTAACTTCTTTCTGTATTAATCCATATCTTATTTTACTTTCATGGTTTGTATTCAGAATTCTTTATTTTCAAAACTGAAAATTAACAGTCTGCAAATGAAAATTCAGCTTACTTGCCCACAGTACAGATTCTGAGTCCCCTAAGTAATGCAACCCCATGTAGTCTTACTTGCATGCTATGATAGAGGAGTAAGGTAAAAATCAGTGATCTGTGCTAAGTGTTCTTTCAAAGGACTTCCAGTTAGCAATGCTCATTAAAAAAACTTGATAGACATCTGAGTTAATATGTTTGTTACACATGTACTTACTTAACACATCTGAGTGCTTATACAAAGTATTTATTATAAGAAAAGTAATTAAGTTTTGTTCTTAATATATCTGTTGCCTCTGTTTTTTATTTCTAGATCTTCCTCAGAACTGTGATCCTAACATTCCCCTAGTTGCTCAGGAATTAATGAAAAAAATGATCCGTCAGTTTGCAATTGAGTACATTTCAAAAAGTAGCAAAATTCAAGAGAACAGAAATGGTTCATCATTTGAACCAAGTCTGATGTGTAAAAGTATCCAAATGAACCAAACGGAAAACTCCCTTCAGGAAGAACAGGATAGCCCTCTAGACCTCACTGTGAATCGAACTCAAGAACAGAATACTCAGCAAGGTAAACTTCTATATCTGATAAATCTGTGGTTTGCTGTAATTTATTTATTTTATGGTGTCTTTTTCCCTTAAAAAATAAATGTCCATGTTGAATAGAAACATTTTTCATATTGTGTGTTAGCAGATAAGCATTCTGATTTCTGAGTGCCTGTGTTAAATAAGTAGCATTGGAATTTCTCAGCTTTGGAATACTGAGTCTAAGTCCTCTCACCTGTGCTGTCACAGGGTAACAGTGGTTCAAAGTTTTTTTGACAAAATGTCTGTCAAGAAGCCTGAGAAAAGAGAAAAAGATGCTGAGATTTCAGGGAGCAAATGTCACTCAGTCTTTGTCCGCTCTTGAACAGTTTGATTCTTTAAATACAGGCTGGTTAGAATGAGGGGAAAAGAAGATTAATCTGGGAGAAAATTTCCATACTTCATACCTTAATCATTACAGATCAGTGCAGCTTTCTTAACTGAAAGTAAAGCTAGAAAAATAAAGTCTGTCTCGCTATCATTTACAAAAAGGAAATAATTTCTTTGCCTCAAGGAATATTGCTATCCAAAACTGATAACACTATAATCACAAGAGTGTTTTGGACTTTGAACTAGATTTGGATTAACAGCAGTTTTCAGGAAGGGTTGTGACTGTCATGTGCAACTGAAAGCAGTGGCAAAAGCAGCTTTTGTCTTTTACAGGTATCAGGGTCTGTATTAATCCTGTAATACTGCAGACCAAAGTGAAAAGTTGACCTGTATGTCATATACCATACTAAAAAAATTGAAAGAAGGCAGAACTAAGTTTTTTGGGGGTTTGTTTGGATTGTTTGTTTGTTTGTTTTACTATACATTAGCAGATTTTATATGTGTGTACCTAATGGTGCAGTCTTTAATTGGAGATCCTTGAAGGCAGGGAGCTCTGACAGATTCCTCATTATAAGTATACCTATTCTAGATTAAATTTTAAGCATCCTTTCTCTTTGACAGAAAAAAAAACATTAGGAAATACTAGAATTCTTGCTTTTATTCCGTACTGTCAGTGGAAACCAGTTCCTGCCAGGGTTTAGTAAATACTTAGTGGTTTAAATCCTGAGAAAATACCTATTCTGCTTGGATGTAATTTTGCTATAGATACGTTACAGATTTTAGGGGTTTATAATTGGCCAGGTTGAAGCATATTTGTTTTGCAAGAGCAATAAAAAATACTTTCCTGATATCAGGACTATGGCATCTTGCTTACTTCTGCAGCTGATTATTAATAACTAGTCTTAAATGTTCATGAAAGAGCAAAGTCCCCAGAGGCAGGTTCTGGCCATTGCTGAGCCCAAATAAATCTTTGAAGAATGAAAGGGAAGGCAGGAGGTGAGCAGAGACAGGAAGAAAATTATGCTGCCATGCTTATCTTAAAATCCATTGATCTTTTCTCTAAGAAAAATATAAAATATAGAGAAATTGAGTTATTTAAATAATCTTTTTGTGTAGTTGGATTTTTTCTTACAGTAAGGCTAAAGAGCAAGTCAAGAATTGTACACCTTCGGTGAAACACCTAAATCTAAAATAGTTGCTCAGCACACACAGTGTACAAATTACACATTAAACTGTAAGACACTGCAGAGTCTCAGGACTTAGACTGCCATGTTTGCTGGGGTGCTTTTTAGGTGTCAAAGGTAACAGCTTGCTGTGAAATTCAGAGATGCTGAAATGAAAAATAATATGAAATAAGAAAGTAGTTGGAGAAAGGTCGCTTGAACATCTTACCTACCGAGGAAGTTGTATTGTGGTTTCTGTTTTCCATGAATGTGTTAATTTTAAGATATTTTAGCTTTTTACTCTAGTGATGGCAATACAAGCAAATAAGTTCAAGATTGAAAATGTCAGCCTGCTCTTTTTATTTGCATTGTGTTCTAAGTGCAAAGATTCATGAAAAAGTTATTTCAATTAGCTTTTGTCATGGGCTGTGTATTATTACTGCACCCATCTCTCATTTCTGTACTTTTCCTGAAGACAGCTTGGTTATAATAAAGTGTCATATACTTATGGTAGGGAATTATGAAGGTCTTTTAATTGGATTATTTTTTGAAATATATAATTCTCTAGCATGGTATTTTTCTTTGGTCTAGAAACTTCTAAAAGCTGTACATTATTCTATTCTTAGTAATGATTTTTCAATGTCATGCAACTCTCTTTAGGTTTTGCTATTTGTAATTCCTGTTACGATTTCCAAATGAAGTTACAGTAACAGAGATGGGATATTCAAGTTGCTGTGATGGATCCTCAGAGTTGAAATCTTTAATTCAAATCCTGTTAAGCAGATAGTAATCCAAGTACGAGTTCTTTAGGTTCTTTTCTGTCTAGGCAGCTGCTTTGTATTTACATTAGTTATCTTTGAAATGAATGTCTAACTAGTTAAATAGACAGTCTTGCTTCTTTACTATGAGAGTGATTCTTGGGCTTGAGAGGCAGGAGTAAACTTTATTTTCCAGATGTCTAGAGACAGTGAGAAGATCCAAGCTAAGTGCTAGCACAGCACTGAAGAGAGATTCTGCCACTGAAGTTCTTTGTTAAAGAAAGCTTCCTGCTTTCCTCTGGAGGCCATCTCTGAAGCCAAAAAATCCTCAGGTCTGACACTTTCAGACCTGATGGCCCTGATTTTTGGGCTTACATGGAAAGATTTTTGTAGCTGGGGAGGGCTGTAGGTTGGCATCTGTGAGAAGTTTCCCTGTGTGAGGCTCAGCCAGCTCTGCCACAGACCTGCACCAGGCTGAAGGGGAGTACAGGAGCTGGGCTCACAGTGCTGCTGTGAAAGCATGGTTAAAAAAGTGCAAAAATGCTGGACAGGCAGAGGGGTCAGAAACAGCACTGGGAACAAAGAGGTCAGGACAAGGGGAAGGGAGGTGCTCCAGGCACCAGAGTAGGTATTTCCATGGAGCACATGGGAAGGACCACGGTGGAGCATGTGTTCCATTGCAGTTTGTGGAGGAGATACTCATTCATGTTGCAGCCTGTGGAAGACCCCACATTGGAGCATCTGGGTATTTCCTGAAGGGTTTGTGGCCTGTTGAGAAGGAGCTGTAAAGAAGAATTGTACTGACTTTAGCCCCCGTTGTCAATCTTAGCTATGCCATCTGGGGATAGAGGACTTGGGAATGAAGTTGAGAGCCTGGGAAAAGGTAGGGGTGGGGAACTGTTTTAATTTTTGTATTTTTCTAATTATCCAAATCTATTTTATATTGCAATAAATCCATTTTCCCCAAGTCTGTTATGCCTGTAATGGTAATTGACGAGTGATTTCCATGTGTTTATCTTGATGATCTTCATCTTATTTATTCCTGCCCTGCAGGAGGGGGGGTGGTAGAGGGGCTGAGCTGAGGTCTAGCTACTGGCCAAGGTAAACCCCTTGCACCTCTGGAACTGCAGCATTTGGTACTGAGTATGAGTTTAAGCATTGGCATCCAGGTATGTCCAGCTGACGCCTGACTGATAGTGGAGTCCCAGAGCATGCTCTACTTCCCTCTGCAAGTGGAAGTGTGGTAATTTAGCAGGGTGCTTTAATTCCTGTGTATCTTGCTGGTAATCAGGCAATCATTTCATTGTCAGTCAATTAGCAGTCTGTCTCCAAAAATATCTGTATCTTGTTGCTTTTTCTAATCCATGTGACTCTTATGACTGTCCAGGCCTTGATAATGAGTACTCTGTATAGTGAAACAAAACCTGTTTTCCATGCACTGCATCTAACGAAAGTGGCGTGTTACTGTGTGCTATTGCTTTTCCTCTAAACTAAGCCAATGAAGAAGCAGTATCCTTGCAGAATGAAATGGTGAGTACGGAAGTGTTGGAATATCTTGCAGCAGCTTACTTCCTTGTGCAGTCAGGGAACTGAGCTCTTTCAGGAATGTTCCTTGCAGCAGCAAAGTTTAATGCAGTGGCTTCTTTGACTTGGTAGATACAGGAGGATTAATAGTTCTCAAGCTTCTAAGCAAAGTGACTTTAAGAGTCAGAAGTAGAAGCAGTACAAATACATAATCTGCAGGTTTAGCTACACAAGCTTATTTTTGTTTCTGGATCTTCTGGAACCAAGATATGCAGAACCACACATTGACAGTGTGTAAACATAGCTAAAATATGCAAGGAAATTTTCGTAATTCCCTTGTTTCTTTGAGCCATCACAGAATGGAAGACATCAAAAGATAGCTGGCAGTGTATTAAAAGAATTCAAAACTTTACTGAAAATAAACTTCTTTTTCTTAATATCCTGGCTTATATTGGTGAAAATACTATGAATTTTTGAAGATACACATTGTATGTTCCCAAGATAAATTGTATGAGCTGTAAATATATTCAAGAAACAGTTTAATACTTTTGCATGAGAAAGTCCCCCTAAAAAGCTACATTTTTGAGGGGAGTAGGTGTTTTTTTTTGCTGGCTGCCATTGTGGCTAGCAGCCAAGCTCCTTGTCAGATGCTTGCTTACTTCTCTCACGATGTCACGGGGTGAAAATAGGAAGAGCAGAAAGGGGAGCTTATGAGTTGAGATAAGGACATGATCATTGCTTACTACCACTTGCTATAGTGGGCTAAACAGACTTTGATTGGGAAAAGTAATTTGAATATTGCTTATTAATATAAAATTTTCATGATTAATTGAGGCAGTAGAAACAAAAAGAGTCATTTAAAACACTGCCTTTCCTCCCTTGTTTCCCAGGCTCAGCTTCACTCCAGGTTCACTTGTGACCACCACCACCCCTGTAGTGCAAGGGGATTGGGTGTGAGCTGGCCACAGTCTGTACCTAATGGTTTCTCTCTGCTACTGGACTTATTTCTGCCATTTTCTCAATCTTTTTGCTCCCATTTTTTGTGTCCATCTGGCACTTTTCCCCCTTTCTTAAATACAGTTCTTCAGTTTCTGCCGAGGCGGCTGCTGTACTCAGCTGTGCCCTGCAGCAGGTCTGGGAGGCAGCAGTCTGTGTCCAGCACAGGGCAGCCCCTGGCCAGTCCTCAGATACCGCCAGGACTGTGCCCTGATCAATGTATGGCCTTTTCATCTGGTGGTTTTTTATGTTACTAAATAGCACTTCAAGTCGAAAGGGGCTACTCAAAGTGGTAGTTAAGAATTAATAAAAGGCTTTGGTGTTCCTAGTGGCAGTTTCCTGAAAATTCTGTGTTCAGAAGTACAGAAAATAGGCAACCAAAGGCAAGGCACCATCAGGAAAAGTACTGAAGAGTGTTGTTTTGTTGCTCCAAAACCCCTTGTCCTGTGGATGGATAAGGTAAAGGGAGAGTTGTTATTTACTAAATCTCACCGTATTAAAACTAGGTAGGACCCTCTGAAAATTCTTAGAGGAAAAAATAGGTAATGGGCAGGTTTTGCTCAACTGTTCTCAAACATCGGAACTGCTGTGACAGGAGGTCATGGGTCACTGGGGTCCAAAGGGTCTTGGACTTCACAGCTAAGAGAACCAAGGCCAGAAACTAAAGCTAGAGCAGGCAGGGATAAATCTCTGAGATCCCTAAGGCAATGATAGCAGCTGCTAGGAGAGCAAAGAGGTGCAGTTAGTAGCCAGGCTGATGTGCTCTTCCACATTAGGAGTGGAGTGCTCCCCTGCCTTGGAGGCTGAGAACTGAGTAGTGTGGCTTATCTGATCTAATAAGACAGTTCATGATAGTTAATGAGAGATTTCCTGAAACCCAGTAAAAAAAATCAGTTTAAATTAAAATACTAGTTTTAGGAACTCAAGGCTGACCTGGTTTCTGTTGTTTCCCCTTCCCCTCCCTGCCTCCCTACCATCACTATTCTGGAGGAGTTTCAAGTTAGTGTGATTGTGGTGCTGATTATTTTGAAAATTAACTTTGATCACACTTAGTTTCATCTTGGTATTGGTGCACCTGATGATCTTGTGCTGAGAATCAAAGACCAGAGGTTCAGCCATTTATTTGAGGATAAGGATAATTTAATTTGCATAGAAATAGCTGCATTAGAAGACCATGAGTAGCAAACGTGAAAAGCTTCTAATAAATTTTTCTGTGTTATCCACTGTTACATACTTTTTGTGAAGGCTCACTTCTTAGTAGTCATGGCTTCACCAAAAGAGTGGAAGTAAATTCATATATTTTATTAAAACCACCTTACAGAGTGTTTTTTCTGTTCCTGATACAATCCAGTTCCTGTCCAGAATTCTTGCTGTAATACCTATTTTGATTGATTTGTACGAAACAATAAAGTTCTGGCTCAGTTTAGAGGAGACTATCCCTACCTTGCAAGTAACAAGCTTCCGAGATTCATAATCCACCTGTAGGATGCCTCTTTGCCTTTTTGGTCCTGTACCTAGTGTACCAAAGTGAACATCTCAACTGTGTATATGCATTAATTTCATTAGGTAGGATTTCATTTTGTCTTAGAGCTTTACAGCAAATACTCTCATTTTCCTACCAGTTTGAGATGGGTTTTTGTGAGGGTTCTTTTTTGTTGGTTTTGGTGGGGGGATTTTTTTGTATGTTTTGGGTTGGTTGTTTTTTTTTTTGGGTTTTTTTTGGTTTTTTTTTTGTTTGGTTTTTGGTTTTTTTTTGATTGGTTGGTTTGTTTTTTTAAAAAAATTCAAATGAAATTGCTAAAAAAAAAAAATATGTACTCCAGTGACTCTATCTGGTATTTTGCATATATATCAAATTTCTTATATGATTATTTTTACTGAGTATCATTTTCCCATAAAGCATTGTCTTTAGAGAGGTGTCAGGTACTTAATGAATTTGCATTTGCTGTGTTGGAAGAACCAAATGTCTTGAACCTCAAATTCCTTCTGTTCTGTACATCTTTTAGAGGCTGAAAATACATATAATTTTATGTTTCAGGAGGCTGAATTTTTACTACTATTTTCTTTCAATAATTTTCTAACCGATTGCTAGCCTGGTGTTGTCAAAGCCAGTTCTGAAAGACTGGAAATGAAAATTATTTTCATTATGGAATCTTACAAGAGCCTTTGGATTTTGTTGATTAGCTGGGGCTCTTTTACGAAAAATCTAGCTAGCTGCTATCTTTGCCTTTTTTTTCTTTTTTTTTTTTTTTTTTTTTTGTGAATTGGAGGAGAAACAATTAGCTTTCTATTGTTTGATAAGTTGTCAATTTTGGGGTAGTTTTTTTCCAGGGATATCTTCTAAACTTTTTTGTGATGTCTATGAGTATCATCTGAAGATGAAGAAACTTGTGAGAGGGAGCACACAGCAGTTAAGAAAGGGAGATCTGCTTTGTGCAACTGACAGGGCACAACAGATGGAATCTGTTCCACAGGACTCGGGGACTTTGGGTTGAGCTTGGGTAGGCCAAAATTTCCATGTAGAATTTTTCTGTAGTGTTCTGAATGGGCTTTTTCTTCTGTAATATCAATACATCAGGAAGGTTGATTAGCATTAGTCCTTTCTTTAACTTTCTTAAGGAAGATTTTGAAAGGAGTATATTCGGGTGAAAAGGAGCACCCTTGCCAAGGAGCATATTTATATTTATTCATCCCCTAATGCTGATTTATGATGTTACTTTTTCTCTCTTTGAGCTCCTTCAAATAGTACAAAATACTTGTGGAAGAACAGTGAAGAAGCAGTCCAAAACCAAAAATCTGGATTTGATTATTACACAGAACTCTGTTTCTTTGCATTATTGGTATAAAGGAGAGCTTCCCAGACAATTTTCTTGACTTCTTATTTGACTGTTGGTATTTGGATCCTTCAACCAATGCTTCATTGTCTGCATCTGAGGCTGTGGAAAAATATGTGCAATTGATTGATGTTTTAAAAATAATAGGCAGTAACATGTAAATGACACTGTAAATGCAATAAAGGATAGTATAAAGTGATTATAGAGTTGAATGTTGAGTTACATGTTGAAACTCAAAATTGAATTCGCAGAGCTCAGGCACACAAAACAGCCCAAGTTTGAAACAGAGAACCAAGGAAGAAAGGTATGAAATTAAATATATTTAGGGGATTTAACTATAATTTAAATGTAATTGATTTTTTTTAAAGAAAAAGTTTCTAAAGGAGTATCTTAACTGTTAATATTTTTAAATACTGATTTTTAAAAAGTATGTTTTTCTATTTCAATACTTCGTAGACTTTAACAGTCAAGTATAAATCTTAAATTTTAACATTTACCAATGACTTAACAGAGTAGACTACCACCCTACTTTAGGTATTTCTTTTTTCTAATTTCTAATATTATTGCATATATGTGGAGGCAGTAGGGAGGAGTATATACAGTTAAAGTGTTAGAACTCTATTGGGCTCAATCTGTTTTCCCAGTGACGGGGAAGTTACTGGATACTGGGAAGTTACCCAGTTACTGGTACCTGCTCCTCCAGTAACCTGCTCTGGTGTCATTGGTGACCCTGCTCTGAGCGGGACTGTGGTCTGGGGGCCTTCTGAGATCCTTATTAGCTTGAATTACCCTGTAGCCCTAGGATTTAGTTATGTCAAGTTTAACTTCAGCATCTGAATTGTTTGTTTTATTACAGTATGTAACTATGAATAATGATTGTAATATCAAGTGCATTGTTCTGGTTGCTTTGAAAGTTAAAAGCGCAATATAGACACGTGATTTTTTAGGAAGCAGTCATGTTTGGTTAATGCAGGTTCTTTTAAATGTTATTATTTCTGAATGGGTTTACTTTTTATTTTCTCTCAAATTTAGAAAACTTTGGTAACAAATCAAATATACAAAATCATTTGCTGATGGCTGATACTGTTAATGGAATAAGGTGTCAGGAATTTTACAAGATACAGTAGCTGCTTGAAAATTGTGGCATAGGTGAAAATATAATTGCTGACAAAATATCTGAGATCTTCCTTAAAACCACTGTTATCATCACTACTCATTCTTTGCAGGGGATGGAGTGCTAGATCTCTCTACAAAGAAAAGCGCAAGGTTGGAAGAACCAAAATATGATCCCTTGTGTTCTGAAAACTCAGTGTCTGGGTAAGCAATGTTTAGGACTCTCTTTGGCTTATCAGAAAGACAATCCAGGTTTCTCTTCTTTGGCCAGGTTTTATGTTCATAACATACCTGTATATACTGGCACACACATGTGGTTCCTATTTTGCTTTCAGAAGAATTTTTGTCACTCATAAGTGTGTGTCTATGTATATATCATATGTTTCATTTGTCTTTTTTCCTTTTTTTTCTGTTTAAAGAAAAGTTATCAGAACAATCACCAAACTTTAGTTCATGTTACTAAAATTACATGAAAATTGATTACATAACACGGTAGAAGTAAGAGACTAGTAGAAGAAAGTGCAAATAATTATTTTAGAATTTATTTAGGGAACTTCAATTTTGGAGAAAAATTACCATGTTAATAATTAGATGCAAAATCTTCTTCAACTAACATGAACAAGTTAAATGACTATTATCTATAATATTCCTTAATAGAGAGAGAGAGCAAGCGCGTGAGAGAGAGCTCTTAATCATCATACCTATATTTGCATCATGGTTCTGACTATGGTGTGTGGTGGCAAATGGTTAAATTACTTTATTCAGCAAGGAAAATGTTATTGCATCTGCTGAAAGCTACCACAAAATTATTGAGTTGCTTTGTTTTGTTGGATATTATGATCTTGGCATCCTCGCATCCACTAGCCATAGCAGGACCCTTTTTGTCACCTGTACGTCTTACAAATAACTTATTACAAATAGGACTACAGTAGCAGCATTTGTTGAATTATGTAAAAGTGCATTTTATTAATTTGCTGATATGAAAAAGCTTGAAAATGGATGGCTTTGTAATTAGTGAGTTGTAAATAGTGAGTAGAAGTTTTAAAAATTTTGTCTTATTTTGTGAAAAATGGACTTGATTGTTAACTACAGCACTTTATCTTCTTGTTGTAGAAAGCCTAGTTTTGTGTAAGTCTGGGATGTTTGTGTGTAGTTATGTACTTATTGCTGCAAATTTTCTATAAGGGGGTTGACTCTTTTATTACTTGTTTAGCGGTAACGTCACGTTTCTACTAACAAAAACTCCTTCAGGATTTGGGTATTTAACAGAATGTTAATTGTATAATTAAAATTATAACAGTGTTGCTCTGCAAGCATGTGAACAAGGGAATATAGCAAGCACATGAGACTATTACCAAATACTGAGCTAGGATATAAAGTTCTTGGAAGGGCTGCTGTAGAAGGCATGGTATGATTTTTGACACACTGTCCTACCAGAACTGTAACATTTTGCTAGGATAATCATTTAACTACTACATCTCAAAGGCTAAAAAGTATCAGAAGCAGTGATGTTACCGAAGCAAGGAGTATAATAAAGGAGTGGACCCTTCCCTTCCATAGCTGTGTGAGAGTCTCTCATACATCAGTTTACCATCGTTTCATTCCATCCATCCAGGAGACTACACAGAAACAGAGAGGACTATGTGGAAAGAAGTGCTGAGTTTGCAGATGGTTTGCTCTCAAAAGCTTTGAAAGACATTCAGTCTGGAGCACTGGACATAAATAAAGCAGGCATACTTTATGGCATACCTCAAAAAACTTTACTTCTCCACTTAGAAGCCTTACCAGCAGGAAAGCCTGCACCTTTTAAAAATAAAACTCGAGATTTCAATGATAGTTATTCATTTAAAGACAGTAAAGAAACTTGTGCAGTCCTACAAAAAGTAGCCTTGTGGGCAAGAGCTCAAGCAGAGCGCACAGAAAAAAGTAAACTCAGTCTACTTGAAACCTCAGAATTAAAATTCCCAACAGCTTCCAGTTACCTCCACCAGTTAACTCTACAGAGAATGGTCACTCAGTTTAAAGAAAAAAGTGAAAATCTACAATATGAAACTTCAAGTCCCACTGTACAATTAAAAATTCCTCAGCTAAGAATAAGTTCTGTGTCCAAACCACAGTCTGATACTGCTGGTCTTCTGGATGTTATGTACCACGTTTCTAAAACCTCCTCAGTCTTAGAAGGATCAGCTCTTCAAAAATTGAAAAATATCCTCCCTAAACAGAACAAAATTGAATGTTCTGGACCTGTAACTCACTCAAGTGTTGAATCCTACTTTCTGCATGGGGACCTCTCTCCTTTGTGTCTTAATGCTAAGAATGGGACAGTAGATGGAACCTCAGAAAATACAGAAGATAGTTTGGATCGTAAAGATAATAAGCAACCAAGGAAAAAACGTGGCCGCTATCGGCAGTATGACCATGAAATAATGGAAGAAGCAATTGCAATGGTAATGAGTGGGAAAATGAGTGTTTCCAAAGCACAAGGAATTTATGGGGTACCTCACAGCACTTTAGAATATAAAGTAAAAGAAAGATCTGGAACATTGAAGACTCCACCGAAGAAGAAACTCCGTTTACCAGATACTGGCTTATTTAATATGACAGATTCAGGGACTGGCAGCTGCAAAAACAGTAGCAAGCCTGTGTAGAATAATTGTTAGCAAATTGTTTTGTGTGTGTATGTATGTCTGTATACACACACTATGTGAGAAATACATATGCTCACTCTGACAGAAGACGTGAAATTATACAGTTCAAAAACCACATACATGCCTTTTGAAAAATAGTTTATTCAGGGTTTTCACTGTGGACAGAATTACAGAGTTGCTCACTTAATTCTGATAGTGTGTATTTAATATAATCCATGTATAAATAGGTGAAAAGATTCAGGTTTTATTTAGTAGTCACTAGCATAAAGATGTTTTGGGAAAACAAGTATTTGTCATGTGAAGCATAATTTTTAACTGGTGGAGAACCACTTTACCCATTCAATTATCCATCTTATTATGGAAATACGCAACCAAGGGTTATCAGACTTCCATAGTTCACAGAATACTTGCAATAAATTGTAAGTAACTCAGATTATACACAGCAAGGGATTTAAAAAAAAAGATAGTTCCTCACAAGGAAGTGGATTTGTGAAGTATTAGTAGGATATAGTACATTCTGTGAAAGAAAAAAAGTTCGTTATTTAAATATCCAATACAAGTAAGAAAAACATTTCATTACAAAAATGTGTGTTTAGCAGGCATAAACTGCATTTTTTTATCATTTTAAGAAAATTTTGTTGTTGCTTTAGAAAGAAATTGGTGTTTACAAAGTGTACACTTATGAAATCGGAGAAATTACTGTAGTTATAGAATTATTAAATATGAAATAAGATGGAATACTAAGAGCATAAAATAATTTAAAATTTAACATAATTTTCCTTTTTTGTTTGACAATTAAGGTAACTTGTAAGGTTTAAAAAGAAAGTTGGAATGCAACTTAGAGCATGTTCATAAAGTGCACAGAATGAGCTTGAGAATGGTTTGGGTTTGTTTGTTTTTTTGTTTAAACGTGCTGGTTAGTTGATGTTATGACTACTTAAAATTTATTTAAGGATTGTGTCACACTCCTATTGAAAAACCTCACTGTAACTGTAATGTATTTGCTGCTGTGACATTTCAAAACATTTTCAGTTTATCAAAATGAATACCAAGTTACATTATCATCTTGCTAATAACCAAATTTGCAGTTCAGGGTCTTGATAGAAATACAGATATGAAACAGTGAAGCTGTTTTGAACTTTCAATAATATAAATTCTTTATAAATTTGGTAGTTAGGAGTTAGACAGTTCATTTTAAATACATAATTTTTAATAGAATTTAAGGGAGACCAATTACCTTCATATTGCAGTTTTTACATGACTTTCAAAGTATTCACATTGGACTTTTTATCACACTTAATTTTTTTAGGTAATATCAAAATTATATGTCTACATATGAATGGGGCTTGCTTCATACATTCACTACTGAACATCAATGCCCTTTTCCTCTCAACATGTAATTTTTTTATCTGTGTATCTAATTTGGCATAAAAAAAAGACTCTCCAACTTTTATACACATGGTACCCATGCATACATACTTTTCCCAGTAAAATTTGCATGTGTATGGGTTAACTGTAGAAATTAAATGGGGCGTTAGATACATATGGGCCACATCAGGTAATTTCATCTATAGACTTGCCATTTAATTTAATGGAGAGCATACTACAATACTGGTGGCAAAATCCAACCCATATCTATTAACACTACATAAAAATGACAACATCCACTTTAAAACAGAATAATCCTTTGAAACTGCACAACCAGTATCTCAGTTATTTGGTCTCTTAGATCTATACTGAATCTTCTTCAGTCATTAAGGTTTACTTGCATATTACAGAATGAATCTCTCAGGCACATGATAATTCTTGGGGTGTCCTGTGCAGGGTCAGGAGTTGGATTCAGTGATCCTGGTGGGTCCCTTCCAACTCAGCTTAATCTGTGATTCTATGATTTTAAGCAGAACTGTACCTGATAGGGAGTTCGCAGAACAGCAGATGTCAGGGTCATCTTTCATTTTAAAAGAATTAAGCCATATTTTGTGTGGGCCGGAAGGATTAATTTGTGAATATATCCCCACTGAAAAATGCAGCTAAAAAAACCTTAAAAGTTTCAACATCTATCTTTATACCGTTTTACTTGCAAAAATCTGGGGCTTCAATACATTGCCTAATATTTATACCATACTGATGTTTTCTACTCCTCAGATATTGTTAGAAATTTGAGTCAGAACTTTATATTGAAGGCAAGTGACAGTACTCTTTTTATATAATTTAAAAGATGACCTGACCAAAAATTTAACAGGATTCATAAAATCAGGGATCATTTTACTATTGACTTAACAGTACTCAGTAGTTTTGTATGTAATATTATAATTAATTTTCAACATTTTAGTACTTGTATTTATTTTTTGGTCAGAAATAGTAATTAAAATATTTTTTGATAGTTTATAGATGATACTCAACCTGTAAGTGTTTAAAGAACAGAATTATTTGTTTCTAATTATTAGGCTAATGTTTAATTACATAACTAAGGAAAGGCAGGGAAATGTGTAAATTCTCCTCCCCTAACCCCTATGTATTTCATTAATGTCATTTAAATTATACATTTTGAACTGTTTTATAAATTCAGTTACCAGTCACTACTTAGTAATTGACAATTTCTGAAAATTCCTCTTTCAGCAGAATTTTAAATGAAGGCGAAAGCAAGCCCTACATGCTTTCTACTTATTTGAATGTTTCTCAAGTATTTTATATTAAAAAACAGTGCCTCTGTTTTTAGAACTACTGCTCAGTAAAGTTGATTAAACCATTTCTGGTAGCTAATGACAATTTTATATTAAATTGTATATTAACTTTAGTGAGACTGATTTTTTTAGTTGTTTACAGTACAAATACTTGTATTTGTTTTTTAATTGCAGTATTTCCATTGTCGCAGTAATTTAGTAAAACTCTGTGGCTGCCTTGATTTTTGACAGATTTTTGTTAACAACTGATTTTTAGGCAATTAGTTATATTTATGCATAAATCAATTGCACTATAATTCATTAATTATTTATTACAATATTTTCTAATGAATTCCATGTATTTGTCTTGTGTTGTAAATGTACTGTAATTCTGTTTCTTCTTTGTGTTGTTATATTCCTAAATCTGATTGTATGAATTTAATTGTTTAGTTAACGTGTTTCTATGTTGTAATTTGTAGTAAAGCACTTCAATGCTTTTGCACATAAATTTACAACACTGATGTGTGATTGATTTGCTCATTCAGTAAAAAAAAAGAAAGAAACAAAAACCTGTACACTGACTTATTTGACTTATTCTTGAGGCACAAGTTGATTAGCAGTGGCATAAGACCAAGAACTGTACAAATTAAGTTCATAATGACTAATTTGCTATGAGAGTTTTATTAGAAGTAGTAGCTTTAGGGAAGGATGTTTTCTTTTCTCAGAATTGATTAATTACTAATGAGAACAAAATCAGAAAATTAATTTTCTAACACCCCCTATAGTTAGCAGCTAAAATTTACAAATAGTATATATTTTGAGGTACTTATTTACTTAAGTCAGAAAACAAACATTTCTGTAAGATAGATTTGTATTTCTATAGTAGTTCCATTCTGTTTGTATGAGTACTTGAAACTATGTTCTGTTCCAGTTTTGTTGCTGTTCCCGGTCTGTACAGCTCTTGCTAGAGTTATCTATCTTCTCTCTGGCTGAGACAACAGGGGAAGGACCTCTTTTGGAAGTCCTCTGATAGAGCTCTTCCCTGATAGTTTTTGTGGAGGAGGCAAAGTTTGATTTCTTTATATGTGAATCAATACACTGAAAGTCTGGGAATCGACCTTATCACATTGTTGCCTTTGTGCCATTTTTGGACTCTGATCAATCCCCACTCCATGTTATTAACTGCCCCTATCTCCCAGAAGGGAAATATCATTCCATGCTTAACCTTGGTCTTGAGCGATACAGAAGGTGCCAGTAGCAGTGGCACCTGCCAGGGTAGCAGTGCCTATTGATCCTCTCACCTCTCAGCCCCTCCAGTTCCTGCCCACCCTCTCCAGCCATCTTTGTGTGTGTGGTTTGGAGGAAGTGTGCAGTTTGTCAAAGTGATAAGTCTTCCTTCTATGAAATTGTGCTTAAACCTTCTATTCTGAGGATAGTCTAAACTACAGTGTGACAACACAAATTTAAAGAGATATAGGAAGGTATTACAGGAAACTGAAATATAATTCTGTAGTTGTATTGAAAAGCTACTAAAAATTAGTATGTTTAAATATACTGACATCTCTGCAGGGAGATGCTTCAAGGAAAATGTGTTGCTTTAATGCTTAAATTTGTTGGTGTAGTAAGCTCTGCTCCCAAGTGGTGACTGAGTAAGGGTTCCATGTGTCTGTACAAGCTGACGAGATCATTTGGACTGTGGTACTATCACAGTAGAATAGATGAAAGTTGTCTGTTGTCTGTCAGCTTTAGAAACTAACTCACGTTAAGGGAAAGCAGATTATAGATGTCTCACAAGGATGGATAAATCAGGAAAGAAATTGTTGTAGGAGAATGTCTGTGATAATCAGAGTATTGCTTTATACAACAAATTGATCTCCACATAGCAAAATGAAAACAGTTTTGAGGCCTGTGGATGATTTGGTTGCTCACTTTGAGAAGGCTGTAAGGCTCCAGAAGTTTCTTCCACTGGTGAACAGACTTTAAATAGCAGTTATGGATACAGGTCCTCTATAGTTAAAGCTTTCCAGTAAAGATATAGACACACCTTGCATGTGTAGACAGTAAAAAGGTGCTAGTTTAAAAATTCAGTCTAAAAAATGACTGTGCTATAGCTGTCTTTTTAGCAAATTAGTACTTAACAAATTTACTCTGGTTTACAAACAGAATATGGAAGATGAAGGCCTCGTGGCATGTTAATCTTTTGGTTTTTTATCTGGCCTTTCAAAACATTAATTAAAATCATGGTGGTGGGGAGGGCAACCTTTTATCCTTAATTGTACTATTAGAATAATCTTTCTTTTACAATTGTAGTGATTTTGATACCTTGTGACTCCTGAATTTGTTGGAGCAACAGACTTTTCCCAGTGTAGTGGCATTTCAAAAAGAGTCAAATCCTGACACTGACATTCCCTTGAACAATGTGGGTTTTATTTTAGATTTCAAGTGCAAAGAGGTTTTGTTTTTTTTTTTCTTTTTAAGACTTCAATAGTTTTAGATTAAATATTATTGCAATTTCAACTAATACCATCACAATTATCTTATGCCTTTATGAGTTAATGTCATCTAGATGCCTGATTTTGAGTGTATACCATTTCGTACTGAATGTTACAGGAGAAGGAAAAATACATGAAGAATTATTATGCACAGTTGGCTGGTTTTAAGCTCTAAACTTTAAAATCTGTCTAGGACAATAAAAATACAAGCTTGCATGTAATAACTTCCAGTAAGAAACTTGAAGCTAAAAGTTATTATTGATGCTTATAATTTTGGGTATGACTCAATTAATGAATAGATAACTATATTTAAATACAGCACATAAAATTTTAAATATGTTTGTTCATTGATCAGTTGTAAAAAAAATCAAAATGAAAATTTTTTTAAGTACAGGCTTAAATACAAAAAAATTACAGGGGATAGTAGCAGAGAAAAAAGTTAGTGTCATGTTCAGAGTTTGGTGATATGTTTAAACTATACATACTTTTCTAAAACAGAATTCTTCCAACATTTTCTGCTCATGCAATTGGTTTCAGTAAAACATTTGAATTAGATGTTAACTATCTCTTGATAGTTGCTATCCAGCATAAGGATTTTGTATTTAATTGAAGAAATACTTGTATTAATTTCTACCATGGAAAATTTTCAGCTTTTCAGTATAAATGATTGATTAGGTAAGTAGTGACATTAGTTTTAATAATTTATAAGAAATTTATTAAATAGTTAAAGTAGTATTTTATAAGGTTTTTTTAGTTAATACATTTAAGAACAACTGTTCAGCAGTTCTTCGATATAGGCATACCCTGTTTTAAGGATATTTAAAGGATATTAGCTTTTATGTTAGAAATTACTTATTCCAGTGGTGATTATCTCTTTTTGTGTTTAAGGAATCCGTGTATGTGCACACACATGTGTGTTTAATATATTGCAATGAAGAGATTGTGATGCACCACTGCAATTTTTTTAAAAACTGAAAGGGAAATTTTTATGTGCAAAGAGCACTAGGCTATTTTTTTCCATTTTCTGTTAGCTTGTTAAGTGTTCTTTAAATATAGAAATAAAAATGTCTTTAGAAATTCCTTTAAGTGTATCCTGAAGAGCACTCAGTACACTTGAGTATTTAAATATTAAAGAGTGGGATTCGGGAGAGATGGATCCTTTCTTTCCTCTACCACAACCTTGAACCTCACTCATTTACCTTCTCTGTGCCCCAGTTAGTGAAATGAGAGTAATACCAAGCTTGCCAGGTTCCTGGTGAGGTTTTCTTTCATTAGTAGTTAAGATAGTTTGAAATACCAGAAAGTTAACATTGTTGTAATTACAGTTAGGTTCAAGAAGCTATATTTCAAATTATTCTTTTTACCTTTGATTTTTTCATAATTATTTTTCTTAATGGTAGTTTAGTGCTATCACTGATAAGATGCACATCGTTGCTAGTGACACAAGTATGATTGAATACTGCAAATAGAACAGAACTGTTTTGTAAACATCAGTTTTTTAGGCTTGAGTTTAACCATTATAACAAACATTAGATGTGGTGTTTTACTGTAATTTATATTTTGTTTTGATTTGTTTTCATTTTCAGTTCAAGCTCAACAGCTGATGCAAATTCAGAGGAAACAGCTAATTTGGAAAAAGGAAAATCAACATTAAACAAAGTTTTGGAGTCTTTTTGTTCATATCACTGGCAACAGACTTTGGCTATGTTAAAATTCCTATTACAGGATGAAAATGTTCCTATAGTTTGCAGTTGCAAGCAAACACATTTGGTCCACTCTGAAACTCCCAGTTCCCTTACTGAAGAGGATGTTCCATTTTGCAGTTGCAATGGACACATGCTGACAAAAAGGTGCTGTTTACAAAATCAAAGGCCAAACACTTGTTTACCACCTCTGTCTGTTTGTATTAAAGATTTCCATTCTTTGTCATGCCAAGCTGTAGCAATTGGATGTATTAAGACAATGGTGAACAAAGCATGTAGTTCTCCTAAGTATTGTGCTGACCAGTTGCAAAATTATAACAGGCATTCTGTGAAAGCAGCAGCATGTACATATTCAGCTAAGGACTGTGACCTCTTAAGCAGCATTAAAAATTCAAACAGATCCCGCAGTCCATCACCACCTCCACTATCACCTGTACACAGTAAGGAATTTGAATTGTCAGAAGGAATGGTTATGGACTTTCCAACTTTAGACAACAAGCTTGAAATATCCATCAACCAGCCTCCATCCCTCTTGCCAGCTGAAGGAAGCAAGGGAGAGTTTGAGTATGAGGGTAAAACATGCAGAGGAAAAGAGATTGATTATTCAGATGGAGCACTGGGATCAGCAGACCAAGAAAGCAGTGATGGTTATATGAACTCTGAGAAAGGTGAACATTCTGCCATTTTTCAAGATTTAATGGACCGCATTAATGAGAAGTTGAAATCAATAGACACTACAGATATAGCAACAAATCTTGTAAAATTTTCTAGCAGTGACAGGGCACCAGAAAATGATGTCAAATTAGGAGACTTCATAACTTCTCTTCTGCATAATGCTAAGGCAAGTGATTACAGCTTTATGGAATTACTTCACCAACATGATAAACAAGTGGAAAATAAAATTATTCAGACAAGATTTCGCAAGCGTCAGGAAACTTTATTTGCAATGTATAATTCTCCTGATTCACCAGTCATTCGACGGCAGTCTTTGCAAATCAAGAGGGAGCTTGCAAGCCTTGATGAAACTCTTGTAAGAAAAAAGTCAATTTCTGAGAGAAATGCAAAGAAATCTACAAAAAAAATTGATAAAATGCATCTAAATAAAAGACATAGTTTTACTGTGATAGAAGATGAGACTTTGCAACATCTTGAAAGTAATCCATGTGTGAATTGTCAAACCAAGCCAATGTGCTTTCCAGTACACCAAACAGAGCCTTTCGATCTACCTCTTACTAGTTTTCAGACCAGCTCCAGATTTTTAGTTCTTTCAGAAAACAGTTCTATTGCAGCCGGCCAGGCAAAACGCCCAAATACACAAGGAGATTGTGAAACCTTAAAAGAGACTGGTCAGATTCCTCTGAAGGATGAGAGTAATGAAATCTTGGGTAGAACTAAGCGTAACATTGTGCCTCCTGGATGGTACTCTGTGTATGTAACAAACAATATCATGTTTAGAAAGTCATCCAGTACAAAAAAGTCCTTGAAAAGTTTGGAAAAAATGAGAATAAATAAAAATCTTCATGCTGAAAGATGCAGTGACATAAATATAAGCAAAATTGTGAGAGACACAAATCTGCAAGTTGTTGTGGAGCGTTTAGAAGATACAATAAACTTATCCAGAAAGACTAGCAACTCACTGTTGGATAGTTACAAAATAAGCCAAAAATTAACAGATAATGCTTATGAACAGGTTGTGAACCCAGCTACTAGAAGGGGCTTACCTTTCACTCTGAGCGAAATGGGATGCACAGGACAAAGCTTTCTTCCACATTCACATGTGCCAAGCAGCAGTAAAATCAAAGCAATTTGTGTGGCATCAAACACACAAGAAACAGTTATAGATCAAGAAATTAATGATGGCCTTTTGAAATCTCTGACCTTTAATTCAAGCAGTTCAGCTTCCAGTAATGGGGACTTGCATGTAACTTCTGAAGCCGGGGTGATCTCATCTCCCTTAAACTACTCTAGTCCTATCAAGCTTATGTTTGTCTCAGAAGTTAACAGTCATGAAGGAGTCAAATACACTTTGACATCTACAGCTGCATCTTCTAAGGGAAGCACAGATCTTTGTTTGTTTCAGGGGCACACAAATGCTTTGTTAGATAAACGGGCCACAGGTGACCTTTCTCATGCAGTCTGTGTCAAGGATTGTGATTGCAGTGAAAATGATACTAAGGAGAGGTCAAACTGCGTTTATGCAGAAGCAGTTACAAGCTCTTGTCCAGTTGGTCAAATTAACATAAACGAATCAAAAAAAAATGATGAAGGCATGGAGAAATCAAGCAGTAGCAATGAATTAGTTTTCAAAAGAAAACCTGGTAGACCAAAGAAAATAGGTCCTCAAGTAGTTAAGCAGGTTAAGAGACCCATTGGACGGCCTCCTAAACCAAAAGTAGACATGAGTGGAAGCACAAAACCTAGACCTGAACTTAGCTGTGGTGGTAAAAGTGTCAAGTCTGATGCAGCAGCAATGGAAGAAGTTAACAGCAATAAAAATATTACTGTGACAGTTGTTTTTGGAAGGTCAAGAAGAACTAAGAGACAGGTTTCTGAAGGTAATCTAAATCTCATCAGCATTCTGCCCACACAACATATTGATTCTAATATTGCCAGTGATCTCAGCAAAGCAAGGCACAATGCAGAAACTGGAAATGCTTTGACTGAAACAGTAAAAGCCTTTCAGAATCCTTCTACTGAAAAGGAGGTCTCTGGTTATGACTATGTCAGGCCTATCAAGAGTAATCTGGCATCACCACATCCTTGCAGCAATGTTATACGTCAGATTAAGAAACCATTAACCACTGTTCGAAAACCTGGCAGGCCAGCAAAAGTAAAAATTTCCGGCATATCAGTGACTATCAGTAGACTTTCACCTCAGGAAAGAAAAGTGAGCATCAGCAATGGTTTGCCTCCTTTACAACAGCAGAATGTGTTAGAAAAAAACATACCACAGGAAAGAAAAAATCAACTGTGCAATAATATGGGTCAAGTAAAGAATATGCAGAAAGATTCTAGAGAGGAGAGATCACATAATGTTAGCACAACAGTGTCAAGAAAACGTGAAATTCCATCAAGACACTCTGCTAGAGACAGAAAACCTTCACTGCATTTTTTGCATTCATTAGCATCTTCTAGTACATTTACTTGTAGAAGTGCCTTACTACATAAATCTTACAAACT
Organism: Taeniopygia guttata; assembly: GCF_048771995.1. Taxonomy (NCBI): domain Eukaryota; kingdom Metazoa; phylum Chordata; class Aves; order Passeriformes; family Estrildidae; genus Taeniopygia; species Taeniopygia guttata. The sequence continues at coordinate 15,827,374 of NC_133028.1, read as the reverse complement.
CCATTTAAAAAAAGCTAAAGAGCGAAAGGAAAAACTTACACAATCAAATCAGTGCACAGCATCCAGAGATATCTTAGAACAGAGAAATCCAGTGAATGCTAAAAAGGATCTTAAGGATGGTGGATTCGGGCCCATTAATGAGGTATCATCAGATCCCATTTTTTCATCAAATCCCTCTCTCAGGTGGTGGCCTACTTCTACTTCAAGTGACATCTTGTTAGAAGAACTAAACAATAGATTTGAACAGATAACTAATACCTGGTTGAGAGTGGGGGGAAATGAGTTTGACAAATGCCAATGTGAAAAAGGGGATCCCATTGAACGAGACTGTAATACTGAAATGTCAGACCCTTTAGACTCCTGCCTTGTAGAACTTGAAACATCGCCTATAAAAATGCTTTTCCAGAAAAAGTGTAATATGAATGAACTCTGCACCTGGTTTATGCAAACTACAGAAACACAGTCTCTCTCTCTTGTGAGAAAGGCAAATGCTCGCAGTCCCTTAGAAGTAGTTAGTACTAAGGAGATAAAGATGGAAACTAAACAATCTGATCCTAGCACTTGCCCTTTCAGAAAGCACTTTAAAAAGTTTGCACTATCCTCCCCTTCAAAACCAGCAGGGAAATTGCAGTTATTACATAACATGGTGAGGTCTCCAGTCTTAAGCATGAAAAGTAATTTCACTTTAGCCAGGTTAAAAAGAAATGAATTTAAGAAGTTGCAGCGTGATAGGTGGGGGCAAACAAAAAAGCTCTATAATCAGGCTCCTGGAGGCTGGAAATCAAAAAAGAAAAATCTGCAGTTATTTTGCCAAAGCCAATTGTTTAAAAGTACAAGTGGGGAGACCAGTGGTGAAGCACCCAAGCTACAGGAGAAAAATACAGTAGAAATCCAGCCCACTCAGACTTTGGTAGAGTCTCACAATAGCCTCTTGCCAACTGAAAATGAAACCAGTGGTGCATTTGTTCAACAGATGATGAGATCGTCTGACTTTAACCCACATCCTGGTTTAGCAAATATACTTAAGTCACATTCAGAGGCAAATGGAACAATTCGTTGCCAGCAAAATGTTAGAAAAGAACAAAGCCAAGATAAACTGTTTCAAAATACTTGGAAAGCCAAAACCTTTAAAGACTGCAGGATATTTCTGAGAAAAATCAACCATATTGAGCAGCACAATTCATTTAAGTTAAATAATGTCATTTATTCTCCTGAAGCTGTCGACAGTAAAGGCACTCAGGCATATATGGAAGAAAAAAGACATCCTCTTTTAAGGTCCCATTCAACTAAAAAAAATACATTAAAGAAACAAGAAAATGAAGTGGAAACATCTAAAGGATCTAATTCTTCTAAAGTGATTGAAAATCTGGATGGCCAGTTTCACAGCAGAAAATTAAGTAGTGGTGTAAACCAGGATGATAATCCTGCTGGTAGTTCTGAAGGTCTTACTAGAATAAACAAAAGGAAAAGTCCACAATGGGAGACCACTGATACAAATTTAAGAAAAAGGCATAAGAGACAATCATGCAGTAGTGGACAAATGGCACCTTATTACCCAAAGTACCAAGTAGGTAAGTTATTGTTCCCCACTTCATCTTAAAATTGAAATCCTAAAGAATTGGACAAGTCAAATAACTAAGCACTTTTTTGTTTATTGCATGTTACTCATTTTAATTTCAGAAAAGTCATGAAATCAAACATTGCATAACATCAGGATAATTCAGAAAGTGCAATTTTAAAATGCTTTTAATGTTTTGCACCATTCTTTCAGCTCTGATAAGCTAAGCAATATATTTTAGACAGACAAAGAAGTCAAGTTCTAACATTCTGAAGTCAGTCACAACTGGCTATTGACTTCAAAAGGAACAGAATTTCATTCCATTGTGTAGTTTCTCATAGTGTGAGGAGAAGTAAACTATAAAACGATGCATAAATTCAGTGCATTAGCATATAGATGGTTTTAAAAAATTCTCATTGAATGATTTCTGTTACAAATCTGTAATAGTTTTGCAATTTTACAGTAAAAGATAGTATTTTGTACTTCTGAAAATTATTCAGTCAGAGACCCGTTTTAGCCACATGATATCTGCTGACTCTAAGGGGTTTGCACATTGAATCTTTACACAACAATTTAAAATGCAAAACTATTTTCACAAGTACAATATACATTTATTATGCTAAATACTTTGGCTTGGAATCTTTTAGGCTAGTGTGAAATTAAATCATTTTTTAAAGATAGGTATTTATAAATACATTGTAATACAACTGTGATCTCAGAAAGGCCATTATATTACTTAGAAAGTGTTTGTGTACTTATTTCTTCTGTTGGGTGAAGAGATATCCTTAAACAGAAGTCTTAACTCATTTCAACAAAATTACTAAGGTGTGAAATCCTCACCAAGTAAAACACAACTCCTGCAATGTGATTTAAATTACTGCCTTTGTAAAAACAATACTGTATTCGCTAATCTGATATATTGGCCAAATAAAAAAAAACCTTATTCAAAATATCAGAGCAAAATCTTAGGTACTCCTTTGTATTCTATTTTGTAAAAAAGGATCTCTGATAATAAATGGAAAGGTTAATTTAAGTTGTAATATAATGGCTCTTGTATGCTTTGTTTCTTTTGTACTTCATGTGATATATAGAATTCTTCATATTAAGCTCATTCAGTATAACCCTGCTTTTTCCAAAGTACAGCATTATCTATGGACTACTCTTTTGTATTTTAATTCATTGATCTGGGGCCAAGTTCAACATAAATAATTTGTTTTTAAGTTCAAACTTTGACATAAAATTGCTGTAGAAAAATATAGGAAAGAACAATCCATTTCTGTATTACAAATGAAGAAAGAGCTCTCTCATACTTGTAACTTGTTGAGAAAATGTTACATTCCAATTATATTTATCTGTAAATGTTTTGTTTCTATGGTAATGCAAGACCTATTACTGTGATATGGTCTCATGTTAGTTTTAATTGGGACTCAATTTTATCTACCTGATAACTTTCATCCTTTAGTTTTCGATTTTCAGGAAATCTGATAACTATTTTGATATTTTACATTACTTCATCTACAGTTTTTGTTATTTTCCCTTTTACTCATGGTTTCTCATATCAGTCATTGTCTTTAGAAAAGCTATGATAGGAAATTCATTGATAAAGGAAATGTTAAAAGACAAAGAATGATGATTCTGGAATTGTGTCCATACTTGTAACCCCAGATCTTTCTTAGGGGTACTATTGCACTATCAGAGGATTGTCTGATATTGGAAGGATGTCTTGTCATGCTGTGTTGATTCAACATTGTGTACCCTCTGCACCAGCCAAAGAAATCATACAAACATTTTTAGTCTAATATGGCTACTTCCTAAAAAGAAGCAACATGATTTCTAGCTGTGCATGCATGTGATTTCAAACGTAATTCCTGCATCTGGGAGTTTAATGCACATGAAAACATCATGTTCATATGTTCTTTGGATTGTATTTTTGTTTATGTGGTATCATAAACTATATCATTGTTCTGTTGTCATGCTTGAAATGTTGTTATAGACACATTTATGGTCAGTATTTGAAGGTTTTTCTAAAACTTTTATGGATCTTGGAGTCTTACCAAATGTTCTTAAAGAGAGATGTTGTGATGCTGTTTTATTGTGAAACATTGTGGCAGGTGGGCAGAATGTTATTACCAAATTTTTTATGTACATTTGGTTTTCATGAGCATGTGCAAGCAGGAATAAACAATTGAATTCTTACAGTTCAAGGTAGTGTTCAACAACTAGAACTAGCCATGCACTCATTGCAGCAACAGAAAAGAGTTAATTGCTTTTTCTCATTGCCTGTTGTATTCAAGATAAGGTGGCTGGTAGATGCATGGGTCCATTTGATGTTTGTTGCACCTTCTGAACTGTTGCTTCCACAGTGCGTATGATGTGTTGACAGGCAGTACACTTTTACTCTAAATCCATCTTCTGGCAGTTTTTATTTATTTAGCTGCACTGAAATGCTATTATTCTCTGTTGTGCAAAGAAAATTACATAAGCATGTTTTTAGGAAAGCATTTGTTTTCTTTTCACAAGAGTAATTCACTTGTAATACTGAAGATCACATTAACATGCTTTGGACTTGGGCAGAAGGTTTCGAGAAAGCCAAACTACAATACAAAAAAATATTAATCCAACAATAAAACTGGGACATGTAAAATACTCCATTTTACAATCTTACAATGTACTGAATATTTTAAAAATCTGCTTCAGAAGGTGTGGACTTCATACAGATGGAAAAGAGATTGTGAACATTCTACAATAGCGGGCAGAGCTGACATCACAGACCTATGCTGGTCTTCATATCAGGGTGGGAGTTTACATACAAAATCTTTTAAAAATCAATTTCTATCACTTAAAGTTAGGATATTTTCATCTAACATTAACTGTTTAATTTTTGCCCTTACATTTTTACTTTTCTTCAAGTAGCCTGGAGTTTTAGAACAGATCGATTGGATTTGTCAGCAGAGAATATGACTTTTCAATTTTAATTTTTTATTATGTTTGAATGTGGTTTTTATATTCTACCTTAACGAAATCAAGTTTGTGCAGTACTTGAAAAGAGAATTGCTCATTTTTGTGATCAAAGTTGGCTGCAAGAGTGAAGAATCATAACTATGAAAACTTTGGTGGTGTGAGTCTAATTGGTCTCTTCATTGTGCACATAAAATAACATCTGTATTAACACAGATAAACATTTTCTTAAACTTAAATTCCATTACTATAAGTTTGCTAAAAATTGGAAGGGAAAATTTTGTGATTTTTTTTCTTACGCATCTGTGCTAGAATGGCTTTGATATTCCAGTATTGTTGCTTATTTGTCTCGTGGTAGTGCAATCCAGTAACAATAAAGCTACAAATGGGATAATCCAGTAATTATAAAGCTACACTTCCCTACTACTGTGAATGACCTAGTGACAAACAAGATTGGTTTTTAGCAGGTTGTTAAGCTTTCGTGAAAGACCACATTCTACACCTCTACTGAATGACAAATACTTGAAATATTGGGTTAGGAAAAGTGCAGAGGAGACATAGTGTAACAGTTATTAAATATGTTGATTTTAAGAGGCACCTTTCACATAGGCCTTTCATCAGAGGGTTACTTGGCTCTAAAATAAATTTCATGTGTGATGCAGAGTAAGCAGATAGAAATTTTCATACCTGTAGTTGCAAGACAAGAAGTTAGCTTTTCACAGGCAGACATAAAACAAAGAGTATTAATAGAAATATAAGAAGAATATGAAATGAATGACTGTTTGCAGTAAGTGGGCCATTTTTAATGCAGAAGTGTAAAAGCAGAAAGGTACACTTGATATATAGTTGACTGTACATGTGTAGTAAATCTTTACTCGTTTAATGAACTTAATGTTCTCTGCCTCATTCCCCATGATGGAACAACAGCAGCTCCCGTGCCACAGTCTAATGCTCCATTTTGTTTTACATTCTGGAATTCTACCTGCCAAATTACATACTCTTCTTTCCTTTTCTTTTTCTCACATCAGGTGATCTAGTGTGGGGTGTGTAGGTTTTGGGTGCTGTTCAGTTTTAAACTGTGGTTATTTGCATATTGCCTTAGAGTATGCTGATATTCATCTTCTTATGAGGGTTCTGAGCTAAGGCTTTTTACTCTTGCTTCTTTGAATAATAGACTTTTTTAAAGAACTTGGTTCTGAGGTCTTCACATTTCTTTACCTGCTAGGATAGGTAGTTTTCTGTAGCTTAGTGCCATGATCATTAAGCCAATTTTATACCTATAAGCTGGGGTGCTTTTTTCATAATTTTATTCTGTATTGTTTTGCTGGCTGTTTTTCATTTTACCTCTTCAAAAACTGAGAAACTCATAGTCATATTTTCCTATTTGTCCTTGGTCCTGAGGAAATGGCTACATTTTTCAGCTTTCTTTAGTGAACTGGTAATATTAAATAAATATAGGCAATCTTTTGTCTTTCTTTGAAAGCCTATTACTAAAAGAGAAAATAGGAGTTTTTCAAGGCCTGCACAGTGCTCTTGAAAATCTGACAAGTACATATCCTTTTAAAAAACCTCTCTACTGTTGAGGGTTCATGGCCTTAAAGCAGAGCTTCTGTTGCTGTTAGATAGAAAAGGAGGGAAGTCAATCAACAGATCCTGTGAAGAGTAACCTGTAAATTAAGTATTTATGTAGTCTGTCCATGACCAGAGGAGATTAATTTTGCTGAGACAATTCCAACATTTTGGTGTTGAAAATAGTTCAAGAGGGATGCTGTAATTCATAGAGGCCTGTGTACTGTGCATTAGTTTGCATTTCTCTATTGTTTATATGCTAAAGCTAGTGCTGCTTTTCTGTTTTCACCATGTCTTTGTAAAGTGTCTTATACTGGAATATTCAGTTAATTACATTCAAAAAGTGCAGATTCTGGTTCCAGAATTGAGGGGGGAAATTTAAGATGGTGTGACAAGACTGGGTTGTTGTTTGCATGTATTCTTGGGTAGATTTTCCTTTTCTAACTCATCTTTCACTCCTCAAAGGATAGTTTTAGTCAGACCCTTGATGGTTTGAAATTTTTTTCAGACTTTTAAGCCAAATATAATGCCACATTTATTCACTGTTCATCCTTTTGCTTGTGGTGTCCTTTAATTTTGCTAGAATTGTACAGTGCTTTCAAGATATTGTTTAAACAACCTTTGATACTAGTAGAAATGTTTTTGTTATTTGGTGACTGGATATTAATTTAATAGAAATAGTAATTTTGCCATATTTTAAGGACAGTATTTCCTTATCAAAAGCCTTTTTCTCTGCAATGTTTCCTGTGGTCAACATGGAAAAGACAGGCTCTCTAATATGTCCTTGAATCTTGGGTGTCACTGACAATGCTGTGTGTTTCTGTTGACAACCCTCAGGCTTTAACTAAGACAGATATTTTTACCATGATTAACAACTTTGATGGATGGATATATCTTTCAGATGGATATATCTGAAAGGAAATTTCTGTGTACAAGAAGCCTAATATTCTAAGAGCAGCATTTTGCCAATATTGCTGTGCACGCTCCACTACAGCATCACAGCTTGGCGGGTTTGCCCTTGGTGGCAGTCAGGGCAGTGCCCTGTCCAATGTCATCTCAAACATGGTGCTGGTTTGGGGTGTGTGATCTGGATAAAGAAAGGTCATGGAGTCCTCATTAGCCATTTTTACTGCATAGTTATTTAAAGATTTTTATTATTAGGTATTTTGAAAGAAATTAGAAGAAAATGTTTGGAAATCAAAATTATGGGTTTTACCAAATACAATTAGATGGAAATGTGTGATACATAGACCTGTAGCTGAATATATCTATATAGGGATATGTGCTACCTGTGAACATTTCTAAAGTATGATTTTAAGAAAAAATCGTTTCTTTGAAAAACTGCAAGTAGAACCTTGACTGAGATGCCAACTGGGAAGTTATTTGGAATTTTTTACTTTGTTGCTCACAAGGGTTTTTTTAATAGTACTTTATAAAAAAACTAGAAAAGTAAAGCTTATTTCACTGCTAGTCAAATAAAATATTGAAATTATTTTAACTGAGTAATAATTAAGATGTACTCCACTGCCCTAACCAGGTTAGGACTCAATGTTTTGGTTGGTTGCAGTGTAACTTGGTAAAATAATGCTGTTCTTGAGACACATCTTTCTCCGTTGTCTCCTTTCAGTGCATGAGGTATCATCTCAAAAACCATCTATGAAAACCACAGTTTTCACATGTCCTCCATCTGTTATTTCTTTCCTCCCATTGTTGGATTGCCAGCTTTCAGCAGACTGACTTGATTTCTCATCTAAGTGCTCACTTTATACTTCATTCTCAGTGTCTGATTTTTCATGAACTTTTTCTGTTAATTACTCACTTAATAAATCAGATTATCTGTTTTCCCTGCAGTTTTGTACCTTTTTGTAGAAAAGTGTGCACAGTTCTTCAAGGAGGGTGATGAGCCCAATTGGGATGTCAGGTCATTGTACATCAGCTCTGCTCCTGTAGTGACAATTGCACCTTTGCCATTGTCTGTCTCTTCCTGTGTTGGCTGCGTCCTGTATCTCATGACGCTCACTTGTGGTGCTGCTGCAGTACAGCGCTGACTTGTGCTTCATCTGTGCTCCACGACAGCTGCCTGTGCCTTTGTCCCAGCAGTGCCTGTCCTGCACTGGTGCAGCACCGTCTGAGCCATGGTTCAGACCAGCCAGGCCATTGCACTCTGGTTATTCCACATTTCTCTGCATCCTGCCTTCATACTTTGCTCTCCTTTACTACCAAACTATAACTGATTCTCAGATCATGCATCAGCTTTCCTTTTGTCCCAAGCTGTGTGTTTGGGAGTGCCAAAGGATATTCTGCAGAAGACAAGTGCAGCCCAGTTTTATTCCTGTTTAGATGTTTTACTATATGTTCCTCATTGTGTACTTTGGCTGGTCCATTCTATCTGGTCCATACACCTGCCAAGAGATTTTTAATAGCATGAGCAAAATGTCAGTCAGCTTTTGTCACAGATTTCTTCAAACCCAGGTATGGAAATTCTTTTGTAAAAAGCCATGTGAGATTTTTAATCTTTTTTTTTCATATTGAAGACCAGGTAATTTATTTTTTTCCTACAGTGTAGAGATATGTCTTTGCCAAGTTCAAGATATTTAAACAGATTTCATCTTCCTGTCTCCATGCTTTTGGGCCAACAGCTCTGAATGCTTTATAACTCTAGACAAGTTACAGTTTCTGCTGCCATATTCATGGCAAATTGTACATTCTGTTCTTGTGGGACAGGTCAAGCGATTTTTGTTTCTTTGCATTTCTTCATAACTGAAAGGGGACCATTTTTTTGATGCTGATTCCTCTCATGTTCCAGACATCAGTAAAGGCTGTTCAGATTATTCTTTAGAGTACAAAAGATGGTATCTCTTGCTATGTCAAGAGGATGTAAACCTTTGGTGAGAAACTTCATGATTTATGGAGGCAATGTCCCCTTTTCTGTATTCTGTTCTTTGGTTTCAGTCTGTCTAGGCTTTACTATTTGATTTGTCTTTTCAACAGCAGAAGCTCACCTGACTTATATCTGCTTTCAGCTTTATTTGTTCCTTAACAGAAATTCAGTTTAGCCACTTTCTTTCAGTGGCTGTGCCACTCACCTGCTCTCCATCCTCCACTCACTGCCACATGCTCCTTTCTGTCTCCACTTCTGGGCATCCATAAGAGGAATCTGCTTCTGTCTTTTATTGTGGTTTATTTGTAAGTGGGGCAAGTATCTTAACTTGACAGCATCTCTTTCTTCAGTTAAGATCAACTTCAGACCTACTTTTCTTACTTCATGTATACCAGTAGAAATGGCCTTAAAATTAACTTAGGATTTAAAATACTTTTAGAAGTGTAAGTCTGGATTTCTGCTTGGTTTGGGATGTTTTAGATCAGCTGTCAAGCCATCAGTGAGTAATGTGACTACAATCAGGTTTTTCCAAGCAGGTCTTATGCAGGTATTCTTATTCTTTGTTTTCGTTTTGTAGCTCAGGGTAGAATATTTCTAAATTATGATTCTGCTAGGAATTAGAATAATGAGGCTTTCACATTTCATATTAAAATGCATGCATACATGAAAATTAAGATGTTCAGAGAAGTCAGTCTTTTCAGATGGATCTTGTCACAGGTTCCTGTTACCTAAGGTGTGGATTTCACAAAAATCTTGTCTAGAAGCTGTAAAAATGACTTTAAATATTTTTCTTTAAAAATAAATTCTTATTCTCACTTGAATTGTGCTCTCTTGCCTATGTGTAAAGTCTTTCGTTTTGAATGCAGGGTAAATTTTTTGGGGGAAAAAAACTACTTAAAGTTAGGCTTCAGTGTTTTTATTGGGGCACTTAGCATAATTTTCAAAACATTCAAAAATAATAATTTATTTTTACAATTTAAGAAATTTATTTACAATGCAAGTGAATATTTAAGAACTATACTTATAGGTATAAATTCTTTAAATTTGGTGGTTATTATTACCACTTAAAGTCTTTCTACTTTAAAGTTCTTGAGATGTGTGTTTGAATAAATTCTGTTGTGTATCATATTTGTTGCTGACATTTCCTATTTATCAGTTTACTACTTACAGCCGGTTTTAAATTACATTTAAGTAGTAGAGATCTCAGAAAAGGAAATTACTTATTTGCAAATTGCTGTTTGACCTTCCTTAATTCAGAAGTCTGGTGGATTTTAAACCACCCAGGGACTGTCTCATCATATTTCTGAGATGATCTCTCTCCATAACATAATTGCATTTATAATGTCAAGAAACTATTATGGATTAAAGATTTGAGCTCAAGTGACAGGACTTCCATAGCTGCATTCATCCCAGCACTCAGATGGAGGCATTGTGCTTCCTCAGAACAGCCTGAACCATCAGCACACACTGTTCTGAACCTCCAGCCTCGCCTTACTGCACCTCATTCCAAACCTTTTTAAATTATGATTACATAGAAAAAAATAGCAAAAGCTTTTCTTCTGTTATAGTATGTTTGTAAGTCAAATACAACGGTGCTCATCTGCACACCAGGTGTTTAGGGGTTTTATTTAATTTGCATGCTGCTAACTTCTAGTAATAACTAGAAATTAGTTTTCTTTCAGGGATCTGATGATCAGGGGCAGGTTTGTTTCATGGTGATGCCTAGAAGCTAAGAATTTTTTATATTCATCATCAGATTAATGATGCTGCCTTTCAACTGTTAGAATATTAGCTGCTTTTTGTTACCAAGACCTTTCAAGACAGTATGCTATGAACAATTTGAGATTATAGGATTTTTTTTTTTCTTTAACAGGTTATGTACATCACTAGTAAATTACACTCTAAAATTGTATGACTTCTTCATGGCCACTTTAGTGACGGCTTACATTAATATTCTACTTCCTTGTTCTTGAAAAACCCTGTGCCTTCTGTGGATTTCTAAAGAATCTGTAATAATGCAAAACATGGTGATTCTTGTAAAAAAGATCACTGTTCTACAAAACTTTCTCAGTCAGGCTGCTTGAAATAATTGGGGAAGGAATATTGTTGCTATTTAGACCTTTCAGCATATATTCAAGTCTGCCCTGTATTTTGGGGAGCCATTAGAATGGAGCTCTGTACTTTCATGGCTGTGCAAGCCTGATTAATTTATTTTTAAAAAGAGTTTTAGTTCCTGAATTCTTCAGTGAAATTTCAGTTTAAACCTTTTATGTTACATATGATCCGCTGTGTGTAATTTTGTGAGGCTGACTGGTTTTGGGAAGAAAGTTGTTGTTTCTCTACCTGCGCTCTCAAACTGTTGCCATCCATTCCACTTGCCAAATGTTTACCTGAAAATGTAACCACCTGCTATTCAGTGTTGCTGTTGTGCTGTGGTCTTTGAAGATGAAGTACTGTAATATAATTTTGTCTCTGTGCAAGTTAAATTTAAAGCTGGAACAGTGTGTTGGTATCTCAATATATAGATTCAGAAAAAAGCTACCAGTTAATAATGCTCCTTCACTGACAGGCCAAGAGTGCTCACAAATTCCTAGTTGCCTCTTCTTGCCATCTTTCTCATATATTGTCTATGTATTTCATTCATATTTCTTTTTTTTTTTTTTTTCCTCAAACCAAGAAAACAACTCTGAGTTAGTCTGAAGAGCAAAATAAACTTTCCACCATAATTTCAGTCTGGGATTATGGCTGGTTCTGACTTCTCACCCTGTATTTTTGTCTCCATCCAATTCACCTCCTGTCTTGCTATTCTGTGCCATTTTGTTTGTCTTAGCACTCTAGCTGTGTTAAACTCAGCTCTTATATCTAATTTTTAAGACTCCCTGAATATTGTTTTATTTCCCCATCTTGCTTTGATTTATTTCCAGGGCATTTTTTTCTCTTTCCAATTCCCAGATGAGATTCCATCCACAGAGCTGAAATAGGTTATTTCATACTACAATGAGAGTCCAGTTGGTAAATGGAAATGAGACATTAAAATTTTATTTGTAGATTTCTTTGCTGCTGGGTTTTGGCATTGTGGAAAAAATGAGTTTAAATTTTAGAGACCATCAGGCAGACTGTGCATGCTTGGTTTACTGTCTTTTCAATATATATTACATTACCAAATCAGTCTCTGTTGGAAGTCATACTGGGACTACTGTAGTCATTGTAGATTTTAACTTAGTGCATTCCACTAGTTCCTTTTTTGAGAAATTGTTTGCACAGAGTTTGTACAGAGAACATTTTTTAAAATTCTGCTAAAGTTTTTCTGTTTCTACTCAGTGTTTTTGAAACCTTTCTGTAAAAGCCTTGAGTCAGTGCTGTGTATCACAGATGCTCTTACGCATTCCAGGCTACCAGTCTGCAATCTCTGCTGGCAGTGTTTAACAAGTGCAGTTTGCAGAATTTCTGTCAGACAAGAGGGTAAGAGCCAGTTTGACCTTGCTCCAAAATAGTGGGGAAGGAGATGTTCTTGTCTGTAGGTGTTGCAAAAGACTCAGAGAAACATAGCCCTGCAGTGATACTTCCATAGCTGTTTTACAGCACACGAGCACACAGCATTGATGGCAGTCTCTGATGGGAAATGCTGTGGACTGACCTAACAGATAGGAGATATTTTTACCCAGTCCTGCTTTTTTCTTTTTCTTACTATTTTTTAACATGTTGTGACAGATTAACTCAGCAAATATATGGACTTGAGCTAGCCAGGTTTTTTTTTAACTTTATCATTTTCATACAACAGCAGTTGTCAAATATCCTGTTTTTCCAGAAGAATGTGGCTCCAAACTGCAGAGAAAATAATAGATGAAAGAATATTATTTTCCTTTTGTACTTGGCAGACTCAAATTTTCTGGTGTTGCTCTCTCATCCTGCCATTAAAAGTCAATATTTATAATAGTATAATGATGATTTGGGTAAAACTAAAGAAAGAAATGTGAACTTTGAAACAAATAGTTGTATTAAGGCAGTTTTAACAGGAAATGTGGAGAAGAACAAGGTTTTCTTTAGCAGTTATGAGCATGGGGAGGCCACTCATTGCTTACTTTAGTAGAAGGCTGAATTCAAACCTTTCTATTTATTCCTTTTATTAAATGATAGGAGGAAATTTTTGTGGGGAGATGATCCCTTTAGGCCCCAGCAGGTCTGGAAACTTAACTACACACAGGGTTCTCTGCTTAGCCAAGGAGCCCAGAGAGGACCTGAGAGTCCATTGATGTTACTCTGATCTGGCTGCTAAGATGAGTTAGAATAAGATCGGGGTGATTTGTTAGAAGAACACAGGCAATCCATCCTCTCTGCAGCGCTGTTGGAAGATGATAGTCAGATGTGATTCACTTATGGTGATAGGGGAACTGGGAGTTACAACACAAACAAAACCATCCTGAAGTCCTCACTGGCTGTTCCAGACCCATTGGTTTGGCATGCAGCAGCTTCCACAGAAAGGCCAGAGCAGGTGAGTGAGGGCGTTCCCAGCCTGCACGGAGCATGTCCTGGCACCGTGCACAGCGTGGTGTGCCCGTGCCCTCAGTGCCACGCCTGCCACCCCTCTGGGCTTCACATGGCTCTGGGGAAGATCAAACCTCTCTGACACTGAACAGGCCCCTTGCACAGAGCCATGGCAGAGCACCTGCTGAGGGGCTGCTGAATTTGGCTCCCCAAGACATTTTTTCAGATTGCTCTTCTCTCAGATCAAAAACTGTACATTTCACATTTCCATATCCTTTTTTTTTTCTGTTTACTTTCTAAGAAAAGACAAGAATTATATGAATCAGTTATTATACATGGTGAAATATAAAATCTTTTCAATTAAGCAGTAAATATGTTACCATCATTTCAAGACTATTTAGAGAAAAGAGCTAGGAAAGGGTAGTATAATTAAAGATGAAGAAAAAATGCTGAATTTTCAAGATCACTAATTGGTCATACAAACTGTGAAAAAAATTAAGATGGTTTTCATCTTTTTCACTGAGATTTGAGCACTGTTGTCCCGTCTTCAAATTCCCTAGTGAAAACAGAGTGGATAAGCTGTGGCTGGAGTTTATGATGTCCCATTCACAGAAACACCTGTAGCTGCCTTCCACAATTCACATGCACGAAGCTGATTAACTGGGTCGGTCCCAAGTGAGTAAAACCAAAACAGATGATAATTGCTGGCATTGTAAACACATGGCATCAGAACTAGAAATTCTAACCTTTTTAGAAACCATTCTGTAAGGTCAGTATATGCCTGTTATCTAGGGAATTAAAAGAAAATCCTTCTTACTGGTGTGAATGTTGTAGAGCTCCAGGGGCTATAAAGTGGGGATGCTCTTCCAGTCTCTCCTGAGACAGTCTCTGTGGCTTCTGGGACCATCAGTCTGTGAGTAACATCTTCTTTCGCTAGGAATGCTTAATGCGCTGTGGAGCTTGTGCAAGTAGAGTGGAATAAAATTCAGAGTAGAGTCTATTGATGGATTGAAATGGAAAAATTCATCTGCTTCTATTTAACTTTATCTCTTTAATTACATTCTCTGATTTAAAAATATTTAAATACACCATTTTTTACCTTGTTACATCAACAGCTGGAATATAAATCAGTACAGGTGAAGGAATGAAAAGCAAGATAAGATAAAAGACTAGGTTATTTTTGGTTAACAAATACATTAAAGGAGATCTCTAACCATATTATTCCCCACTTAATGTATATCAAGGTAAAATTTTCTAAAATACTTAAACTTTTTTTGTTGATGTTACCCATACCAAGGAATTGGGGCAAAATTTTAACATTTTTCTATTCCTGTTTTTATGCATTTATTTAAAAAGCAAAATCTTGAGTTTCCTAGAGTTCTTTTCTGAGAGGAAAATAGATCACCACATGAAAATTATCAACACATACTCCAGTTCTAGATTTGCAAATTCAGTCCAACCTATTGCACCTTGTACAGAAACCTGTACAAATCTAAAAGATTAGGAGTAGGGCAGTCCCTGACAGAGCTGAGTCCTTGGAAAGGGCTGTTTGATGCTATAATAGCTCTCAGCATTTTCATTTATAGTCCAAGCAAATGAGAAGGAATGATGGCCACAGTTGTGCCAAATGTAGGATACACTGTTACCACCAAAAGCTAGTTTGGAAAATGGCCCTTACCAGCTTGGTACCATTCCCAGTTGATCTACATAAGGAATGGGCCAGGTCATATGAAGAGCCCAAACCTTTGGCTTTTTCTGTCTGGCGCTTGCCCAGCATTCAACACAGTGTATCTGTCTACTGCTTTAAAGACACTAGAAATGCTGGGGGGGGTTAAAGTACTTTGCAGGTATATACTATTTCATAGTTTGCAATTTCTTGATTCCCAAGGCATTTATATTCCTTTCAGACAGCAACCACCACCACCACCACCAAAAAAACCCAAAACCCAAATTACCCCAACCCTTAAAAAAACCAAACCAAAACATTCCTGCCCTATTCCTTCATTTAGCTGTTGGGAAGTGTTAGAAGTTGTGTTTTGCTACATGGCCATGCCTGAAAAGCACAAAATCATTAGGGGTGAGGAAAGCTGCTAACTGAAGCCTTAACACCATCTCCCATATGCACTTAATCCCATGGTCATAAGAAAAGCCTTTGGCTTCCTGAGGGCAAAGATCCAAGTCTGAAGCGGTTGTAAACTCAAGGAAGTAACCTTGCTGACTGAAGCCCTTTTACTGCAGGAAGGAAAGGATCAGAGCAAGCAGAGGAAAAGGGCACAAGACAAAACAAGACAAAAGATAGAGGCTGAATAATGACACAAGGAAATGCAGAGCATGGGGAAAGTGCACGAGTTTAGAGGGTTGGGAAGTAGTGTTAGTAAATGAGAAATTTCTGTTTCACTGCCACATCAGCACACAGCCTTGAGGGGTGCTGATATTAAAATGTGAAAGAATTAAAACTCTTTCTGACATCTGTGACAAACAACAGTGAATTTTCATTTTAGCTGTTGCCTAAGCTCTTTCCCTTTTGCTGTGACATAGAAAATGTTTTACTCAGTCATTGGTATTTAAGTAACACAAGGCAATGCTTTAGGGTATGGTCCTACACTGACTGACTGTCCTCAGCCACTCTGCACACCCATGTGAACACAACACAACAGCACATTCAATCCTTCAGAATGAGTTCTGTGATGAACCTCTTTTCCTGAAATAAAAGTTGTTTCTGCTGCTTAATACCCCTTGGATAGGAAACTGTTCAGATAGGTTTTAGCATGGTGATTATCTCCTACCCTTAATTACAGTACTTAATAAAATAAGGTTCTTATTTTTAGTACCTCAGAAATATTTTCATCTTTGTCATTCTATAAGTTCTCAAAAACTTTGAAAAGGATGGTGAGAAACAATGTATCGCACACAGGGCGACAAATTACTGCAGGAGGTAGACAGTAAACAGGATTAAGAGGTTTGAAATGAGGATTGAAATTGTCTTCCAAGTGTGTTTTATATCTTAAAGCACTTCTGAGTGCTTTATATATTAAGGAAGACATTTTTGATTATGAGGATGGTGAAACACTGAAAGAGGTTGTCCAGACAGATACTGGATGTCTAGCCCTGGAAACATTCAGGATCAGGCTGGATGGGACTCTGAGCAACCTGATCTAGATGAAGATGTCCCTCTCATTGCAGATTTGAAGTAGATTACCCTTAAAGGTGCCTACCAACCCAAACTGTTTGAGGATTCAATCCATACCTCTGTCCTTAGTCTGCTTAGTGACCCCCACAAAGGACTGGGTTTCTTTCCCTTCCTGTATTACTTTTTTTCCCTAGATTTAAAACAAATACTGTCTATATGCGAGTCCTTCCGTGGCTGCACTAAGCAATAAAAACAAGCCCCAAACTCTTGCCCAGTTCCTGCTCTGTGCCTTTATAGTAGTCAGCTGGAGATGATTGAAGCAAGAGCAGCTGTTACTGCAGCTCCTGCAAAGGAGCAGCAGGAGCAGGAGACTGCCCTGGGACTGACACTGCCAATGGACAGGCCTCAGCCATCCCCACAGAGACCAGCCGATCTGCTGCACAGCACAGTCAGGTTCTAATCTCGGTGTTCCTGGAACATCGTGCGCTAAAACAACAAAAATCCCCAGCAGAATACAGATCTGCCACCACCTCATCTTGCCTCTTTTATCAGCTTGTTTGCAGGGCAAGAGGAAAGTGTACTAAACTTTTTCTCATTTTTTTTCCCTCTCCTACCCCCACTTCTTTTCTCACAGCACGCTACAAGTGAAAGTCTCGGAGCCGCAGAATTCAATAGACATGAACACAGAAAATGAACATTTGAAGTCCATAAAGATGTGCCTTAATCAGCCCACTGAGTGGAATCTGAGTTTTTCAGCAGCATCTCTCGCCAGCTGTAAAGTTTTTAACCAAAATCTCAAAACTGATGAGAACAAATAGATTGCAGCTGTTCTTGCACTATTATTTTGTACATTGTTCCTGATTTTTTTTTCTGCTAAATAATAAGCATTTATTACATTGATCTTGAAATGATCTTGTGTGATTTGGCTTTATATACTACTAGCATTATTCAGTTGATGTACTTTTTCTTTTCTAAATATGAAGTTTCACATCTGACCATCATGAAATTCTTGCAGTACAAATTTATATGAGAATCAGATGTTCCCCTTTAATAGTATTGTGATTTTTCTATGTTCTTTAAATTTAACTATGGTTTCCCAATTTTATTTTTGTGCACGAAAGTTAATATATTATGTAATTTGTGGCATAGGTCACCATGTAAAGGTTTATAGTAATAATTCAAACAAATCTGTAACAGGTGGAGACCGACTACCTCGAAACAAAGCAGTACAAAGGTAAATTACCTGAGGAGATCTCCTTCACCAACAGATTGAAATGTATGGAAGCACCAGTTTGTTTCTGCAGTATGCTTTCATCTTCACTTACCTTGAGAACTTCTGTGTGACAGTGTTTAATGACCCTAATGTCTGAAAGAAAGACCAAGCCTGCTGGAGAATCTCATGAAAGATTGTCATTCAACAAATCTGTATCTGCACTTTTTGAGGTTTCTGCTAAATGGTCTTTCTCCCCCATTTGTTTTTATGAATTTATGCCTGCCACCAATTAAAATGGATGTAAATGCTCTTCCTATTTCATTTTTTCCGTGTACTTTGGAAATTCAATGTAAAATCAAAATTTTATCTCTACTCAAAGAAGTAGTAAATGGTTGTAGCTGACTACATTGTAGACATTCCATGCTTAAATGATCTTAGCAAGGTTCATGTACTTCGTTCATCAAAACTTTATTATTAATACAGCTATAAAAAAAAGTGTTAGAATAAAACCATATAATATACTTCTCTTTTCTGGAGTCATACATTCAGTAGCTAGAGTAGAGGTTTCTTAATTCATGATGAGTTGTCTGTCCTTTACTTGACAAGAACTAATTTTCCAGAAGGAAATTTCCTTGGAAGACACTGTATTTTATAAAACAAAGGTTTTAAGGATTCACCTTACAAAAATGAAGATGCATTTCCTCTTTACAGAGCTTTGTTGGTTTGCAGGTGCAATCCAGTAACTGAAATAAAGAGATTGTTCTGCATTCTGGTGGCACAAGATCCCAAGATGGTATTTGGCCACTGAAGCATTGGACATGATTAAAAGAATGTGATTTTAAAAATAAACATACATTATGTTTCAAACTGTTTAGAAGGTCTTTATGTATCTCAAATGTTATTACATGCACATGGATCCTGTGAGGCAAGAAGGCCAAAAGGAGAACTAAACTTCCCAGGGGAAAGGAACTGAAGTTGACTTCAGTGGAGCCCCACCAAAGCACAAGGATCAGAAAGGAGGCAGGCAGGACATAGGAGTCTTAAAAGCACTGGAGCCAACACAGCTGGAACTGTGTGTGTGTGCCCGTGGGGGGAGATGCCACATGGATTTTTCTGATTTCAAAGACCCAGTAAAATACCACCACCTCGCTGGTTTGGACATGTCTCCCTCAGCTCCAAGCAGAAGCCTGGTTTTTGTTAACAAATTATTATTATTATATATTATATATTATATTCCTTTGAGTTTTAGTTGGCTGCTCACTCGAAAGTTTTCAGGCACAACCCAAGCTCACCAGCCCCTGCTGGCCTTCAGCCTGGAGAGCAGCCAGCCAAAGGCTTGTTCTCAAGAGAAGCTGCTTTAGTGCATAGGCTGAAGAGACTGAATACACAAGCAAACAAGAATCACAACATTAGCTTAAAGAAAGAAAAACTAGTGTGGGAATAAACATGGGATCTAAGTTTGATGAGTGATCACTGCTATTTTACTGTTATTTAACAGGTGATAAAGTCTAGGTCTAGTTCATGATTGACACTGTTGTGTTTAGCCAGCAAAGAGAAAGGACACACAGTAATTGGTCCAGAGCAACAAAGAGGCCGTTTTTAAATAAATTAAAATATTTAAGGAATAAAATTTTATTCCTTAATTAAGAAGCTGGGAAGTTAGGTACTTTAAACACATAGAATTAAAGTAAAAAACAGCATTATTTTAGCTAGGAGTAATGCATACCAAGAATGGATGCTTTTCACTGCAAGGATGACAATTCCAAGTTTGGTTCCTTGTCACCTTTGGATGTATTCTTGCTACCATGTGCCTTTCTCAGGAGGTCAGCTGCATACATTGAAACCTTGATCATCAGTAATAGTGAACTTTGAGAGACAGCATACATCTGATTGTCCCACCCTGCAATTCTGCAGCCACCCCTTCTCAAAAGGTAATTTTACAAGAACACATCAAAATTTGTATTACACAGAAAACCCTTCCCTTCACAGGGAATTGGGCAGGCAATTTTCCCAGAGGGACTGGAAATTCAGTGCCAATTGGTGCTCAAGTTTCTGGCCTGAAAGGATCACAGGGTAAGTCTGGCATAAAAGGACATCAGTAAGGTCCACAGTTTTACACCTAGTCCTGTAACCTGCACAGCCAACCTGTTCCAGCAATTTTTAACCTGTTCCACTGCCTTTTTCACCTTTTCTGATCCGAGTTTCAATTTATACCCATTGTTTTTTTATCCTCTCATCATACACAACCAAGAGCCCAATTTTATCTTTTTACTGGACTCTTTGCAGATAACTGGGGATCCTCCCAACATTCACAGGCTCAACAAGCTCAGCTTCCTCAGCCTCTCCCACTGGGCAGAACCCCAGCCCCACGGGCCTCCAGTTAGACAAAGTCTATTTTCTGTAAACACACATCAGTGAAGCCACATCCACAGCAGAGGCACAGACTGGGAGGTGACTTGAGGGAAACCTCATCTTTTCAGTCCAGCATTCCCAAGAGATGCCAGAGACAGAACCTGTGTATGTGACAAGACACAACAGAACAGCAAGAAAGCAAAACTAGTCTCATTCAGGAAGGCATGCCCAGAGGCTTTTATGGATTTTTATTGTTCCTGCTTTGCCTCAAAAGTCATTTTAAGAAAAAATAAGAGTGGACTAGTGCCAGATGCTGAAAGTGTAGTAGTGCTTAAAGAACAAACCACTCAAGAGGGAGAAGAGAGAATTTAAATTTAAAAACCCCCAACACTAAATACCCCAAGGAAGTTCTTGTAACTGAGAAAAACATCTATATCCTTTGCCCTTTCAAAGGATATAGATGTTTTCAAGTCTTTGCCATTTCAACTATGTTCAGGCAGCATTCAAGGGGACAGAGAGCATCTCTGATCTGAAGTGGCTGCCTGTACACAAACTCATACTACAATACAATTTGGGGATTTAAAAAGTTACCTAAAAAGGGAGATCAGAACCTCAAAATTATGTTTAAAATTAAAAAATTAATTCACCACAGTTACAGAAGCTTCTAAATAAGCAAATATCAGCAGAAAAGTGTGTTTTGGCATTTTGCATTTTGACAAGTTCCAAGAAAAACTGCAAAGTATAAAAAGCAGCACAATCCCTCTGTTTCTTATATGCAAGCTTGGATACAGCATAATATCAAGTCTGAGCATTACACTTTAGGAAAACTAAATTTCACGTGTCCCTAAGTAATTTCTGAGAATTACCAAAGATCATTTATAGCATATTTACCAGTTTAAAATACAAGTTTCTTAGAAAGCTGCATTTGCCATCAGTAGCTGAGACGTGCATGTCAAGGAATGGAGTTTGCTGCCCCGGCTCCGAAATGACCCCACTGTGACGCGGATGTGGCTGCCGCGGCGTTTCCAATGCAAGTGCTCAGCCCCAGTCACTGCTGAGTGAGCACGGCTTCATGCACTGTCCTCTGCAACTCCTCACCATTCCTATGTGTTTAGAACTTCAGAGCTGCAAAGAAATAACAACTGGATACTACTTTAAAAACACACAACACTGACCTTAGAAGATTTCATTTTTTGTCTCTTCTGTACTTAAATATGCCTTTCCTTACCAGATCTTATTTTGTACCACAAATATTTTTATGCTTTTCTAAAAGCACATCCCTGATTCTATATAACAAGGTCAGCATCAGTAGATTTTCAGTATGGTATGTGATATCAGTTACTCAGTTGTACAAGTTTGACATTGTTTAATAAATTGGGCACACACCTGCAGGAAGCAGAATTCCCAATTAAAGCCAACTCTATTTTACATTAACATGCATAGTAAATACATGCATCTGCTGACCAGGTTTTACTGTTATAAAACCTTATAAAAATGAAGAAAGCAGGTGCCATAAAAGTACATTCAAAATTGCTGCCATCACAAGCAACCACTCTCTGCTACTGGTAAGTATCAAAACTGCTTTAACTATGGAATACTTAGCAACAACAGCAATTTTTTCTTGCAGGTAAGATACATTCTTTTCTATAAAGTAAAAGAAAAAACATGCAAGTTTCGTTCAGGTAATATTTTAATCCATTTTTATTACAGGAAATACAAGAAATACAAGCATCTATTAAAAAAAAAACCTAATATAAAAATGTAGAATTATAAATTATTCATATGAAAGGAGTAAATATGACTAGCAATAAAAAAACCTTATGTTCAAGCCTGATGTTAACTACCAGTGCTGACAAAGGCACTTTCTTCTCTTGTCTTCACTCATCTGTTTCCTCATTCAACAGTTTTGAAAGATTCATTCGGGTTTTCTCCAGTGCCAAAGTTTTTGCTCGTCTTTGAGGCCTTGAACTTGACACTGGGACTGGTTCTGAAATTCTATCACAACTGAAACATAGATTGTTTAAGAGTTAGGTAAAAAAGTCTAAGAAAACTGTAGAGCTTTTATAGAACAAACTTCAAAAATGGTCTTAAAGAGCAAAAATACTTCTAAACAATTAAACACTTTTTCTTTCTGGAGAATATACTGGTGTTTTCAAGTGATATAGCAGTATCAGTAAAGATAACCAAGTGATAAGGAGTTGCAAAATAAGCAAAATTAGATGGAATCAAATTCCCCCAAAATTAGATGGAATCAAAGCAAACACACCAAACAGTCAAATGGGAGAGACTGACCCTGGTCACAATAAAGTGGATTGCTTGCTTAAGAAAGAGTTGAACACAGCTGAAAAGTAATGTTTTAATGCTTATATCTTGCAAGATCATAAGGGAAGAAATCCATTGTCTATAGTCACTTCTCAGTCATTTCTAGATGCTTGCCAACTACATGTTGGACAACAAGCAACAAGACTGTGATGAGTGGGGGAAAGAATTTAAATTTTAAAAACTTATACTTCCACAGAACAGATTAAGAAAGCCAGAAAAAACTAATTGGAGGAAGAGCAATAATGTAAACCAAAAACCTGAATTTTTTCAGCTAGAATAACTGTTGACTCAACACTCAAAACTTATGTTAAACAAATATACAGCCTTCTTGGCAGAACCTGCCACTATTTCAAAAGTGTCAGTTTGAAGAAATCTTTTTCCTTAAATATTTGTCAGTGTTTTCAGAACAGAGGGTTATCAAAACATACATGTTTGAGACAAAAACATTTTAATTTCCTTGCTAGAACAGACATCATAGTTTTGATGGTGGGGAGATAAGGATTTACCTTTCAAGACCATGTTTTGCACTTGCACCAGTTTTTCTTCTGCTCACGGTCCTCACTTCTGATGCTTTCTGCTGTCCTAAGTATAAGCAAAAGTCTTTTTTCGTATCTTGATACCATTTATTTTCTTAAACTAATTTTGTATCTACTTTTCCTCAGTGTTTGATATTGCATTGAAACAGAAATATGCAGTCAGCAGTGATAGAATGTGGTCACAAAAAACCAACAACAAAAACCCCACAATTTTTTACTTCTCCCAGAAACACAGTACATTACTGTCAATGGCTGTGGCTGTGCAAGCCTGTAGTGAGTGGGACAGAAGATCAGCTTGTCTGAATAGAGACCTCCTTGTGGAGCACAAGAGAAAAAAGGAACTGCAGGATCTCTGACAGCAAGGTCAGGCTTTGCAGGAAGATGGCAGAGCTGAGGTTCATACATGTTGGGAGAAGGCACCAAAGGCCAAAGTTCAATTACTGTTGAAACTGGTCAGTGTTTTGTGATAAAGAAGGACTTTTGAAGTAAAAGCAGGAGAAAATCCAAACAAAACACTGGATGAACACTTGCTGAAGATGGTCAGTCACCTGACTAACAGGACTAAAGAAAAAAGCAGAGCAATTCAGTGCTTTATTTGCTTGATTCATTAATATTGCTGATGCACCTCAGGCTGCCCAGTCCCCTGAATCAGAAGACCATGAGCATGGGAACGGTGATTTTCCATTTGAGGACACTGATATTGTAAGGGACCAGCTCCAACAGCTGAATGTCTGTAAGCTGAGCATGAGCCAGCAGTGACATCCTGGCTGGCACCAGAGACTTCGTGGCCAGCAGGTCCAGGGCAGTGACCATTCCCCTGTACTCAGCACTGATGAGGCCACACCTCAAATCCCAGTCAGTTCTGGGCCCCTCACTGCAAGGAGGACATTGAGGTGCTGCAGTGAGTCTGGAGGAGGGCAGTGGAGCTGAGGAAGGGTCTGGAGCATGAGGGATATGGGGAGTAGCTGAGGGAGCTGGAGGTGCCTCCCGAGTCCTATTACTTCTTATTTGTATCTGAACAATTCATTGAATTGTACACATGCTACTGTACTACACCCCTCCTGAATTACCTTCTTCATTGGGAGCAGCATTTTCAGACAATGTGATGTCTCTTTCCTGTGTCCTTTCAGAGAGACCAGTTTCCTCAGTTCTTGCAGAGTGGTTTTTGCCCACATTAGGATCCTTGCTCAATTTCATTTGGATCTTCTCAATAGCTCTTTGACATGATTTATCTTCCACTTTCTGGAGAGCACACATTTAATGTTAAATGCTACTTAAATTTACAGCTATTTATTTTATCTATAAATTTTGCCTACTAATAGGATTAGGTGAAATTACTGCACAAAGGATACAATGTGTGATATGAAAGTGACCAGTCAAGCTAAAAGGAGAAAAACTCTCCATCAATACAAGGCACTAAAATACCTTTTTTTCAATATTTTTTTTTAAAGAAAACCTGAATGTTTTTAAAAGAAAGCCTGAAAAAAATTAAAGCAACTGGACATAGCGTACAGCTACCACTAGATGATATCCCATCATGGATTCAGCATTCTTACCAACATTTCTAGATACTATTGTGTTCTATATGTGCCACACTTCCAAATTTCAATTTTTTTCCATATTAATAAAAGCAGCAAATCCTTGTAATCCTCTCCTACTTCATCTTAAATCAAGCATCCTTGTGATGCTGCCTAATGATCTTCCTATTATAGCATAACTTTAGCTGTAAAATTTCAGCTGTTAATAATTAACTGAAGATAAGCTGCAAAACTGCAAGACTCAATACTGAATTTTATTTTAACTTAAAAACAATAACTACACCACAGTTATCAAAAGAACTTGCTGTACTGCAAATGTATCAAGTCGGGCACACTTTTTCGAGCTGCTTATACTGTCTGTGGTTTATGCAGTGATATCAGCTCAGATATTGTAAATTATTCAAAAATTAATTTTCAAAACTGGTTAGGAGATAAAGTCCAGTCATATGGTCGTAGTAAACAAAAGGTCAATTTTTAAGGGTATCAGAACATTAGACTATTAATGATTAAAAAACTAAGAACGATGTTATTTGTGTACTACCTCTTGAATCTCATTGAGCAACACTAGAAGATTATCTGTAGAAGAACTACTAAGTTCTAGACAATTTAAAGCTTTTGCATAAATACGGACATCTGGTGCAGTTGGATCTGCCAGGATTTCATTGCAAATTTTCATGGCTAAAGTATCATGCACTGTTAACTCCTGCAAAGGAAAGAAATTAGGTATTAGTAATTTTGCTGGGAACTATTTACCAAAGACTATTTACAAAGAGCAGTGAGAACAATCTGATTTAAACAGTTGGCTGATTTTACACAGCAAACATCTTCCTAAAATGCACTACTTCCAGTAGATTCACCAACTGATTTTTATAAGTATCTTTCACAATATAAACAATTAGCCACATGAAAGTTCCTACTAGCATTTTTTAATTATAAGACGGAGGGGAAATTTGGGATAGGGCAGGGAAGAAAAGGGAAGGAAAAGGGGGAGGAAAGTGTCAAGCTAAAAGACTTCATTACCTGAACAGGCACTCATTTAATCCAACTGCTGACACCTGGAAACCCAGAGAGGCCCTGACAGGTAACAGTAAACTAAGGGGGAGTAGTTCTTAATCTGACACAAGTACTACTTTCCTACACTTTAACTCATTGTACCTGATAGTCCTGAAACTTCTTGGACTGAAGTTTCAGTCCACTTGGTCTCGTCAGGTCCACTAACAGTTCAGAAACATTACTGATATCTATTTCAGCCAAAGGTGATGTTGCAGGAGCATTTAAGAGTGTTTGCAGAGTTAGAAAATAAGCTTCTTCAAAGCACTCCTGGTTAGACCTGTTTCAATGAAGTCAAATATTAGTAGCAAAATAAGACAAAATTAAGTTTTCTCTTCCATGATGAAAGTTCACTGACCTGGTACATCAATCAAAGCAAATTGAGAGCAGCTAAACTTGGAAGCAACAGCCAGAAAGTTGAAGACATTAAAACCGCTTCATAGTACCAATTCAAACTTTTAGCACATGGTATTTCAAGCAAGTTTTAAGTAACACCTCCTTCCTCTGAAGAATTTGAACATTCATCGTTACTACTGAAAACTCAACTGATATATACAGACATGTTCTGTCTTGAAGGACAAGACAAAAAAATTCCATAAATACATTTCTCTAATTCATTTTCATAGATTAATCTTGTTTTCTGCTCATTCCTCCTTTCTGCTAACATTTTTCTTTGGGGGCACTTCTCATTGTGTAAGAAAGCAAGGAAACCTGGTAAAAAAAGTACACAGTGGTTAACAGGATTTTTGGAAGAAATACTGGTGATTTTTTTCTCAGAAGAGTTCATAACTCCTGCCAAGCAAGCCTAAAAATCATATTTCACTTGGTTGTGCAAGTTGTCTAAAAGTGTGGCTCCACAAGACTTGTCAAAACTATTTAACAAGTAAGATGTCAAAAAGTACAAGGTACAGTTGAAATGAAGCCTTTACTCTTGCTGATATTTATATTAACTTCCAATTTGAACCCAAATAACTACAGGAGAAAACCAAGAAAGCAAGTAATTTTTAAAAAAGCATATTATTTGCTGCTGGATTATGGAGCCAAACCAGCTGCCAAAAAACCCTTTTGAGCACTACAATTGGCTACAAAAGAACCAAAGCAAGAACTCTCCCTTTCAGCAGCTTTAAGGCTTTATACTGGCTCAAGCATTACTGAAGTATCATTCAGACTATTCCTTGTAAATTACATTCACTAGTAAAATATTATCAATGTTAAAAGCTTAAATTCATTACTCATTATCAGAGATATTGGAAACATATTAAATCAATTTTTCTGTTACTTTCATAAGAATTTGAGTAGGGAAACCCCCATTCTATAGGACACTGGGTATTTTTCTTTGGCTTTTTTCTGACAACAGCAAATATCACATTTCTTAGGGACGTTTTCCTCTTCAAGACAACTCCCCTTTGTACTACTCCTCTTAATGTGGCAACATATAGGCCACAAAAATTTAATTCAATTTGGTTTGAAAAATAGATAAGGTAACATAATACACCTAAAAGAAAACTTTACTATACAAAAGCAGATAAATACTTAGTTGTTCTAACTTGGTAAAACCACTAGCAGCTACTAAAAAGCTTTCAGCAGCAGGTAAAAGGAGATGAGAATTGCTATTTAAGCTCTTATTCCCTTCCATAAGCTCTCGACCTCTTCAGTCCACCACCAAAATAAACAGGAGATTTGAATATGCTATGAATTTAAATTGGAGTACTCCTTGGTTCAAAAACAAACCCCAAACCACAACCCAGCAGCCTGCTGCTTTGACAAGTGCTGGGCACTGATTATTTTCTTTTGAAGCATTCCTGCTAGCTACTTCTTAGTGACACTTCAAAGCCTACCTGTAGTGCTCAACATAAATAAGTAAAGCACATATTTTTAAATTAATTTTATTCAATCTCTTTGAGAAGAGTTTCAATTGTAGGCTTAGGAAAAAAAAAAAAAAAAATAAGGGAAGCCACAGGGGTAACAGGGAATTAATGGAAAGTCTTCAGAATGGTCACAGGTTGAGATTATGTACTTTCAAAAGCAATAGGCATACAAGGCTGAATTAGATGTCTAAATCTAATTTGCATTTGTGCCATTTGCAATAGAGCAAGACTAAGAAAAGGTTCCTAAAGCTGCCAGATGAATGTATATTGTCATATAACAAATTAAAAAAAGCATTACCTATTTGCATAAGCAAATAAAGGGAAGAAAACTCCCAGACAGTGTCGGAGCCGAGCATCTTCTTCAGTCATGGGATTATACCACAGCAAAACAAGACGAGAAAGGAGCTTGGCACTGATTAGCTTCCCAGAGAACATTAGTTTGGCAATGCCTTCTGCAGCTTCTGTCCGAAGTTCTGAATACTGAAGAAAGAGCTCATCATATACACGATACACCAACCATAATGTTTTTCACTAATACTTTACTGTAATAGCCTATATCCTACATTAGCAATCACTTCTCTACATTCACGTATTTCCACCTGCAAATAGAATGCAAAACTGCTCACGGGTAATCTTAGCTTGCACCAGTGACAAACTTGTCATTTTCTAGGACAGGTATTTGAATATTAGACCATTAATTTCAATTCATATCACATACTATTCCCAGGCAACTTAATGAGATGATAAGCCATCTGCAAAAATAATTTCAAAACAAAACTAAGGCAAATTTTATAATATTTCTTACCTCGCTGTCTAAGAAACCAGAAAGAAGCTTCAGAAGGCTGTGAACTGTGGCAGTCTCCTCTTCCTCCTTTACTGTTTCACTTTCATCCTCACCATTTTCTGTTCTAATGTGTGCACTTTCACTTTGAGAGTCATTGCCTCTTCTGGTTTTAAAAGGCTCAATTCCAAACAGGATTAGTTGATCAAAGATTGCCTTTAAAGCACTGAGCTTTATCTTTATTTTATCTATTTGTATAACCTAGGTTTAATATGGAAAATAAATATATCATCTTCCAGTAGACCACAAATCTTGAGATTAAGCATAGTAAGATTTTTCTTTTAATAAGATTGATCATTTTGGGAAATTTTTTATAATACTTGAACCAATTTGCAAACTTTAGGAAGGTGTGATACAAATTTAAACCTGAATTTATAATACCATCTGGGATATAATTTATCAAGTCAACTATGCAATTTGCACTACATAAAATCAAACTAATTTCACTTATGGAGTGAACATCCATGAATGGGATGTAATTCTTATTGTTCAACGCATAAATAGACACTGGACAAACATAGTCTATTTGCCTGTGGCAGCTGCAGAGTGTTAGGCATTACAAAAATATAGCTAAATAAAGTACAGTTCAATTAAAATCACAGTATGTAGAAAGACAACAGGGACCAAGAGAGTAATAAAAGTCAAAGTTACATAGGTTACTGTATGTATTATCATGGAAATAAGATGCAAGTAAAACCATGCATCATGAGTTAGCCCAGAGATTCTACATCTGTTGAGCCCAACACCCTGCTTCTGCTAGTAGCCTACATAGAGATTGTGGGATTTAGTACCTGCAGAAAGATTGCTTAACTCAAAAAGTTAAATTACTAAAGTAACTGAAATCCTCTAGAAAGAATTTTTTTTTTTATGTAACATACTGAAAGGCAAGTTAAAAACAATGTAACAAAATGTTACTTTTTTAGGAACGAAGTTCTCCTGCTGTGACTGACAACTCTACTATCTTGTCTGAGCCAAGCGTATCAGTTCAACTCTTGCTGTCATTTCTCCAGTGTCTGCCTGAACACACTCTTAGAAGAGCACAGTGGCCACCCACTCTTCCCTCAAAGCCAGAGTCAACAAGTGTCATATTTGATATAATTACCTTGGTATCAGAACAATCACCACAAGGATAGGAACTGTGGATATTACAGCATCCAACATGCTCCATATCCACAGATGTTTGGCCATGCTATTATTTGTTGGTTTGAATATTGCTTTATACTCTAGTTAACAATTCTTCCATAATCTTTAATATAAACATATTAATTATTCAGAATTTAAATCAGACACCGAATATCACATGGAAGTATGCAACAGAAATGTGAAAACCATCAGACACATTTTCAGTTTGGTTTCCCAAGGAAGGCTTAGAGAATTCTACAGCTTCTCTTTCCTGTATTGAGTAACAAATACATGACAGATTTCACCCAGATTTGGAAAAGAAAGTGAGACCTTAAAGATAAGGAACTCCTAGAAAATTTTAAGACAACAGGTGACCTTACAAAGGTAAAACACGCTACTACCAAAATAAACTGAATCTTATTAGACAACAGAAAAATCTACAGGAAACCACACTCTCCAGATCTTCAGGAAGTCAGGAATTACTGGTTCTCAAAGAACATTACTATGTATGATAGCTTGTTATAGATACAAGACTAGATTTATTTGCTAAGTCATAAAGACCATAATTTCATTTCTCATCAGATATTTACCTGTAACAGCAATGGAAACTGCTGTTGGGCAAATTTTTTGTCCTGAAGGGTACAGCAACCCAAACACAGAACTGCCATATTTCTCACAGCTGGGTGGACATTAGTTACACCTGGAAGTATCTGAAAACAATAATATTAAACTTTATAAGACAAAATACATAAACTGAAAATAAAAGTCTGACTACAAAAATATGCTTACCCTGAAATTAAAATAATTTATTTTGATACAGGATTGGAAAATGGCACCTACCAAATTTATCTAGATATAAACAGAAGCAGATTGAGTATGTTGTTTGAAATCAGCAACAAAATAATGAGCATTTTTCTTTGTGTTTTTAATGAATACCTGTTTTCAAACAAAATGGAGTTGATCACTCTGGGAAACAAAAAAACCAACACACAACAGCAAGCCTACACCTTTCTTCATAAAAGACATTAACATTCTTGCAGAGAAACAATACCCAGTTCCAAGGTATGAAATACAGATCCAACTTTAATGTACTTGAAATGGTTTTGAGAAGACAATTGTAAAAATCCACACAAAAGAAAAAACAGACTAGATACAGTATGAACAATGCAATGGCATCATTTAATATGTGTGCATTTACTAACAGTTAAAGTTACTTTGTATTCCTACATACCAGAGATTGAATGATTTCATTAATGGTTGGACTGATTCCTTTAGAAAGAGACATGATCTTCAGAACCTCATAGCACATCATCAGACACTTCAACAGTGTTTCAGGGTCAT
Source organism: Taeniopygia guttata (assembly GCF_048771995.1). NCBI lineage: Eukaryota > Metazoa > Chordata > Aves > Passeriformes > Estrildidae > Taeniopygia > Taeniopygia guttata. The sequence goes on along the minus strand of NC_133028.1, from coordinate 15,796,610 downwards.
TCTTCAAGTTGGAAAAGAGACAAACATTATTAATACAAATGGTGGCTATGATAAGAATGGGGCCATTAATCATAATTTGTCCCTACCCAAATAAACTTCTCCTGTCCACTACACATTTGTTATGCAAGAATATTAATCATCATCTGCCTATAAGCTATGATCAAAATAAATTCCTTTTTATGTTTTCAGTTAGTTAAAAGTAAAAAGAATAAGAACAAGACAGCTGTTTGTTTTTTCTAGAGCATACCATCAGCTTCTATACAATTTATCTTTTGCTAGAGCATACTATTGACTGCTATAATTGCAGACAAAGACTACTAATACCATTTTTAAAATGTATTTGAGGCAAGGCCAAGCTACACTTTCTTTTAAAATTAAGAATAAATTTTAAAACATAACCAGCACTTAGGAATACAGGAAGGGAAGATACCTTCTCCACACGCATTTCTTTAATTTCAGTTTGCTCTGTGGTTTTTATCAGTTCATTTTTTGTGTGTTCCAACTCAGTTATTTTATCTTTTAATACTGATGCTGTATTAAAATCCTGAAGAGTAATGCATTCTTCCAAAGCTTGTTTTGCTTCAAAAAGTTTCACTTTTATTTCAGCCAGCTGAAATACAAAGTAAAAAGAAAGTTAACATAGTAATCTGTGGGGTATTAACCAGTGATACCCTATTGACACTAGCCAATATTAACCTACTATATAAAACTCTGGATGATTAAACTTAAAAATGTTTTCCTTATTAACTAAAATCTGCTCACCTTCAGCTTCTGCTTTCTTATTTCAGCAGCATCAATAGGCTGGTCAATTGTAACAATTGGCTCACGAACTTCTGAGATAATTTCTGCAATCTATTGTTACAAAAAATGTATTAGTGCCATTAACTGCAGTTCAGGTATATACTAAGCATTTAACTTTTCCAAATTTAAAATATTATCTTTCTGAGAAAGCATTCCACATCCATGCAGTTTCTCTTAGCAGCTCATTCCCTGTAAATAATCCTCATTTTGACAACACATAATGTTACCATGAGCACATTTCAATCCCATTTTCTCCCATCCAGCTGCATAAGCTAACAAGAAGAGCTTAAGTTCCTATCTGAGTTAACAGGAGGGAAGAGAAATCTGAAACCTGGAAACTGACATCATCCTCACTTTGGATGTTTTTGTCAAACGACCTTGCATCTAATACGATAAAGTATTCTGGAACAGGCTACTGAAGTGTAAAAGTGTAACACTTTCCTAGTCTGAGGACTGCATTTACAACACCAGTCACATCTTTAAACATAAAGGTCTCTAGAAAACCACAAAATGCAGCTATGATTAACGCCAAAATAACAACAAACAACAGCAGCAAACCCCTCCACCCCCCCAAAAAAACCAACAAAACAAAAAACCCCAACAAAACAAAACAAACAAAAAACCACACCACCAATCCAAAAAAAAAACAAGGGGGAAGGAGACAATATTTAAATACTGATATTTCTTTTACAATGCTTCATAAAGGCTGTTTGATTTATGGGGAAGACAGAGACTAGAAAACAAGCTTTTACAATTACTTACAATTTGAATCCTTCTGTCGTCATTGTTAACAATACTGAGCAATCTTTCAACAAGCAGAGGGATAAGTACTGCTGAAGTTGAAGGTAAAATGAGAATCTTTTGTAAAACAACTAGCAGATGCTTTCTGGATTAGAGGAAAAAAAACAAACAATGTTTGCTTATTCAAGAAAATGGAAGACATAAGAGTTACTATCCTACCAACTTGGAGATATTGTGATGAAGACTTCATAATACAGTATGAAACTTTTCTCAATAGCTACATTAGCTGCCAAATGTATCTTCTTACTTAGCAATGTTTGTCTTTTACTGATTTTTACCTGTTTTCCCTTGATAACAAAATGCTGAATTTTTTAATCATATGTCCCTACTGTCCAAAGTCATACCAGCAGAAACAGTCAGTATCAATACTGCAGAATGCTTTCAGGGAAATTAATTGACAGTAAACTGAAAAAAAGAAAAAGAAAAAAAAAAGAAAAAGAAAAAAAAAAAGAAAAAGAAAAAGAAAAAAAAAAGAAAAAGAAAAAGAAAAAGAAAAAGAAAAAGAAAAAGAAAAAGAAAAAGAAAAAGAAAAAGAAAAAGAAAAAGAAAAAGAAAAAGAAAAAGAAAAAGAAAAAGAAAAAGAAAAAGAAAAAGAAAAAGAAAAAGAAAAAGAAAAAGAAAAAGAAAAAGAAAAAGAAAAAGAAAAAGAAAAAGAAAAAACAACTTAAACTATCCTGCCAGTCTGGCACACATTTACACATTCCACTGAGAGTTTGAAGTTACTGCTGTGTTTATACTACCATAACTGCAAGTTTTCACAAAATGTCTGCGATGGTATGTATGAATTTTCAAATTCATTCGCTCTTCATACTTCACACCAAAAGACTGTTCAAGTTGTAACAATGACTCAGTTAACACAATTTAGCCTGGCATCTAAGATATTTGTAGCCTTTTAGACCTTGGCAGATTATAGCTTAAAAATACAAGAAACAAACAGGCATGCTACAAGTCATCTGTTGTGAAGCAGTATGTTTTTCTCCCTTTATTTTTTACATACTATGCTCCAAATGAGCAGTTCTGTAATTTCATAATCTCAATAATAGTTTATGGAAACAACTGAATTTGTTTCCCCTAACAAACTTCTAAATTAGAACTTACTATTCCATAAAAGTAAGCAGACAATATTTGGCACAACGCTGGGACCAATTCCACTAAGGAGACTGCTTCCTATTCCAGCTAGCATTAGAACTGTATTTTGTCTGTTTGATCAGATTATTTTCCAAGCAGAGGTTCTATACCTGTCCTCAGGCTTGAGTGTCTTAAGCTTAGTAACACAAATTTGATATTTAAGTTTACCTTCCTCCCTCTTCCATGGTATCCATGCAGCCTATGATTAGAATCAGTTGCTGGCCTATGAATTCTTTTGTCATCAGGTTTTCAAAACAATTAAAATCTTCTTTTTGCTCTTCACTGAGAACTGGCATATTTTGAAGATAACTGAACCCAAACAGAACAGATATAATTACATTCAGATTCACTGTTGGACAGTAATAAATAAGTAAATAAATAAATACACTCCAAAGAAATCCAACTATCAACACCTGCCCCACCCCAATAAAAAACCACACCACTTTCTTCTCCTATATAAACAAATGGTTATGTTAGCTACAAACCCTAAACATTTATGATAGTGTTTTTTCATATATATTTCTCACGAAGTTATTTATACTAAATAATGTACAGTTTCAAAATAATGCACTTCATTTTTAAAAAATCCCATTTGTGAATGTAATACATAGGAAACAAACTGTCAAGTAATGTTACATGTGATTTCAGTTCTGTAAAAACGCATAAAGGTAACATCTTAATAACAATCATGGAAATGTACTGTGACTTCTTAATCTGATTAAACATGTCATCACAGAATAAGAACCTGTTATCAGATACATTCAGTCATACATACATTCATCAGATACATTTCAGCATGGAAAGTGTGATCAGTTTGTTCCATTTCTTTGTTTTTTTATCAAAATTTTTTCTATCAGTAAGAGTTATGCATGTTCAGAAAATCTGGAGTGAAACATCATGTACAAAATTCAATATCACAAAATACAATTCAAATATTGACAGGAACTGTAAAAACGATGCTTTTTTCCTACCTCAGCTTTGTAGATACTTTTCATTAACAGCTTGTTATTTTTAGCAGATTTTTACAATGTCTTCAAATTTAGGACAAAAAAAACTTTGCATGTAACTACTATTTAAGAAGATCTGAAATAAAAATTGTTTCTGATCATTTAATAATAATGTCACCTGCACCAGGTAACAGTGAATATGGAAATGCAGCTCACAATCCAGCTTTTTTTCTGAAGACCCAATGAAATGACTTGCATGTTCCTGCTTCTCCTAACAAACACCCTCAACAGTGCACTGCACAACTTTACACTGTACACCAGAAGATTGAGTGAAAATCTTACCTGAAACAACAGCTCAATAGTGAGGGTTTTAACAGTTGATACCATAAACAATTACTAGTAAACTGATTAATTTTAGCCTCACCCTAAAGAGTAATGTAACTGAAGGCACTTTGAGCAAGATTGGATGAAAACAGAACAAATGTTCTCTTGAAGAACAGTTTTTTTTGGAAAATAAATGTTTCATGGACTGTTAAATGAATGAATAAATTTATAACCACCAGACTAGATATACATTTCAAAACTAAGGAAGCACAGATGCTTCATTTATTAAAAGTTTATGAAACATGGTAACACATTCCACACTGAAATGTGTAATAATGACTTCTGTAATCACTACAGTATACTACATCCAGTACAGTGAGAAAAGAATATGCATATTTTTAATTGAAAACATCTATCAATACAATGCATTTTTCAGCAGATCTGATTTATTATCATTTCAGGAAGATTCACTGTTTTACAGGTACAACACCTCAATGAAGATTTCCCATCATTATCCATGCTCAGAAGCAAATTCTGTTCAAAATTTATGTTAAGACTAAAGAACCCCATGAAGACAAAAAAAAAAAAAAAAGAAAAAAGAAAGCCAAAACAAAAAACAAACCCAAGCAAAACACACAAACACACACCCCATCAATAAAAAAAATTGCCATTCTTCGCTTGAGTAAAAACACTGCCTTAAAAAAACATTCATTTCCAGCCTCCTGCACCCTCCGGTTAAATAACTGTTCTATAACTGGCTCATTTTGCAGCTCTGTCACTGCCTTCAAACATAAGTTTTTAGAGAGAATGTCTGCCTCAGCAGGCAAAAGAGAAAGGAAGTTTCAATTCAAAAATTCTTCTCTTAGGCACAGTAGCAAAATTTTACTTTATTCTCACAAATTACAATAATGGAAGAAGTGACAGTTTCTGCAAGCTCTAAAAAATCTCTCAAAAATATTTTCAAAAAAGGAAAGCTAAAATTTTTTAAGCACAATTTTGGGTTTGAAGGATACCTGAACACTTGAATAAAAGAAATATTCTCAAATTTTTAAAAAATATACTTTAGTAGTAAGAGATTTATTTTTAAATGCAATATACCTCAATAAATAATCTGCATATATAGCTGGTTCTGGCAACACCTGTTCTAGTAAAACTTCACCTTCTTCGCCTTTTGAGTTTAGATATTCACAAAGACATCTCCAATATAACACATTCTCAGCTGTTAAATCCTCCTGTGGAATCAGCTTTCTAAAAAAAAATAAACAAAGCGATATGAAGAGATGAATAAAAGAGTATAAAACAATAAATACACTGAAGTCTTAGAAAATAAGAAATAAATATTATCTCCAAAAATGCAAATAAAACACCATCAAAAGTATTCCCCACAGAAATAGTTAGAGATTGAGAAAAATAATTTCCTCTCTCTTGAGGACACAGAGCTCCACAAGCCATTCACAGTATTTTAACTCAAGGCTGTTCACACCAGTTTGCAGAAAAATTCTGCCCAACCCTTCAGACCTTCTAGAGCAACCAGCCAGGTACTTTATGAAACATTGTTATCACTGCACAAGTCTGGAAAACTGAACACCATTAATCCACAAAAATGCAAAACTGCATTAAAATATTTTTCAGCATCTATGAATTGTTTCTTCCATTCTTAATACAAGATCTTGAGACAACAATGGAGTAGCAATCATAGTATGCCAAATGCAAAATCTAATACAACTTTTTCCCTGCAACTCTGTAAGTTCATCATCATCTGCCATCATACACAGATCATCCATCATGAGACCCCTACTCCTTTTTAGATCTATAGTATTTTTCATGCCAAGTATGGCAATTAATTTTTGTTTTTGAAGCAGAACATTAAGTTGTGCATTAATTCTACTTCAAAACAGAAGACAGTATCACTGTGGCGGTACTTTTTTACTCCCTTGAATCCCATTTTGCTTGTAAACTATCAACAATTTTGATTTTGCCTTAGATTGCTCACACACGAAACAGACAAAAATCCAGCCAAAAACACCCAAGATAACATGTAGATGAAAACTGCTCATTTGACAGGTTCTCATAAATATGACAGGTCTTTATTTAAAAGTAAATTTAACAAACAGAAATCACTTTAAAAATCTAGCTATTTATTATTCTGATACTCCATCATTCAAGCTGTACTCAGAAACTTCATATAAAAACAATCCTACTGTTTTCCATAAATTAAATTAATATAAGCTTCATTATAAAATGAGTAATTTGACTTACTTTTCAAAATGTCATTGTCTAACAGATATGGTACTTTAAAAAATTCTCAGCCCAGTTTTTCAGAATTCAAGCTTCATTTTGCTCAGGATAAAAGTCAGACCAATCGGAATGAAATTATTTTGAAGAGTGGTAGGAGTCTCAGATGATAAAATTAAGTGACAAATTGTCACTGATTAAAAAGCAATAACAAAATCTTGCTCTGTATTATGGGAGGAAATGCACAGTATCATACGTAGGGCCTTGCATTCTGGTTAGTAGCATGACATGTTTTGAAATCAGTAGATGCTGCATGCACTGCACTCCAAAACTGTAGATGTGGGCCTGTCTAGCTTTAGAAAGCATCAATAATAGTGAAATAACTTTCTTACAGTGGAAATGTGCCAGTATCTTAAGAAGTGAAAAGGAATTTAGTTTTATGTTCTCATACAAAATACTCATCTTTTGGAAATGAAGAATGCTCTGCATACCTGCTATCAAGGTTTTTACAGTTCTGAACAATGTCATGAAGTGGAGATAATGAAAACATAGCATTTAGTACTGGGGTGGCCACTTCTGGGCAGTTTTCTATATCCAGTCTATGAAGCAATTCTAAAACATCCCCTTCAGTGAATTGTAACCAGGCTTGAAGTAGCTTCTTCTGCATTACCTCCTTTACAGCATCTAATAATACAGGAATTCAAACAGTTTAAAACAAAGTTTAAAAAATATCAATTATTAAACATATTTTCACAAAACATTTTTCTGTATTAGTCTTTTTGCAAAATAAGTTATTAGACAGTTAAACTCAACTGTACATTACCTTAAATAAAGAAAAACCCTGTTTAGCAAGAACTACCTAGGGAACACCCTTTTTTCAAGGCAATGTAATTTTTCCTCTCACAGGGAATTTAAAAAAAAAGACTCTATCAAAAAAACTTACATTTAAAGACAGCATCTCAACTCAGAAATCCTACAAACCACAAACTCCTGTAGAAGAAATATTCAAAATCAGAATCACAGAATAGGTAAGACTGGGAGGGACCACAGTAGGTCATCTGGTCCAACTTCCCTGCACAAGCAGGGCCATCCCAGAGCACATGGCACAGGGCTGCATCCAGACACTTTTTGAATATTTCCAGTGTGGGAGACTCCACAACCTCTCTAGGCAACCTGCTCCAGTGTTTGGTCACTTGCACAGTACAAAAATTCTTCCTCATATTCAGATAGAACATTCTGTGCATCAGTGTCTGCTCATTGCATCTTTTCCTATTGCTTGGCAGCACTGAGCAGAGCTTGGCTCCATCCTCCTGGCACCCTCCCTTCAGACACTGAAAGACATGGATGAAGTCCTCTCCCAGTTTTCTCAAGGCTGAACAGGCCCAGCTCCTTCACCCTGTCTTTGCAACAGGGATGCTCCAGTCCCAAATATTCTGGGTAAGCATTGTTACATACTTGCTCTGTTTCAGCAATCAGCCACTTTTGGACATAAAGAATTCTCATGCTATTTCAAATTATGTGAATGGATTATGAAGTTTACATATGATACTTTAACTCCCTACTCACCACTGCCACAAGAATCCAGTTCCTGGATCAATAGACTACCATTTTAATAATGAAAAAAGTATTTATGGGAACATCCAGAATGTATACATCATTAATGCATTCACCCAGACTTAAGCAGGGAAGTTGAAAGGTTAAGAGTCTGATGGAGGTAAAAACATAGTAACTAGGAAGGAAAACAATTTTACTCTTAGGCTCTTTAAGAAAACAATATCCAGTATAAGGGAAACGAAATCCACACACACTAACAACATTCATCTTTCCTCTTATATGTAACTCATGATAATAACTACAGCACTTAAATATAGTTGAGTTCAAAATGAACTGTAAAAAGGCCTTGAAAAAGCTAAATTACTGTCCTAAGGATAAGAAGCCTCTCCAAGAAGGTGAAAAGCATAAACTAGTAGAATACAGTACAATGAGCTGAACTCACCCTGAAAAGCATAACAAAGCAGAATGTGGATTATGTATTCTAGACCTTTTCTGACTATAAGTCCTTGTTCTGAAGCCAATATGGAAAAACACCCAAAATTTTAATGTGGGTAACCTTGAATGAGCAGGTTTCTCTCTTGTTAGCTCAGGAGTTACCCAGATAAGCAAATTCAATAAAGATATTCAAGGTTACAGGATTTGCAGTATTTGCAATATCAAATAGCCAATTTGGAATACAACCTATCTTACAGGTTGAAGATAGGTTATCTTCAAAGAACATATGATATCAGTCAAACTATATACCCTGGCAGATGTTTTCCCTTGTAATGTCAAGAAAAGGAAAGTCCTCAATAGCTGGGATGTAAAATCATCCTAAGGAAGAGACAGACACTAAGAAAGTATCTGTCCTGGATCATAAAAGAAGACACTTCTTTATGCTGAACACATCAATATCACCAAGAAACAGGCCACATATAAAGGCTGTACTTTCTCTTTAAGGGAATACAACAAATATTTGCTCCTGACAAGTGAAGAATCACATGAAAAATTAGGGAAAGTAGTTTCCTCCTCAGTTTGGAAAGATTACTGAGAGAAATGCATTCACCCTAAGAAGTATCTCTCAAGACCAAGGATTATTGGGGGAGTGGCGGCAGCCAGCAGACAAGCAGCAACTAGTCAGATAAAACAAAACTAGTGTATCAATAAGAAACAGTAATTCAGAACACAGGTTTTTCAGTGTTGGACTTCAGAAACAGAACATAGCAAACTTCTTTAGGCTACTACAGACCAATTCAGGATAGGCGATGCAAAGTGACTAAAACTTCCTATACAGAAGGAGGTGGTCTTTCTAAGTGTAGTTCTACAAAGCATAAAAAGGGACTCAGCTGATTCTCTCTTCCTTTCCTGTCAAGAACAGAATAAGATCCCCAGCTAGCCAAAAACAATAGCAGATCAATAAAAATACATGTATGCATGACACCTTAAGGAGATCTAGTTCCCAGTACTTCAGTCTTGTTTTGTAAGTGGATATCCACATAGATCATAATTCTCACAATTCCCAAGCAGCATATCATCACTCAACAAGGGAAATTCTCAGAGTAAAATTCAGCTTAGTGCAAACTTTCCAATCAAAGTAGGGGGATTACACATCAGCACTCAGTAAAACTAGTAGCTTATATTGTGAAATTCATGCATACAATTGCTGCTGTTGAGGGAAACAAAAAAAAAACAAAACTATGTTCTATGTAGGCAGAGCAAAACTGTCTTGCCCAGATGCAGGTGATGTTTTGATCTTTTGACAACAGACAACAACACCCCACACAATTATGGGTATATTCTGAATGGCTCTTTCTATAGAGTGATACAGTACAAAAGACATTAAAAAGAATAAAGCTGCCCCACGGTGAAATGCGTAAGGGTCAAAGATTCATTAAAAGAAAATTCAAGCTAGATAAACAAAAAAATAACCAGCTGAGATTTCTCTCTGAGAGCACAAAGGAAATATTTTCAAACTGATATTAATGTTCACATTTAAATTCTTTAATAAGTTTATTAGTTACAAAAATATCTGTAATGTAACATTTCCAAATACACCAAATTAATTACATTTTTCAGATTCTGTATTTAATTACCTTTTTTAAAAAATTTTAATAGTATTTGGTCTTATTTTAAAGCTCATTGGCTTTCAGGTTTTTTGAAAGTGCAATTATTTTCTGGTTTGTTCACCATAAGGGGCCTGGAAAAACAAAGCAGCAAGCAGATTTAATGTGTCTAAACACTTCCTGATACTCTTCAAGCTTCTTATTATTGCTATCACAGCTTTTGCACATGTCCCCCCAACACATTAGAAAGTATTCTCTCTTAAACATTAGTATTAAGATGTTAATAAACCCATGATCTCTTACCAGATCGGTCATTAAGTCCTTGTTGTAACAATTTAACTCTCTGTGCTATTGTCAGAGCTCTCATGTGAACTTTTTCTGCCAAAACCTTAAAAAAAAATATTAAGACATTAAAACACATTTCCACATGTGATAACAAACAATCCCATTACCTACCTATGGTTTTACACTTTGAGTTTTAACTATACTTCCGCATAAATCTTAAATCAATAGAAACCTCTAATACCTATACCAACAGCACTGTACGAACACATTAACTATCAGATCCTTGTGCATGGAGGAAAACAAAGTAAAATAAACAATAAAATTAACACATGGCTTAGAAGCTCATCAGCTCTACTTGAATGCAACACCTGGACATGAAAACTAGCCTTTCTCTTTAAAGTGTGAAGGGTAATGAATACCTACAATAAATTACAGAACTTGGTACTTTCCTTAAAAAAACCTACTGACACAGAGATTCAGTTGAAAAAACCAATCTAGCCTAAAATAAAATAAGCAGTTCTGTGTGCAAAAAATGAACATTTTATTTCAAGATCTCCCATAAGATGCCTACATAAGAAACAGACATGTTAGCATACTTTCTTACCTCTGCATGTAAACATGAGTAACGGTTGATACTTCCCAAAATTGCAATACCAAAACTATGCCATTTTTTACTACTACTGTGGTCCTAACATCCACTATGTAATAACAGAAAAGCAAATTTGCTCAGTAACATCACAAAATGCATAAAGAAAAAACAATAGACTGCATACATAATTCATACTGTTACTACCTGATCTTCAACAGACAAATTCTACCACACAAGTAATTTCTATCAAGCAAGTTCTACAGTCAAGTTTTCAGCAGTTCTAACTAGAAATCTAGTATTAAATCACCTCCCCCCCCCTCAAAATTTTGGTAAATGAAAATAAATTATTTAACTGTTCTTAGTGTTAAGTGAAATATAATAAAAGATTTATAGTCTGTTTTCTAAGTCAGCCTTTGCAGTTAATAGTCAGTAATCCAATTTACCTCATATGCCAGCTTTCTGATAGCCTCCTTTACATCCATGGTGCGGCCTACAATTATTGGCAAAGTCCTTTCTGATGGAGCGATACATGACAGCACAGCACGTCTCACATCTGGGTTTGAATCATTTTCAAGCAACATGCTGTAAACTGAAAATAAAATAGTCATAATAATGCTTTCATATGAGTTGGAAACAAAGAAAAACAGAAAATACAATCAGCAGCTATTATCAGAACCCCTCTCCTGCCCCTGCAGAGCTGATAATTTACGAAACGGTTCAGGGTCACAACTCCAAGATTTTATGGTAACTACATGCTGAGCTATGATGTCAAAAGAAATAATATTTGTAACCATAAGTAAGATCTTCAGTTAATAACTCCAAAAATTGCTGCTCCAGATCCCACCCATAAATAACCACTTTGTCATTTATTAGCAGAAAAAAAAAAAATTTCAAAATATTGGCTCTTTAAGACCTCTATTCACTAGTTGTACTTCTTCATTATATTTTGTGATAGCTTCATTATCTTTTAGATCCTCAAATTTTCCTATAAATGGAAAACTGAAATCTCCATTAATCCTACCAAAACTCTTATAGTAAATCCCTAACATCCCTCACACTCTTTTATTATATTTTGAACCTTATTCAAAATCCAAAGCAGCTATAAATTTAGTTTAATCAGAGTATACATGAATTCATCTTGCTCTGTGAGACAATGATTTACTATGAAATTTATGTGCTCCTAAATAAGTAACCTATAAACAACACGTAGAAAATAAAATTTAAACAAAGCTACCTTATCAACAGAAAATCCCAATTAAGTAATTCTTTACAAAAGGCAATATGTAAAGATTAATCAAGGCACAATTTACATACCAACTCTGCTGGTACAAACTAGACTTTGTCTACCTCGAGGCAAAGGAAGTAGCAACTTAGTCAAGGATCATACAATACACAAAGAAAGCCTCAAACATCATCAAGATCTCTGCATTGCAGAGATGGTGATCTCTTCTAGAAAAGTTATCATAATTTGAGACAACAGTAGTTTTTCCTCTATCATCTCTACTCTTCTAAGAGTTTTGTACTAATTCAATTAACAGTACCAAAGGGTCCTTAGAGGGCAAGAACTGGATAAACACATATTATACCTCCACTCTAGTATACAACACATTTTCACAAGCCTATTTCTACAATCAGTTCACAGACCTCAGTATGATTGTCCAAGCAGATCTCTCCTAACAGTTGTCTTTTCCCCTTGAACACACATAGCACTTGCATCTTCCATCTCCTCTACCAAAGAATTTCACTGTTTAAAAATTATTACAAGAATACCCTCAAGCATCCTTATATTCAGTGCTCAAAAAAAAAAAAAAAAAAAGCTTTAAAATACTTTGAAGTAAGGTAAATTAGACAAAAGAGAAAGGCCAATACTACTTACTATTAACAACAGGGCAGTTTTCATCCTTAGGATCTTGAAGCCTTGACAGGGCCAAGACAGCTTGAATTCTCACATTTGGAAATTTATCTTCAAGTCTAATCAGCATAGCTTCATTAATTTTATCAAATAAGTCATCATCAATCTCAGCATTCTCTGGCATATTTCCCAAAATCTTATTAACAAGCTGACAGGTTCGAAACCTAACTGCATGGCTGTTCGCATTGTGAGACTTAGGGAAAGAAAAAAAAAGATATTCTTATTATCACACTTTTCTCATTTCCAACATAAGGCTATTAATGTGTACATCTAAGTGCCTAATATTCTACAGAATTAATGAAATATGGACTTCTATGTTTCAAAAGCTTTTCCAATTTAATTTTATTTTTAATTTCAAAAAGCCATAGAACTAAAAAACAATTACAGCCCATTGCCTAGACCAGCAACTCTAGAAAATTGGCAGTGCCTTCACAAAGGAAGCAGCACACTGACCACTGCACGCAGCCTGCAGTGCATTAGCCAACTTACTGTTCTTCCTCCATAAAACATTAGCAGGAAAAAAAAAACACATCAGCAATTATGATTAGTTATCTTAGGCCTGATCCATAATCTTTCCTTGGCAAATCAATAGTTTAGGAAAATGTAATTCTATTTGTGTGTTTATGCTGTTGGAGCCATGTAATGCAGTAAGCAGAAAGGACTAATACATGTGCCAACCACAGTTGCATAGATCTTCTAATATTTTTGTTATCAAAGGGAGAGTATAAATTAATTCCCACAACACTTCTAAAATTTCACACTTACAAATATACCTATAGTAAAGCCTATAGTGACATATCTGATAGCCATATAAGAGAACATTCATTTTTCTCAAAGGCCAATTTTGAAATCCAGTTGTTGAATTATTGTGTGTGATGTGGTGTATCTTTTTGTGCTGGGAGAATGGGGATGGTGTTACTTGTCAAACACTAGCTTTGTTTTGCTTTCACTTTTTAAGTTCTAATTTGTAATTATTGTCAAGTACCAGCAAGTTTTCCCCACTGCAAAACATTTCTAAGTTAGAAATGTTAGACATTTAAGAATATATGTTAACTGTACCTCAAGCAGGAATTTAAACACATAATTCAGAAGTAAATTATCTTCTTCTCCCTCCTTACTACCATCTTCTGTCTCCACGTGATAGAACGAAGTAACAAATCCAGCTGCAAAATTGATCACTCGTTCCACTGTTGGTTCCCGCCTATAGATTATCATAGCATACTTGAGGAAGTGAATGAATTTTTCATTAAAGTCTTCTTTATCATCCAACTGGGAAAAAAAAAATCAAAGCACAACAAAATATAACTATCCGGTTCATCTTTCGAAGCTGTACCACAGAAAAAATAAAGTAAGTGGGCTTACAATTGACAGCTTCCAATTGAATTTAAATTTTTAAAGGGCTACAGCTAGCAGCGGGGCACACCCGCTGTCGTGCCCTCCTCAGTGAGTATTTTGCTGTAACTCCACAGCAGGCACATTATAACCGCGGGGTTCCCCCCGGCCGATAGATTTCAGGACAACAATCAGCACCCCATCCATTCTATCCTGCGCCACACCCACATCTCGAGTATCCGAGCACCTTCCCGCGGCATCACCAACACCCGCGGGCAGCTCTCATCGCCGCGTTCGCCGCAGACAACTGTGCAGAATAGTTCAGCGGCCTGGCTTTGCAGCATTTGAGTGGGTTTATTTGGGGAGGGCTGGGGGTTTTGTTTGTTAGCTTGTTTTTACGTTGCGGGCTCTCCTTAGGCACACTGGTGTTCGCTTTAGGGGAACACTGCGGAGGCGGCCCCCGCCCCCTGGGGACCAGCGGAGCAGCCGCTGGGGCCCTCAGCTCCCCCCGCGCCGGGTCGCCCGAGGGCAGCCGTACCTGAGCATAAGTGCTCTTCAGAGCCGCCACGAGCTTCACGTGGTTCTGGCGAGGCTTCTGGGCCAGCTGAAAGGCTTCCTGGACCTGCAGCAGCTTCCTTCTGGCTACCATGGCCGGGAGCGCTTGCGGCACCAAACCCCTCACGGCCGCGCGCGCCAGCAACGGCCGCGGCGCCCGCGCGCGCAGCTTCAAACCCCGCGCGGGAGCGGCTCCCGATCTCGCGAGAACGCCGGGCGGGCGCGCGCTCGTGCCTGCGCGCTGGAGGCGGGGCGGGCGATGGCGGCTGGAGGGCGGGAGCGCGCGGGGAGCGGCGCCATTTCTACCGCCACAGGGGGACTCTGCTATCTTCTCGTCCAAGCTGCGAGCGAACACTGCCATGTCCCCTAGACCATGGCCCTGAGAACAGTCACTTCTTGAACACTTCCAGGGATGGTGACTTCACCCATCCCCCTGGACAGCCCACTCACCTTTCTGTGAAGATTCACCCTGTGAAAAATGGATATTTTATGATTGGCTTTTTGCAAACATTACAATTAATATTATATGTGTAATGTTAAAAAGTTATGCTGTATTAATTCTCTTAAGTAGTGTGTTAAATATAGTTTTAGGTTCTAACATAATATCAAAATAGAGACTATGTATGTGGGGGGAGGTTTTTTTTTTGGTTTTTTTTTTTTTTTTAGGAATTAGATACTCGCTTCAAAGAGCACCTAAATCTTCCAGAGGAAAAAAAAATTATAGCTTTCTTATCAGAATAAACTAATTAATTTCTTCAAGCCTTGCTCAGTCTCAAAGACACCTTGGGGATTAAAGGAATCAGTTAACATACAACAGACAAAGTTCTTGTTTTAAATAGAATGTATAAATAACCTCAGTATATGAACATGCAACAAGCTATTGCCTTTAAAGTTATTCCTTTGTTCACAAAGTATACTTTACGTGACATAGTGTGCAAGAGCATCCAGACATCCATAATTCTTTGCTTTTTATTGTCTTCTAATTGTCCTGACTATAAACTTTATTACTCTTATTATATTACTATTTTTATAACCATTTTATTATTATTAAACTTTTAAAATTTTAAAAACCAAGTAATTAGCGTTTTTCACAACCCTAATCACCCTTTCTGTGAAGAAATTCTTCCTAATGTCCAACCTTAAGGTGGCTCGTAAGACTGTGTTCCCCAGTCCTGCCTGTGAGCAGATGCCTGCTCATATAGCGCTATCTGGCTATAGCCTCCTTTCAGGTGGTTGAATGATGAGGTCCTCCTGAACCTCGTCCAGGCTTTACAGCCCCAATTCCTGCAGCTGCTCCTCATGGGATTTGGGCTCCAGACCCTTCAGGGCGGGCTGGGCCATGCGGGGGCCCTGCGGCTGTTCCAAAGCCCGTTTGTAGTGTCAGTCCGGCTGTGGCTGAGGGGGAGCGGCACGGGCGAGGCCTTCCAGAATTACATTGGCCAAAATAGATAAATGTGCCTGACAAACCCGCCCGGAGCTGCTCTCCCAAAGCCCTCTCTGGACGTGAGCACCAGGGAAAGAACAGACCGGTTTCGTAAACCGAAATGGCAGCGAGCTGAGAAAGCTCAGCCGCTGTCTAAATAATGAGAGCTCATTGAAACTCTGCTCTTCTGTACCCTCTGCGAGGGGCCTGAGAAGGCGCACGTACAGATGCAACACCCATTTGCGCTCCTTCCAGTATGAATCCCTTTTTAGTGGAAATTTCCCCCAAGCTTTCAAGTGTTTGTTGTGAAGCAATGCTTTCCCAGAAATCCTTTAACTTGAGAATAGTAATAAGCCTCATTATCTCAGTATCTCATTAAAAACAGGAAAGATAACTAAGCTCAAACCCCGGAGCTGTGTTAATGTTACGGAACTTAGGGTGAGCATTAAATGACACAATTAACGAGAAACAAGGGCGTGGCTGGTTAGTTAAGGAGAAACATTCTGAGCATGTATCAGAGTTACAGACAACATTCAAAGAAGTGAACACAAGCTATGGACAGCAGGAACTTAAGGTTTGACATCCAAATATGTTTGGGCTTTAAGAAAAAAGTACCTGATGGACCTCAAGGGATGACAGCTATTTAGTAAGGACAGGTGACAAACCATCAAATGACAAGAGGTCAAATAGGCAGGACCTGGATTGAAGAAGGGTCATTTTTGTCTAAGGAGAAAAAAAAGAAAAAACAGAAATAAAAAAGAAAAACACTAGGGGTCAGTCTTGTTCTAGATCTGAATCTTCCTAGTGTTTTTATTTAAGAAGCAGATTTTAATCAACCAAATAATTGGAATTATTTTCTCCTTACAATGGTGTCAAGGATTATGGGATATATATGAGCTGTATGTGAAGAATGGAGGGCAGCAGCTGGAGACTAAGTATTCTCTTTTATAGATAAAAATAAATTCTAAAATAATTTAAATATGTGGCAGAGGGCTTTTTTCCCCTGACATATTATACTACCATGCATTTGTGTATGTTTTAAAAAAATACCTCCATTTTAAAGATGAGTTTTATATTTTTTATTAACTTCTAAAATATATGGATCTGGCCTAATCACCTTCTGCTCCTAGAGAATAGGAAATTGATACTATATCCACAAATACAATAGTAACATAGAATCTTATATGTTAGCATTTTTTCTAAAAGTCTTCATTTTATGCTGGAAAAATAATCACTCTACAAAACCACTATAATCAACTGCAAATCATCAATGACTTGAACTTCTTTTAATTTAAAAAAATTTTGAAAAATTAAACTTAGTGGGGAAATACAATGTGTAACAATCTTTCTATTTAATGTATTTTTTACTGGATAATTACCTTCATATAGATTTTTTTTTTCTGCAATAGAATCCCTCTCTGTGGACAAGAAGATGCAAACAGGAAGATGTGGTTCTTGTGGCATTAAAAACACAGGAGAGTTATTTTGAGTGAAATCATAATGCAAACTGAATGATTTTTGATTCGCATGTTTAGCATCCCAGTTGTGCCTACGTGCATCTCAGCTCTACAGAAGGCCTTCCCTGGAGAATACCTCAGAGTCCCTTACCATGGATGTGAGATTTATTTCTTACAGACTGCTTTAAATATTTCTGCTAGGCTTTGCTTTTACAGGTAGAAATAGAAAATTCTCAGTACAACTGGTATTTCATGTGTAGGTAAATAACATGCTGAAGCAGGATCATAAATGCTGGTTATGTTTCTGTGGTACCAGATACCTTGTTCAACTGATAGAAGTGTTGCAATCATGTTTTTTACAGCTTACTTTAGTGCAGCCTTGACTGCACTGATCAGCTTTAATGAGCCCTGGCCTGCCTCACCTGAGGCCTGAAGCCACAGCCTTTGCCTGTGGGCCCAGAAATCCATTCCAGCTCTGCCCTGCACCCTCAGTTCTTTGCTGAGCTAATTTTTGGGGCGCAGTGAGGACCAGCTGCTTCCTGAAGGATGGATATAATGATTGATTAGGAGGGCAAAGATTTAATGAAGGCCCAGAGGTTATAGCCAGTGGGATTCCACAGTTCTGTCCAGAAAAGAATGATGGAACTCTGAACCTTGAATCATGCTGCAGGCGCCGGAGGGTAATGCACTCTATTAATTCCAACTTTTCTCCTTGTCCTTTAAAGTAGTGACCTTATGTGCCTTGTTCTAATTCTCATGGCTCACTGTTCTAGATCCTTTCTCTTTCCTTTGTTGGTCCTGTTATGTGAGCAAATACAGTGCCACAGGGTAAGCCAAACTTGCTGCATGCCAATTACTTTGTGGTAATATTAAATGTAGGTCATTGGATAAAAAATGGAAGTTGATGCTATCCTGTTAGGTGTTCATGGGCTTTTATATCTGATGTGTCTGGTTGGTTCCAGTTTCCATATTTAAAACATAAACATAGTAATGTTTCATCTATAATTAAACTATCATTATGCAATAGAAGCTGATGTCCAAAACTTGTATAAATGTAAGCCACCTATAAAATTGTATATACATTTTTGAATAGTTAATGTTTTCAGTCAATGAGGAAATCAGTAGCCCTTCTGCTGTTTTTGGAATCCTGTTTTATGAGGTGGGCAGAAATTAAAAATATAAAGTAGTAATATATAATATTTGTATGTGTAATTATGTATAACATGGGTAATTATCCAGGATGAATCAGTGGTGACACTTTATTTTCATCATTTTTCTTGCACTCAATCCCAAAACAAGTTTTGTTGGAAATGGAATCATGAATTAGGCATAACTTATGAGTCTTCTGACTGTTATTTTTATCCCTATTTCCATTTTATTTTCCTCTTGTCAAAAAAAAGAGACCATGGTTCCTGGATTCTCTGTTCTGGGGTCAAAAAGCTACTCTAGGACCAAAATGAATGTCAGTGGAGATCAAAAATGAGGATAGTGATTTAGGAATTGAATTAGAATCTCAGACATGTATCTTCCCTTACTGGCACACTAAGCTGAGAGGTTTTAAGTAAGTTTTAGTAATACAGCTTTTTTATTTGAAACATAGAATCACAGGAAGGTTTGGGTTGGCAGGGACCTTGAGGCTCATCTAATTCCTGCTGCCACCCCAGTGCTGCCATGGGCAGGGATGCCACCCACTAGCTCAGGGTGCCCAGGGCCCCATGCTGTCAGCTCTGACATAACATTACAGTTAATAACTAACTTGTTCTACCATTTTCAAAGGCAAACTTTGTTGGACTGCAAAACAGCAGTAGAATGTAATCCAGAGAATCAGTTTAACTTTACTATTGTATATAAAAAAAAAAAAAAATCTCACTGAGCACCGGTGTTCAGACAAAGAGTGAAAGAATTAGGCTGTATTAATTGTGTTTTAGGAAAGCTGTTTGCAGTGTGTTGAACAAAGGTGCAAACTTATGTATTAAATATGTGCAACAGAAATATATTTTTTTATGTCTTGGAATTTGAGGGTATGGCTCTTTTAATAGTAACTAGTAGCTAGTCAGGAGATGGCAGAAGTTACGTAGTTTGAGTGTTCAACAAGCAGGAGGTATCAAAAATGGAAGGCTTATAGTCTTTTGCTCATGTATGGGTTTTTTGTTCTTTTACAGAAGGAACTAGTTCATATATCGGAACAGCAAACCTACAAACCTGTGTACAGTTAATCAAAGATTTATAAAAACTGTAGTGACTTGACCACTTTCTCTCACTTTTTTTTTTTTTTTTTACCAAAAATTAATGCAGCAATAATAATTCAAGCATATGCATTTTTGATGCTGTTGAGTCAGGGACGGAAAGAAAAGACTCCGGTCTTCAGAGGGCGAATTGGAAGCTTTAACGAAAGTAGCGCATCTTTTTATAATGTGACTCGCTAAGGTGAGACTTGATTACTCTCAGAGTAAAACCTCTTGCACTATTAGTGAGCCATGAATAGCACACTCGGAGAATCATATCTATAAACAACAGTTACAGAAAGAGAGATAATAATTGTTTTAATTCTTTTCTCTTAATTTCCCAGGCTCAGCCTGGGAGAAAATTATCTCTGTTCTTTCTTCAACTGAACTGAGTATATCCACACATTTTCTGGTTAGATTTTTGATTTTTATTTTGAACTGTTTTTGCCATCTACTGGCCCAAGTTCAGACACATTCTGTAATTTACTTGTGTTCCACGTGATTCTCACAAAACCCATATTTGTATAGTACACATTTGCAACATCCTTGTTTTGGCATCTTATTTATAGGTGATTCCTAGATCAGTTACAAGGGAAAAAGAAAGCTAAATGCTCACTGAAATATTCTAGCATTATCTGCTGAAATTCTGTTCTTGATACTAATTTGGGGTTTTTGAGTAATGAAATTAATGAACTTGAGTCATCTGTGAATTTATTTTCTGGTGCATGAGGTTTGATGGAAACTTTTCCAGGGATTGAAGAATTGCCTGAGAAGTCTTGTCTGGACTGAGAATGCTTCACTAGTGATAAATTTGTTTTGCTAAAACATCATATTGTACCAAATTCTCAAGTTCTTTCCCTCTAATGCCCCAAAATTCATAAAAAGCCTGCTTGAAGATATCTCAGTAGTTTATGCCTTTTCTAATGTATCTGCAGATCCGTGCTTCTCTGCTCATGCCCATATGGGTGTCTCAAGTCTCTATCCACCCCTGCATTCAGGTTCAGTATTTAGTAGAGCAACCATAAATGTTACTGTCCACCTGTGTGATAACACAGGTAAGTTCTTGTAAGTACTTGTAAAACTTTTGCAATTTTCTTAATTTGCTTTCTGTTTCCACTTAGTTTGTTCTATTTTTTTCTGAAGAAACAATGTGTTAGGACTGTTCTATTTTTTTCTGAAGAAACAATGTGTTAGGACTTTGCTCCAGCCCTTGCTCTTCCCTTGATTGTCCTAATAAGCTTGTCAATTTAATCAAACTCTTACATATAATTAAATTCCCAGGCTTTTTCTCAAATTGATGACGAGATAGAGAAGGTATTATAAAATATTAACAGATTTAAGCTTATGTGTGAGTACATGTCTTAATCAGACAATTAGCAGTGGCATGTCCCTGTGACCTAGTCACAGAAAACGTTCCAGCAGCATCTTGATCACTAGTGCCAGTGAATAAAGAAACTGTACTTTGTTATTCCTTTGTACAAGGATCTGTTTCTCACCTTTTCTAATTAATGTTCTTTTTGGGCTAAACATAATTTCTCTGCTTAGCATCTCTTAGGAACTGTGATAATTTTCATTCATACATTGCATTTCTCAGTCTTCATTTCCTCTCATTCCTGGAGTGAAGATTTTTTTCTGCCTCTAGAGATTTAGAGTATCTCCTTTTCTCCCAGCAATCAAGGGTTTGGTTTCCCTGTACCAAGGTCTTATCTTCTTACATCTTTACAGTGTTCCTTCTTCCCACTGCATTTTAGGTATTCTTCTGCCCTGATCTTTTCCGTTTAGGAGTGTTATTCCTAACAGTTCTTTGTCTCTCTTTGCCCTCACCAAGATTTTCTGGTTTTCTTCTGCCCTACTATTAACTGACACCAGATAATCGTCCTCCTCAATTCTGATAGTCCTCAGGAAACTTTTTTTTAAACCCACCACTAGCAAAGTGGGAGCTTCTCACCCAAGAAGGATGGCAAGTACTGCCAGGAGATCAGGCTGGAAAGCTGCTTGCCTTTCCCGGTAGGGGCAGCAGGGCAGAAGCAGCCTCATGACCCCTCTGGCTGGCTGCAAGTCAGCGGTGCCTGAGGTGGAGCCCTCGGCATTCCCATGGGGCCTCTTGCATTGGCAGCAGTGTCACATCACAGGGATGTTGGGCAGCTCTTGGCTTCCCTTATCTGTTCTCTCCCCCTTTTCCTCTTTTCTACCTCTTCTATTTCACCCTACTTGGCCTTCTCCTACTTCTCTTCTAGACTTGTTTAAACGTGTTCACCAACAGTTTTCTTCTCGCATAAAACTTCACTGAAGTATTCTCTTAAAAAATCCCATTATCTTAATAGCTTGCCTTTTTTGTGAGTGTATTTTCCTGCCTTTTCTGTCCCTTTATTTATTTTACATGTCCAAGCCTGATCTCTTTGAAACAGTATGCGCAAAAAAAAAAAAAAAAAAAAAAAAAAAAGAAGAAAAAAAAAAAAAAGACCTGTATTACTCTGTAATACTGTCAGTCTTCTTCAGACACCTTTCCAGTGCATTTAGTATGACTGGAGTGAATGGAGTCTCCTTGGATAAGGCAGGCAGACCGGATTGTGGACACAGCTCCTGGGCTCAGCTGTGCTTGTGGGCCCCTTGGCTCCCATTCTGTTTTCAACACAGCAGCAAAAGCTGAGCAAAGGTTCTCTTCATCACCTATGGGCCCACCCTGGTTTAGAGAGGATTGCCAAAATAACAGAACATGTAAAAGGTGCCAACACTCAGATGACCTCTGCAGTCCTTTGACCCTTAAGAAGGCAGCATGACCTGATCTTCAGGCAATCTCTACTACAACAGATCCCCGGCAATGCCTGTGCTACTGTCTCTAGGCTGGCTCAGAGTCTCCGGGGAGAGTTTGTAGCACCCAGCCGCTGGCGTCTTCTCCTGGCGGAAGCTCAACCATTTGAAGAGAAGGGGAGGGAAAAAAATATCCCAATCAGGACGCTTGCACATGCTGTTCTCTTCTTGCTCGCCTGGGTGTTTTGCTGAAGGACTGGGACATCTGCAGAGAAGGAGGAGCGGCGGCGGCTGGAGCGTGCCCTGGTCGGGCTGAAGTTCCTCCAGCGCCGGGGGCTGAGTGCGCTCAGCCGGGGGCGAGCGGCGGGGCCGGGATCGCGCTGCCCGGAGCTTACGCAGACAGACGTGATTAAAATTCAAGCCTAATGGCCTCTGGCATAAACAACATTCATCAGCCCGGGACTTGCAATGGATCTAAAGCCGCTCGCAGCAGCTCGGCAGAGGAATACAATCGGGAAATGCACGTGAAAATGTGCAAGAAGATTGCCCAGCTCACTAAGGTAAGTCTCGCTGTTGCAGTCTTTCCAGGGAGGTGAGGCTGCCCTGGCCGGGGGTGTCAGGGAATTGTCTCCTCTGGTGCCCTTATCTGACAGGAGGGAAAGGAAGCGGCTCTTCTTAGGCAGTTGCCGAGAGCATCGGTGTGCACAAACTTCCCTGCACACAGTTCCCCGCGGGGGCTGCAGCCCATCCTTAGGGGTTGCCTTTGTGGCAGTTGATGGACTCCTCACACTGCGCTGCTCTAATTACCATAGTGCCATGACGTGAGGAGCTCCAGCTCCGCCAGGACGCGGGGTTTGTCTGGAAGCTGGTGAGAGGGATTGACAGAATCCGCTTTTCTTCTAGAATTACGAAGACTGCAAAAAATTTGAGTTTATAGGTTCTCAAGTAATATTGTTGCAAAACTGCAGCCAACGCGTGGTACTACAGTACAATAGTACTCTGAGTCGCAGCTAATTATTCCTGATGTGCATAAGAAGAACTACTTTAAATGACGTTTGTAAAAGGGGTTGGAGAAGAGACGGGACTAAATTACGTGGTATATTGTACTTCAAACTTTTAGTCAATATTGAACTATTCAATATCTTCCACACTGTTGAGAAATAAGAGAAAATATGTAGGAAATGGCATTTATCTATTAACCTATTCTTATGCTGCATCTTTGTCAGTGAGAAAGACATATTTACTACCCTTGCTTACTAATGCAGCTTTTACACGTTCTGTAACTTTGCTGCAATTAATACTTATTAGCGATGCAAAAACATTGAATGAAAATACAGATCAAAGAATAAGAAGTCATTTAGATGTTTAAGTTAGAATGGCTTACTAGTTACAGTGCTATTGTTCTTATCTCACGATAACGACATAACAGTGTACATCACGTGCATCAATACAAGAGCTACCTCTACTTACCTATACTTCCTATACCTCTTGTACTATATCAATACTTACTTTACAAATTCTTTGATTGTATTTTTGTTTAACAGTATTGTGCACAATAAGATCCTTCTTCCCATACATTGCATAATTTTATTCCAGTCATTGTGTCAGATGTCTTTTGCTTATTTCCTACTGCTAAAGTATGTGTGGTTTGATTTCTTTAGTTTTGATAGAATTTCCCCTCTTAATGCTTTTCAGTTATCTGAAATAAAGATTATTTATACCTGAGGCTCAAAAAAGTACTTCTGAAAGGCAAATAATTCTGTTTTGGAATGCGGCTTTTAAGAAGCAATTTTCTCTGCAATAACACTACACTTACAGAGAATTCATGGCACAACTGGAATTTAAATCACATGCTTTCCGTTCTGAATTCTGTGTAGACTAATGCTGTTGGCAAGCATGTAAGAAGCAAAATCTCACACCAGATCAGCTGAAAAATGGCTATATGGGAAATTTGTCATAATAATTTTTGGCCTAGGAATTTTGAGAGCTCCCTTTTAAAGCACTGTTTTCTTGGTTATATTACAGCTCGAATGATTATACTTTAATCCCTTCTAAATTTAAATGGTCCATAGTACTTTTCCTTTTTGTTTGTAACCCAGTATGCAATACTGCTGTGTGTTGTTGCACAGCTGCAACTTCCTGTCTCAGTGACTGTAGATTTTCATTGATGAGGAGATAATGATCTCAATAATCATCCACTCAGTGTTGTGCCAGGTGAGATTAATAAAAAATATGTAAATTATGTATAAGATATAGATCTTGACTTCCATTCACTTTCTTAATAGTCACTAGGGCCATCTTCCTACTCTCAAAGGCAAAGAAGTGTGTAAAGGTATAAACAGGAACCAAACTGGGTGAGGTGAAGAGTTTCTGTCCTTGCATGAAGTGCTGATTATGTCTTAAGGTGTTGATTAGAGGAATACTGGGATCCAAGGGGGCAGAGACTGAGAGATGCTCCCATTCTACTGCCCTGATATTTCTGGCTTCGAAGAGGTAGAATATAGGAAGTTTTCATACCTTCAGTCATGCATTTTTCCTGTTCTGCATGTTTTTGGCTATAGCCGCAAAAAATACAAACCTTTAGCAATGTCAATGTTTTGTTTGCTTTGGGCCACAGACTACTAGTTTTTTGTAGCTCACTTCTCTTGAAATGGGTGTATTATGTATTGTATTTAATTGTAGCAGAATGCATGACTTTGTAGTTGTTATAAAGTAACACCAGTAATGACATTCAAATTTCTCCATCAGACGCTGGACCCATGGCATGTTGCTTCATGCTTTCCCAGTTCTTTGTGTCTGTTTAGCAGTAACTTCTGTATCTGTTTAGCAATAATCTGGAGTTTAAGATGCGTGGTGGCTTTTATAAGACTTGGGGTGTCACTCCCTGCTGCCTCAAATTACGGATTTGTAACATCTACTGGCTGTTACAGGATTTTCATGTGCCCATGGTTTCTCAGCATGGTCCTTTTTACTTGAAATTGGATGAGAAATTCACATGAACTCTTGAAGAAGAGTGTTGAGGATCAGCTTTCATTAACAGAGTCAGTTTGGACAGGGCTAACAGGAACTAGATACACTGCAGATATCCATGCAATTCAAGCTTCTTTTCAAACCTCTGCCAGTGGGGCTCACACCAAACCTGCTCTTCTGGACTGCAGTTCTGAAACCAAGCCCAGTGTGAATACCTAGAAAGGTGACAGTAGCTGGTGATCAGAGAGCTACCTAAACCATAAAGTAGTTCTGTTTCCTTCTTAGAAACAAATTCCTGGATACCAATGGAGGGGTATTTTTTAATGAGAGAAAACAGTGGTTCTCAAGTATTTTTTTTCCCTTGGGGTTCATCTGACTCTCTATTGCAAATCTGAGAGCCTTGTTATAAGAAGCACATTTTCAATTGCAGTATTACTGGTCAATTAGATTGTTACTAAAAAGAAAGTTGATTAGTCTGGCAAAAATTTTGTGTATGTATGTTGGATACTGTGAGTTGAATCAGAGAAAGAGAGTGCTGATGCAAGAAAAAGTTAATTGCTGGTAAAATGCACTTGCAAACCCTTTTTTCCCTTTAGGGGAAAGAAATGTCAAAGGGAAGCAAGTGTGTTCCTCTTCCAGAAGCAGCAGCATAGGCAGATGTTTCTTAATGACTCTGTGTGCAGCAGTTCAAAATGTTACACGTTATCACTGCCTATCACCAGCACTCACTAGGAGGTTTAGCCCCTCAGCTCAGTCAGCAAGGTAGAAAATATGACCATTATTTAATAGGCTTCAGTGAAAAATCAGCCAGAAAAGCAAACCCCTCTTTCCTTTGTTGTTTAAGGGAGGGATGGCTGACTTCTGTGCTAATATGCTTATATTTTGTTAGCTTCACTCTTGTGGATGGAAATTTATTGAAGAATTAGCAAGTGGCCTGGCAAGTGTGTGGGGGCACAGACTGTTTGCACCACTTCAGTGTCTTGTACCAGGGCTATATATCAGATCTTTTAACCTTTCCTGCTTTACTTGCCATAAATCTATCAGACATTTCTTGGTTTTAGACCTGAAATATGATCAAATTTTAATGGTTTATTCTGGAAGCACCTAACAGCTGGGTACCTCTAACAGAGCACTTGTGTGGTCTACTCATATTCCTGTTGAAAAATGTTGCCTTTTTCACATAGTTTAAGTTTACTGACCTTGTTTGCTGTGATGTGTTGACAGTACTCAATAACCAGTGCTTACAGTGGTTCAGCTGTTGTGCAGTTAGTTATTATGCTACCAGAGCTCTCCTGTGTGCTTGAGGCTTTTTGATCTCAGCTCTCTAGAGATGTATTCAATATTCTACAAAAATGAAGCAAAATAGAATAGAAGAAAAACTAGGATCATGCTTTTGGAGCAACAGTATTTTTCCTTTCGGCAAGGAATATAAAAAATTATTTTCATGTAGGCAAATAGAGAGAATCTATTTATAAAACTGCTTAAATTATGTGCTAACAAGACCAACAAAATTAGCCATCCGTATCCCCAAGTACTTTCCGATGTATTTGTTTTCATGATTTTTGTATACAACTTGCTATCAAAGCTAGCATTATTTTTGCTTATGAGCTGACAGGAATGTGCAGGATAAGATTTCTCAACTTGTCTTTACTATGTTTTCTTTCCTTACAGAAAGTTCCTCCCTAAAAAGGAACTCCTGAATTATTAAATGAATGTGTAATGTCATAAAATTGTGTTGATCAGCTAGTCAAAAGCAGTATTAAAGCCATACTTCTATTGGTAAAAAGCCTAGTATCTTATTTGGAGAGCTATAAATTATCATTTAAATTAATTCAAGGGATGGGAATGACATCTATGTATGGAATTATTTCCATACCATACAAATTTGACACTAATTATATCAAGTTTGCAGAAAATCTGATGGTCTTAGTAATTGACAAGTCAAGGCTACTTTATAATGGAGAGTACCTAATGAATTCGTCTGTTTATCAATGAATACTAGTTAATGTTTATACATGTTTTGCATATTATTAATATGCAAATTACAGACAATAGGCAATAAAATATCTAATGATCCATTAATTGCACAAAAGTAAATTGCAAGTTTATAGCTTTTTCATGTTCTTTTTTTTAAATGTTAATATTTAAAAGTACGTTTTCAGTGCCGCTGTAACAGTACCTCTCTCCTAATATTTCCTTTAACAGTATGTACATGCCAATGTTTTACAACTATGAAAATTATACCCAAATTAAAAGTCAGTGCCAAGTCTGTTGAAGACATTATCATGTAAATATTTTGAGCTATGTGTTTTAGGCTTTTGAACACTCCAGCATTGAATATTGTATATAAAATACTTTTATTTCCATAAAGTATCATGTCCTTCCCCCCACCCCACAGCCAGCACTCACATCTTCATTACCTAAAATATTTTCTGTGTTTCATTAAAACAGCTGTAACACTGTGGTAGAACTCCCTCTGTTGCCACCTCTACAGTCATATTTTAAACACCTTAAGTGTCTCACTGTTTTTCCTGGCTGTACACAGATTGTCTTTAGTCTGATTCTGAAAACTACTCAGCCTGTGGTTTTAGTGGAAACAGATAGGCATGTGAGTTTTGGGGGTTTCTTTTGTGGTTTGTTTCTTTGTTTGTTTTTGGTTTTTGTTGTTGTTGTTAATTTGTGGGGTTTTTTTTGTTTGTGCTTAAAGTTAGCAAGAAGTCTGTGAATATAGTTAGTGCAGTACCAAGTCTGAGTTAATTTATCCAATCCCCCAGTGGGCACAATAACTCAAACTTTGCTGTGCTGGTTCAAACTTGGCATTTTACTTCGGCCAAAGCTTGGAGACAGCAGAGCACACACAACTCTGTTACTGAGGAAATACTGCCTTTATTTCATAAAGAAACTACAAACTGTCTGCTTTCAAATAGGGATTTTTTTTTTTTTTTCCGTAAGTTAATGACCTGGGTGAAAATCTGCTGAAGGAAGATTTTTTTTTTTTTTTTTTTTTAAATGTGATTCTCATTCAGAACTTTGCCTGACTTGGTTTTTAAGCACATAAAATAAATGCAGTTTTAACCTGGGACAGTTTACTGCCAGAGAAGTATTCTGTTTTAAATATCTTTGGAAGCTACAGCATCTGGCTGTGACTATGCACCGACTGGTTTTAACTATATAACCCTCTTAGAGGGTTATAGAAGAGCTATCATTAAATGTTTTTTACTAAGATACTAATGCGCCTTAGTATTTCATAAAAATAACGAATTTCTGTATACATTGCAATCAACTCATTGCTACTACATTCTTTGCAAACTGCTTCCACTTTTTCTGATGATAAATGGTGGTTAAATTTTCTTGGGTTTATGATCATTGGTACAATCCTAGAAGGTGTCCAGCATATGCTTAATAAGAATATCTTCCTGAAATGGAACCATGAGTTGTGGCTGTATTCAATCAAGCTCTATTTTACTGTTACAAATGTTTGTGTCAAAATATCCTGGGTACATAAGGAACAGTGCAGTATTAAGATGTATATTATTATGTATCCCTTTAGCTTCATAACACTATGTTGACTTGGGGTTCCAGTGATGCTACTTTGAAAACAAGGAGAGAAACTGAAAGAAAAATATATTTTAAAAACCACTATGTTGAAGTCTGTCTGGGACAATAGCCAGAGTTACAGGAATATGACATGCATCTGGTGTTCTTGTCTAAAGGTTCATTGCCTTCATTGATCTGTGAGATTTTCCAGAGACTGGCAGAGTATCTTAATACTTCCTTGCCCTAACTGGATTTGTATTCAATACATTTTACAATAATTTCTTGAATCCCTGTAATCTTTTATTTGAATTTGCTTGCAGCAGCAAGAACTTAAATTTTGGTGCCTGTAGTAGTAGAACTGCTATTATAAATTCATAGACACCTGAGGGTTCTGATGGCTTATTTTCTTAATTAGCAAAGTATCTAGAAAGTATAGAAAATATTTTAAATTTTAAAAAATCCTCTCTGAGAATGCAAACTACAGGAAAGTAAGAATTTGATCCAATCTGTATAATGCTTTAGTTTGGATTAGAAAGAAATAGGACTCATTTTATCTATGCTTATCACAGATCTACATAAAGGGCAAAACTTGCAATAGATATTTGTCTCTACAAAACCATGTATTTGTTTGGGAAAAATCTCTTCCATCTCGACCTGTAATTAAATCAACAGTTCTACAACTTACATTTGCAACACTTTCAAATCTTACTGTGTTTTAAATAAATACTTGGAAAGATGGGAATCAGGTGAGAGCTTACTTGCCAAGTCTCTTTGGGTACTGTATTTATTGTAAAATTGGACTTAATTGTAATCTGCAAATCAGAAGGTATTTCAAAGCATAAAATTTCAGGTAAATATCTAGAGTCATTTAAAAAAACAACAAAACAGAACTTTTGAAAGCACTGAATATATGTCTGCAATTTAGACTCTTTAAAGTTCTTTAAAAGTCTGGGATATAATGAAACATTTCACAAAATAGGCTGTTATTTTAGCAGATGAATTCTATCACCACTGTATTTAAATCTGGCTGATGAAATGCATTAGCTCATATTTTTGAAGCATAATTGAGATCAAATTTCTATGAGTTTTAGATAGGTTTCTATCCTAGAATAGTTTGATATGTAACAAGAAACAGAGCTAAATTATCAGTGGATTTCATGCAAATAAGGTCTTTTTTTTTCTACTGACACAGAATTGGTGACTTCACTTGTGTACTAAAAATTCACCTGGTCTACAATGACAACAATGGACAGAGGACATAAATTTGTCAGACACATCCTTTACTTCCTGCACATTATACACCTGATAAAGCAGTTAGACACAGACAAACAAATTCAGTAATTCTGGAGACATTTTTGGGGTTTATGCAACACAGATTAGTCTTGTGACACTTAGTGCAGTCAAGACACTTCCTGGACTCCCAATTAACTTTTGTGGTTCTACAGCATATTTTTTTCTGTGCTGAAATTATTGGTGTCTTTTTTAACACCTGCTCTGCTTGTGGAAATATTCTTGCAATATAATTTTACCTTCCTAATTCTTAAATTGGCTGGCAATTATTCTTGTAGCTTATTACAAACTGTAAAATACAAATGAGGGACAGCTGGATGTCTCTTCAGTAAAATTTAGGCCAGAGCTCATTTTATGATGATCACACTAGAGAGATTGGGTGCGATATATAAACCACTAAACTACTACTTTCTCTGTTCAGTATTGCATTACACCAAGGAGAAAAATAAAAAGGTAAAAGATGGGACCAAATAAATGTACCTGTGTTATTTTCTTGTATTAAATTTAGACTAAAGGAGGGGGAGGGGAGATGGGAAACAAAGGGAGTGGCAGAAAGAGTCAAAAAATGTGCCAAAATATATTGGAAACCTGTAGACATTTTATGCTTATGCTTTCTTGATACATTTTAGTATGTAATTGTATTTTTTGGACTGACTGTAACACATGGTATGTATAGGAAAGGGGGTGATATATTCAAATTTGAAGAATGTAAGATTAACTTCCCCTCTTCTGCTGTGAATCTCTAGATAAGGCAAGCCTGAGGCACATTCAGGGGGTGAGACATTGCACCATGAGCTTCTGCCCAAGAGACATCAGATCATCTAAACACAGGTGGATTTCATACAGAGCCATTGGCTACCTTTGTGCTGCACCACCTCACTCTTCCAGGGTCTCAAGGGCTTTATTATGGATGAAAGGATAGAGATTCACCCTGAAATAAAAGAAACCTTCTGGAGCAAAATCCTTTTTTATTATCGTAATTAGGGTTCATTCTGATGAAGGATACAAACCATGCACCTCTTCTGAAACACTTTGGGATGTTTGGAGTGACAACTTGTTTAAAGCTTCTCTCATGCTACA
This sequence comes from Taeniopygia guttata, assembly GCF_048771995.1. Taxonomy (NCBI): domain Eukaryota; kingdom Metazoa; phylum Chordata; class Aves; order Passeriformes; family Estrildidae; genus Taeniopygia; species Taeniopygia guttata. The sequence goes on along the minus strand of NC_133028.1, from coordinate 15,765,372 downwards.
CAACACTACATATATGTTTATGTTATGAACAGTTGCTCCATATATTTGGATGCATGAAATTATTCCTGTGCTTTCAGGGAACCACAGAGAATACAAGGAGAGAGTTGAGACTTAGTTCTAAGGTCATACCTTAGAGCAGTATTATCATTTATCACTTACCACCTATGTCTGAAATCAGCATAGATGTAAAATGGGATCAGCATTGTAGGTAGTCATAGCCTAGGCCTGTACCTTAATTAAAAGACATTATTCTTCAGTGTTAGAACATGAGAGACTGATTAGAGTATTAATTAATAAATTGTGGAAGGTGGATTTATTTTCTAGAAAGCCTGTAGAGTTGCTGACAAAGGAGGCTAAGGGATAGAGGAGCCATTTGTTTAAATAACTGAAGTTATTTTTGATAATTTATCTGTCCTTTGTTTTTAAAAAGACCATTTAAGGCTGGTGTGTTTATCAGTACCTCGCTCTGCTCTGCTCAGCAAGTAGACAAGATGAGTTCAAAGAAACAAATTCACCTGCTAGTGAAGACAAGATATTGTTGTTGCTTCCCTGCTTTGTGTAGCATGCTGCTGGGAGTACCCTGTTTGGCACCTTCATCATACTTTTGGTTTTTTTTTTTGTCAGGAAGGTTTTGTGTCTACTAGCTTGGTCCTGAAAGAAGAATATTTGTGATCTTTTCCTTTTCTTTGATTCATTTTAGTATCCTCACTCAACCTTCCATACCAAATTGTCTTACTTCTTATTCAGCTGGAAAAGCAACCTGCTAGAACCATTTTTTTCATTATAATAGTCAGGTTCCTCTAAGAATAGTATTTAACACTACTGCAGGAAGAGAGTAATTTTTGGTTTGAATGCTTTAACTCTGTCTTTGCTGTTAAGGTGCAGTTGAATGTTTTCTTTTTCTGCTTTGGTTTGGTTGGGATTTTTTTGTTTGTTTGTTATTTTATATCACCATAAGGAAAATGAGAAAGGAAATGCTATTTAGATTTACTGCATTTGGAGGACAAAATAGGACAAATAAGATGCATTCACATGCACTGTTAATATTCAAGTGTATATGTGCAATATTTTTTTTTACCAGTCTGCCATACACTCAGGTGCTATAAATTCAGTACAGTGTTTCCCAATCTGTTTGGTTTTGGAGAGCTGTGAGGAGGCAGAAGCCATTGGCTTTATGGTAGCAACTCCAAGAGCAATGATGTGCTCTTTTCATTTGAAAGCTATTCTGTCTGTACTGTCAAATGATCAGTTTTAGAGCTGCTTTTAAAAAGCTGTTTATCAACACAGCTGTTAAAGTATTTATACCACATTAGTATACACTCACAATGTACAGGTCTGAAATAATTTTTCAGTATTTTTCCTTTCAGCACATAAAGCACCGGACTCATCTCATATAACTCCAGTCTTCAAAATGAGGTCTCTGGAATAGGAATATAGGAACTATATGCTGTAGGGAGTGATAGGCACATGGGAAGGGCTTGAATTTCATAAAGTAGAAAGCAGCAGCTGTCTCAAAACTAAATCTTTTAAGAAGGTTAAGATATGGAGGAGTCAGTTTCAGCACTCAAGCTTGAAGATTAAATTTAAGGACATGCAAATCAAAATGCTTCACTGTAGTTCTAAGCAGTATTGAACAGAAGTGTAGGATTAATAGATGGGGCAGGGAGGCCAGTTTTTTCCATTGTGGGAATCCAGGACTTCCCTCTCTCTGCTTTGGAAGGCCTGGGACCCTGGCAGGGGTCAGGAACCCCCCTGTACAGAGCCCCGAGAGACACTGTCTGTGATCTCTGTCCATGGAAAAGAGTTTTCAATCTTACAGGATGAATTACAAGCTCGGAGTGTTTGATATAAGTAATAATTAGTGTGGCACAGGTGCAAAAGTAAAATTTTAGGATTCTAGATTAGGGGTTCAAAGGGGACAAGATAGAAGAAATTAGGTGTGCCTTGTCTTCTTCATGCCATCCATGTTTCACTGTGGTGTTAACATTTTTCTATTAGTTTAAACTAGGGACACACTGTTCAATGTAAGTGACAGATATTAGCACATTATTGTAAATATAGCACACATAGTTTCTAGTATAAAATGTTTGTAACATCCCTCTAAGGGGCAGAGCTCCACGTGCTGTCCTACAGCACAGACCTGCTGCAGGTCAGACAGAACATGTTATAGATAAGCAAGAATAAACAACCTTGAAAACCAACACAAATGAATTACCACTTCTTCTTTAGCAGCAAAGCTGAAAGACAGAGACTTTCTACATTCTCAAGATCATTTAAATACCACAAATTGCAACATTCCATTGTTTTAGGTAACTCTCCTAAGGTGCTGCTGGTAGTCTAATGCTTAGTGGAATTTGGGAAATCTGTATGATTAAATCAGATTTTAGAGGAATCCTGAACACAACATAGCATGAGACAGGCCATGGTGATTTGCTAGATAAATTTATCATTTAATGAAAATCTGAGTCACAAAGGTTGGATGTTCATTTCTGGTTTAGTGGTGGAATGAAATACAGAAATATGATCATCAGCATCTGACTAGTTAACTGAAGAGTTACCCAACCTAATTACTAGTCATTCAGTGTGGAAAATCTGGGCAAGAATAATCTCCTTGGAGTTTAGTCTGTCTTCTAAATAGATAAGAACTGATCATAGAATGATTTTAGTTAGTGAGGAAGAAATCTGCTCAGTATACTGTAACTCTCAATTTCAAAGGAAAATGGTTAAAAATAATGGAGAGGAATTAATGGCTTGCAATCTAAGGCCCCGAAATATACCTTTCTAAATGTAGACAATAACTTCTTGTTTTATATTCTTCTGAAATATAATGCTGTTATTCTATTTTGTCAAATGTTTATCGAGAAATATATTTGGGCTGTGTTTTGCATTTGTGACTTTTTAAGGCTTCTGTACCTAATTTGTTACTGCCAGGTAGGAAACTGACTATACACAAGGTGTATTTGTGTATATACTTTCATTTATAGTTGACTGAAATTCAATGTGTTATATACAGATAGCAAAAAAGTGGTTGGACACAAATAAGCAAATTCAGTAATTCTGAAGGCATCTTCAGAATCTGGAGTTGTATAACACATTGCAGGCTTGTGACACTTATTCTGGTCAGACACTTACTGAACTGTCAATTGAGACTTGTCCTGATAAAGCTTGAAGATTATAGGGCCACAACTCTAGCATAATTATAGAATTGTGTCATTGTTTCTGTATTTATTTATCTACTTACTCAAAGCTATGATTTTCTCAAACATTGTCTAATAATCTTTTGATTAAC